>NC_140532.1:15781079-15966079 GCF_057382185.1 Mchenga conophoros
ATTTAGCTAGTGAGCAGTTTAGCCAGTCAGCTCCCCAAACCCACAGTCGTTACAATATATATATATATATATATATATATATATACATACATACATATACATGCATACATACATATACATACATATATATATATATATATATATATATATATATACATATATATATATATATATATATATAAAAACACCCAGCACGCCCCTGCGGGCGGTTTATCCTTCAAGCTCGGGTCCTCTACCAGAGGCCTGGGAGCTTGAGGGTCCTGCGCAGTATCTTAGCTGTTCCCAGGACTGCGCTCTTCTGGACAGAGATCTCCGATGTTGTTCCCGGGATCTGCTGGAGCCACTCGCCTAGCTTGGGAGTCACTGCACCTAGTGCTCCGATTACCACGGGGACCACCGTTACCTTCACCCTCCACATCCTCTCGAGCTCTTCTCTGAGCCCTTGGTATTTCTCCAGCTTCTCGTGTTCCTTCTTCCTGATATTGCTGTCATTCGGAACCGCTACATCGATCACTACGGCCGTCTTCTTCTGTTTGTCTACCACCACTATGTCCGGTTGGTTAGCCACCACCATTTTGTCCGTCTGTATCTGGAAGTCCCACAGGATCTTAGCTCGGTCATTCTCCACCACCCTTGGGGGCATCTCCCATTTTGACCTCGGGACTTCCAGGTTATACTCGGCACAGATGTTCCTGTACACTATGCCGGCCACTTGGTTATGGCGTTCCATGTATGCCTTGCCTGCTAGCATCTTGCACCCTGCTGTTATGTGCTGGATTGTCTCTGGGGCATCTTTACACAGCCTGCACCTGGGGTCTTGCCTGGTGTGATAGACCCCAGCCTCTATGGATCTTGTGCTCAGAGCTTGTTCTTGTGCTGCCATGATTAGTGCCTCTGTGCTGTCTTTCAGTCCAGCTTTGTCCAGCCACTGGTAGGATTTCTGGATATCAGCCACCTCCTCTATCTGCCGGTGGTACATACCGTTTGTCTTTATGTCAGTGGCTTCTATCTCCTCCTTTGGCCAGCCTATTACCCCAGCAGGGTACCTGATCACGGGCAGGGCGTACGTGTTGATGGCCCGGATCTTGTTCTTACCATTCAGCTGACTCCTCAGGACTTGCCTGACCCTCTGCAGGTACTTGGTGGTTGCAGCTTTTCTAGCGGCCTCTTCATGGTTCCCATTTGCCTGCGGGATCCCCAAGTACTTGTAACTGTCCTCTATGTCTGCAATGTTGCCTTCTGGTAGTTCAATCCCCTCAGTTCTGACTACCTTCCGTCTCTTTGTTACCATCCGACTACACTTCTCCAGTCCGAACGACATTCCAATGTCATTGCTGTATAGCCTGGTAGTGTGGATCAGTGAATCGATGTCTCGTTCACTCTTGGCATACAGCTTGATGTCATCCATGTACAGGAGGTGGCTGACAACTGCTCCGTTCCGTAGTCGGTATCCGTAGCCAGTCTTGTTAATGATCTCACTGAGGGGGTTCAGGCCTATGCAGAACAGCAGTGGGGACAGAGCATCTCCTTGGTAGATCCCGCACTTGATGGTGACTTGTGCTATGGGCTTGGAGTTGGCCTCTAGTGTTGTACGCCACATCCCCATTGAGTTCCTGATGAAGGCTCTTAGGGTCCCATTGATCTTGTACAATTCTAGGCATTCCAGTTGGATAGCGTAGTGGTTAGACTACACGCCTTTGGAACAGAGGATCGCAAGTTCGATTCCTGCCTGGGGCGTCTGTATCCAGTAAGGGTCCTAAGGCTAGACCCCCTATGCTAAGCAAGCCTACCGCAGACATGAGCGAGACAGATAAATATGAAGGCATGCCGGCTCGGACGTCGCCCGGATCAACAAGGTCCGCGTCAGGTGTTGAGGAACCAGGGCACCCTGACGAAAAGTGGGCTACTGGAACAAGAAGGCATCGGTGGGCAAGAGACGAAAACAGGGCGTTGTTGGAATGCTACTACGCAAGGGGCTACATGAATAGGATGAGGGACCTATGGATTCTTCGATACCCAACATCCACAATGACGGCAAAACAACTAGTAGCTCAGTGTTCCAACATTCGAAAGAAGGGACTGCTCTCACAGCTAGAGATTGACGAGGTACAACACAAATGCTACGGCACTTTTGCCAAGTGCTTGCTCATAGTGGGCTGTCTGATTGTTGGTGTTTTCTCTGTACTGTTGTAGAGACAACTTGTGTTTACTGTTACTGTGATTTGTGTCATATAAATAAAATGTAGTTGAATATTAAATACGAACTTTCACTTTGCTAGAAAGTCCAACAAGGACATCCAACAGGAGAAAGGCTGTTCCAACATTTACGAGCTACAACCTCAAGAGACCCTGATCAGAAAATCAGAGAGGTCGGTGGCAGATATAAGGTCTCAGTAGCTCTAATATATATGCAGCTGGCTGTCCATATAAGTTTATATGTAATTAATACCATTTTAAGATGATTTGTTAATTTGACTGGAAGCCAATAAAGAGAAGGAAGAATAGGGGTGATGTGCTTGTTAGTAATCTATCTGCTGCTTTCTCGACCAATTACAGATGGGCTTATGGGCTCACGGGTTGTGGAGGCAGGAGCTCTGTACACAATTATATTTTTCAACCAGTTTCCAAGTGGTTGGTTTTGCATTTACTTCTGATAGAATTGGACCCACAGGCTGGTTCTTGATCTGTTCATGTGCCAGCCTACTGAAACAACCCTGTTATTGGCCCTGGAAACAGAAGTGAGTGTTTACATGATAGTGGTGCACTGAGTACAGGAAGAATTCACTGGAGATATCTGATCAGAATAAAAACACACACTTTGCGTTTCACGCTTTGTCATGAGGTTCTCCCAAAATGATTTAATTCGGCCCTAATGCAAAAACTATTAATAAAGGAAAGACGGCTTCACTAGTTTGACGCGTTGTTTTATCTTATTGATTTATTTCAACGGTAAAGGTCACATCACCTTTGTAAGAATCAGCAATGGATTCTGCTTTGGGGTGGGATTTCCTTGAGAAGTGGGTGGGAAGATACACATAGCTGGAAGCGATAAAGCACTTTACGATCTTTGCGCACGGGGCGGGTTTTCCATTCATCCAAGTTGGGGGTGTGCGCCACTCACTCGCAGACAATCGAAGATATTTTAGTTTGTGTGCTCTGCGAGTGACCGCAGGGAGGTGAAGCACAGCAGTATTTACCCCTCCTCCAGCTCCCATTACTCCAGCCTTCACACAGCGAGGGGCTTTAAACCACATTTGATCGACAGGAGGGGTTTTTGTTTTGTGTTTCTCTACTTTAAAAAAAAGGAGAAAGTGGTCATGAGATGCGATTAACTTCTGGCGAAGGAAAAAAGCAAGAACTTCACGAGACCTGTTGGCGATGATGAATTATTCAAAGGCGCAAATGGTGAGTAAGCCTATCGACGACTCTTTCGTAGCTCACCCACTCGTGTTCGTTACAGTAACAAAGCAAAATGGGACAAAAGTGGACGTTACTATGATAATTTATGCTTTTTAAAGCTCCCCCTGTCATTCCCCGCAAGGGCAACAAGTTTGAAGCTTTATGTGAAGTTAAATTTCATCCATGTGTCCAATAAAAACGACGAAACCCGTTGTGAAATAACCTACTCCGAGGACCCTTAAGCAAATTGCGACTATTGAACTTATAAATGAGAGAGATATTTGGCCCCATGTAAAAATGTGTTTTAATAGAAATTTACGCTTTTTGTGTTTGTTTATTAAACTGTTTATTCAACTTTATCGCCCTTTAATGAGCTCTCTGATGTCCACTCTTCCCGATTACCAAAGGTAGTCTACCTTAACTTGAAGAAGAAAAAAAAACATGATTAATATCTGGTATTTAATTATGTTTAATTTGCCTCTGCAAGCATTTTTGACCATGTTTATTGTTCTGGAGTAGGCCACCTAAGTGCTGCTGGGTATTAAAACATGTTAATCACATCATACACAGTTTTTTATCTTGTTTTTTTTTTTTTAAGATATTAAAATTTCTCATTAAAGTTCTGCCATTAGTGATTTGTGTTTTTCTCCTCAGTCCAACCTATCAGAGGTTGGAAGTTCAGCTGGGTGTTCACAGTCCTGTCCAGCCGGCGTGAAGCTGGAGGTGGTGATGGAGCATCTGCAGAAACAACAAGAAGCAAAGCTGGAGATGAGCCTGCAGGAGAAGCAGCTTCTTCACGCTCAGCTCCTGTTTGCTCAACAAGCTGCCGCAGCAAGAGCCTCGTTTTCAAGACCAGACTCTACATTGTTTGAAAGAGTAGATGGACAGAGCAATCCAGGACTCCAGCAGGCCTTGAATAATCATCTGAGCGGAGTGGATCCAGAGGCAGAGGAGGATGGAAACTCAGAAGATGAGGAACAGGAGATGTTGACTTCTCAGGAGAACAACGAGGAGGAAGACATGGGCGAGGAAGAGGAGGAGGAGAAGGAGGAGGAGGAGAACAATTCTCATCAACAGGCAAAGAAGCCCCGACTCCAGCATGTATCGCATTTTCCCTTCCAGCCTTATTCTACATCTCCATCAGTGGCTGGGAAGCAAACGTCTGAATCTCCACCTTCAGGAAAAAAACAAGAGCACATGGAAAAGAATCTGACGTCACCGGCGGGTCATCATGCCTTCGCGTCAGCGAATGGCTTTGCTGACTGGGGCTTTGATGAGTCAGTGAAACGGGTAAGAGAGAAAATGCACATCTGTAATTGTTATTTTGTGTGTATACGTATGTTCTGCCTTAATTGTTGACCTTCCTCACTGCTGCCTGGTTTCCCTCCTGATGTACGGGAAGGAAGGTGCGCTTTTTTTGGCCAGATGCACATCTTAATTACTTTCCAGGCCAGAGATTTGGACTTGAAATGAGAGCAGATCAGTCAGATTTTCTTTAAATGTAGCCATGGATTGAATTTAAATTGCAACTGTATGAGTTCAGTGTCCAGCTGTTGTCTTTTCCCCTTCTTTTGGGGAGCAAGCTGATTGGTTCGTCTCTACATGAAAAAGGGCTGCCACGTCAATATAATGCACTGATTAATGAGGGCTGTAGGTGCAGGGACAGCTGGGTTGTGGCTCACCATGCAAACTGCTAACCGTAAAATTTACTTGCAGTTGTTTCACAGGAGAAGAATGGTCCTTTTGATACCATTACCCAGAGTTTTACACATTATTCAGAGTTTTTTTTTTTTCTTCCTCTTTGTCTGATTTTTGGTTTAAGTCAAATGTGGAAGTACAAACATCCAGGCCCAGATGTTACTGTAGTCTTGCAGATGGCTTTGCATAACTGAGGCGTCGCTGGGCAACACTAAATGGCAGCTTAATTTCACTGAAAATAATCAATACATTATACGGCCACTGCAGTGGCTTGCTGGCCTTTTCACAGGCCAGCAAGCCAAGCCTGCAGCAATAAAGAACATTTTGTTTTAGTTTAAGCGCAGTAATGAGAGTTGTGAGAGACTGTGGTGGAAAGGCTTAAGTGTGTGTCTGTTAAATGGTTTGCTTTCTGTTTTTGTTTTTGCTGAAAAGTCAGAAACATCTCACAGCCCTAAAATTAGAACGAATTTGTGCAAGGCCTTTGCTGTGACTCAGATCTGTGAGGATCTTTGTAAGTTGTCAAATTAACTGCAGAAAGTATTCTTTGTCATATTTAATTATATTGGGATTTACTTGATGAAAAGTCTTTTAGTCTGGTTTTCATTTTTGTTGGCAGTATTATTGATTCTTAGCAGGGTTGTAAATATGAGTAACCACACTGAGCTAGAATTCTTCTTTTCTTTGTGTAAGAAATAGGTGTTTTTTGTGGGTTTTTTGTTTTGTTTTGGGGGTTTTTGCAGCTGAAACTCAAAGTGGAGCTCATGTTGACTGGTTGCCTATTAAGCTTTCTTATCCAACAACCATGTTAACAAGTCCACAAGCTTGAAGTGGCTCTTTTGCAAGTTAATCGGTGGCTGGTTGAAATAGCTGCTCTTTTCACCTTACGATTGTGCCGTGCTCTACGGCGTCTTTATCTTCTTTTTCTTTAGTTCAATTCATTACCGAAATATCTTTGAAAATCTTGACATGCGTTTCAAGCCTCATCACGCCGGACAGCCATTGTTCACTCCTTATGTGCAGTCTCACTGTAAGCCTTTAAATGTAGCTCGGGTGGGGATAAAGAGCCCCTGTTCATTCAAGCTTGCAGCACAGCGAGGAGCCAGATAAATGATCTTGACTTCCTGGGGGGATTAAAGGGCCAATAATTTGATTCGGCTAAAAACAAATGTGGGACCCCCTGTCGCTGCATTGAGATTTGGAGAGGGGTGAGTTTTCACTTTTGCCCTGTTGGAGAAACTGAATGATTTTAATGAAGCTCATTATAGGGGGCAGTCGGTTAGTATTAACATTTCACTATTTTAATGTCAGCCTTGATTTTGGTCACGACTGGTTGACAAGACAGACTTTTACTTTGAAGTAATATGCATTTAAATTTCATTGAATTTAAATATGTTGGAAAAAAATCACATAAATAAAACTTGCCTCTTTAAAAAAACAAAAGAAACCTTTTTTTCCTGACCTACATACTGAATACTATCAGGACTGCCAGGCTGGGATGTGTGAAAGCTCTGTGAGCAATTAACTGAAAGCTCTTTGTTAACAGATCCACAGTAGGTCTCACTTGCTCATCAATAAGGAAGGGGGGAGGGTTTTATTTCGATTTGATGCTGAAAAGATCTTCAATAGTGTTTCTGCTGAAGGCGTAAAAGTCCTTGATTAGAAATTCTAAGGCCAATCTGTTGGATGTGTCAACAGCTTGGTAACCTCTGGGAAGAGTTTGACCAGTTTACCCGCAAGAAACTGGAAATGGTTACCAGAGCACAAGCTGGTTTTTAATAAGAGTTTGTTACAGTGATTTCCTACCAAGATGAGGGTCATCAGAGTGGAAATTCGAGGTGCATGCTTTGTGAAAGCGCTGCTAATACTTAGAATAGCTCAATATTTAAAATGTATATTGTTGTATGTAATAGATTTACAGTCAAGGAGGTTGGTATAATATTTAAAGGATGGAAATGATTAAAAGTAATGGATAGTTGGTTGAAAGAGCTGGCTGCAATGTTTCGATGACTAGTTAATGGATAAAAGTTGGAAAAGCTGATGCCTCGTGTGCATATAAAAGCTGGTAAGCTCAATAGAAGTAATGGGTTTGTGGTTAAATCAAAGTTTCAATAGAATACAAACAACTGAAGCTATTAAACTGTGTACAAGACTAATGTGACAGTGTTTAGTCTTACACAGTTATTAGTAGTGAAATGAAAGTCCAGTTTTAAGTTGGTTGTAATAAACGTTAGTGATGCTGTGGAGCTGACGTCAAAGAGAACCACTGGGGTTCACTTTCAGCCTGCTGTTGATATGCGTTGGTATCTGCAGTTTGCCTTTCTGTTTTTACTGTAAACACAAGGACGGTTACAGCTGGAGCGAAAGCCAAATGATAATCGCTTCTCAACTGGCTAATCAGAGAAACAAAGGCTTATATGTTATGGCTTTTAGACTCCGGGCTGACATTATTACCATACCAAACATTCAGTGAATAGGTATGTGTTTATGAAGGCAAAATGATACAGTTAAACACAAAATATCAAGTAAAAGGCTAAATGCGAAAAAGACAAAACAAGCCTGTTATTTTGATTAAAACATAAGAATGGAAGGTTTTTGATGCGGTTAAATACAAAAACATGTTATGAGGTTTTGTTGTCTAAACGACTCCTCCTTGTTTTAATATAAAACATGTTAATATAAAACACAAGCGCGAACCAAAAGGCACACACCCGCAAGAACTGACAGAAGGCAAGGCTGCGATGGCTTTTCATAAGCTGCATATAGAAATGAATTTGTAATTTCTTCAGGGAGGAAAAACATAATTAATGTCACATTAAAGGGTTTTACTTACTTGCACTACAATGCTACACTCAGTGCATATTAGTGGGATAACCAGCTCAGCAGGCCTTTCCACTCAGCTGCACTCAGGCTGCCCTCCACTCACATTTGCAACCTTTGCTACGTTGATGAGGTGGTGGAAGAATAACATGTCACATTAATCTTCCAGTACAGCACGGCTCATTTAATTGATCTCCATTGTATTTGTCATGGCCCAGTCAGATATTTACAGTAATCATGTGTTTACCAAAGGACAGTCTGATGGTGTACTTGGGAGTACTCCAAGTATCTCACTTAGAAAAACGGCAACACCAGTGTTTGAATAATGACCTGTTTTTATTATTATGTCACTATAGAATTTGGTACTCTTTAAGCAGAATAACGACTTTTATCCTGCAGCAGCTAGTTGGAAATGATTTTCTTAATGTGTCTTTCTGTTATTGTGTGAACAGAGAGGAAGTGCCATGTGGGCAGAGGAGACTGACGGCATTAAAATAAGAGGAGAACCATCTCGGGACTTTGCCAAGGTTCGTATATGTGGTAGAAGTAAACATGTCAAATAACTGAAGAAACTACAGACTAACAGTTTATTGCCCTGTGTGTGTGTGTGTGTGTGTGTGTGTGTGTGTGTGTGTGTGTGTGTGTGTGTGTGTGTGTGTGTGTGTGTGTGTGTGTGTGTGTGTGTGTGTGATCCTCTAGCTTTATGAACTGGATAATGACCCACAACGGAAGGAGTTTCTCGACGAACTCTTTGTCTTTATGCAGAAACGAGGTGAGGTTCAAAACCTTTCATTTTTTA
Organism: Mchenga conophoros; assembly: GCF_057382185.1. NCBI lineage: Eukaryota > Metazoa > Chordata > Actinopteri > Cichliformes > Cichlidae > Mchenga > Mchenga conophoros. The sequence continues at coordinate 15,789,793 of NC_140532.1, forward strand.
CATTGTCGATATTTGGACAAGGCAGTTTTGGGTGCAAAGTTGTGTCACCTAGTATCAGCTAACTAAGGTAAGTACCATTAATATAGAGATTAACTCTTACAATTAAACTCACCAAAAACAGGAGCACATCATACATGGGGAAGCTAACTGTGGAAACCCAGACTGAGGTTGTAATCCTCCCTATTTCTGCTTTTTACCACAAGAGTCTAGATGGGTTGAGTCTCTTTTTCAGCACTTCTGCATCTTCATCCCTGGATTTAGCCACTTGGTTAAAGACTTTCATACAGATTGGGATTTGTTTCCACAAATCCCAAGATTAGGATTTGTTGTTTGTGGAAACAAATCCAATTAAGAAGAAGTGCAACATGTTCACTAATCTTCACTTATGTGGAGCAAGGTCATTGCCATGCAAAATGTGCATGTGTGTCTGTGTTCATCTTAAGCACAAAGTAATCTGATTTCTACAACTGCTTTTTAGCTGGCTTCATTAATTGGCTTTTCTCCTAATCGGGACCGGAAGGGTCAGTTTGGCCTGCTGGCGCTGTTGACTCTAACATAGCCCCTCTCCTTGCACTTAGATCAATGCATCAACAAAGCTGTTGTTGTGGATTATCCCCACCCCCACCGCCTCACATCTGAAACTAGCTTCATTTGACAACTCTGTCCGCGCAGATTAAACATGCTAAGCCACATTATCTAACTCTGACCTAAGGCCCTCAGGTGTGCCGCTCAGAAGATGCTCGCGTCCTCTGCTTCTGCCTCACGTTGTTCACAAGACCCGTTCTTGTTTAGCGACATTTCAATGCATTCTGTTATTTATCCAGGAACTCCTGTGAATCGCATCCCCATCATGGCAAAACAGGTGCTGGACTTGTACAAGCTTTACAAGCTTGTGACAGAGAAAGGAGGCCTGGTGGAGGTTATTAACAAGAAGATATGGAGGGAGATCACCAAAGGCCTCAGTCTCCCCACATCAATCACCAGTGCGGCCTTCACCTTACGCACCCAGTAGGTTTCTCTCAGGTGTTTTGGCAGATTTTTTTGATCAACAATCGGCTTGCTAAATGATTGTATTGGTTAGACTATAAATTACTCCAAAAATGCTGAATATATTTTCAAGAGCTAGCACATATTTGTGACTCTGTTATTTTAAAAATGATGAAATGTAATCATTCTCTGAACACCATAATGCTGCAAGAACATAACTATAATTTGCGTAAATGAAACCTTTGCTCACTTTGTTTCTGACTAGCCGATCAGATATGTATTTTTATGGTTTGCAAAGTCTGTAATTTTAAAAGATAACAGTCTGCAGAGTCTTATGCTTGTGGCTTTGTAGGTCTTCACAGGAGGCTTTTGCAGGCAGTCAGCTAGAAAGAAAAGTAGTGGGGGGGGAGGCTGAAAATTGCATTCATGGCAATAAATCATGTAGCTGTTGAAGCATTTCACAGAAAAACAGGAGCTTTGTTGTTAAGGTGGTATTTAAGCAAACAGAGGGATTTATCCCGTGGATATCTCCACAGAATATAATACCAGTTCACCCAGCATTCATTAAGATGTGGACTGGGTGGCTAACCAACATTACTACCACAGGAACAACCACACTTTTGCTAGAATCTCCATGTTTTAGCTCATTTGCTGGCAAAAATGTGGACTTCCACTAACTGCTCCCTAAAGAACCATACAATTAATAGATCTTAGCATTTTGTAGATAAAGACTTGAAAAGGGAACCATCTGCTTTATCCTTCATATTTGCAAATAATTAAAAATGTTTTTGTGGAAAATGGATGGAAAACCCGTGAAACTTTCCACCTGCAGGTATATGAAGTATCTGTATCCTTTTGAGTGCGAGAAGAAAGGCCTGAGCTCTCCGGGTGAGCTACAGGCGGCCATCGATAGCAACCGCAGAGAAGGCCGGCGTCCCAGCTACACCAGTAGTCTGTACCGCTACTCCCCCTCTCCAGGCTCTGCTCCACATGCACTACTGTCTTCACCCAATATGCAGAGTGCTCCGACCACGCACAATGGCCGCAATATCTCCGCTAGTCCGCATTTAAAGAGAAGCATAGGTACGGCGCATTTTCTTTTCTAAAATGATCATATTTTACAACAGATACAATCTAAGCCTCTTTATAGTGTTTAGGATAGGCAAGCCCTGCAATGCAAATTTAGCACACTGATAATCATTTTGTTTTCCAGTAATCATGAATCGTGAATAATAAATATATAATTTTTCAAACTTCTTATGAACATAATAATTTCTTCATCTTTTTCTTTGTTTCCAATCAGATGAGTCCCCCACCCCTGTTGTAACCCAGCTGCCCATGGCTCTGGCACTGGGGCAGCAACAGCAGCAGCTGGCACAAGCTGCCACATTTGAGCATCTTAGAGAGAGGTTGGAGCAAGGAGCAGGTGGAGCTGTAGCTGACAGCCCAGAGAAGAAAATGATGCGCCTCGCTGAGGAGCAGCAGCGCCTCATGCAGCAGGCACTCCAACAAAACCTCCTGGCTATGGCCTCTCACTTTACCCCCATGAACCTCAAACTTGGCAACGGTGAGTTTGCTTCTCCTTTGACCTCTGTCATGGCTGAACATCATAGCATGCTTATTCTGGAACCGACCCTTCACTGGAATTTTTGTTTTTCCTCTGTCAGAAAGCAAACACGATCTGTCGCTGAATCTCTCCACTAATGGAGCGGCCAGTATCAGCGTGTCTGTGGAGGTCAACGGCACTGTTTACTCAGGTGAGTTATGAAACCTGTAAAGGAAGCGTGTCTTCTTTGGTGCGTGACACTAATGTAGAGGAACAAGCGCACATGGTGATGAACTAAGTTAATTGATATCTACAGTGAAAGAAATAAGCAGTATGTGTACTGCACTTGTAGTACCAGTTCCACTGACCAATAACATTTCATGTCTTTGGTTGTATGAGGGTAAATGGCCTTTGTCAAGAGCAAAAGAGGGATTGTGTTTGCTGAACTGCAACACAAACGGCTATTGTTTGACTACAATTTAGCGTTTTATTTTTCTTTTAAAAATGGATCTACTTTAATAAATGAGTCACATGCAGAAGAGGAAGTCTTGATCCTAGATATCAACGAACAGATTCAGATACCAACGGTAGACATTTACCAGTTAAGGCATTTTATTAAAATCATGTCAGAATTCCTAAAAACTAACTGTGTACTAGTTAACAACCCTGACTTCTATAGTCATGATATCAACATATTCCACGTCGGAAGAAATTACAAAAACAGACAAGGCAGAGACCAATTCTTTGTGAATAAAACACCTAGTTGATACAAAAACGACAGTCTTTTCATGCAGTTCAGGCTGTTTAATACTCAAAGAAAAGGCAAGGAATCCACATGCCACATCTCAGACTCTACAGGCCTCAGTTACATCATCACAGGACAATTAGAAGTCTCAACAAATATGAAGCCGTTTGTCTGTGAGCTAAAGCTTGGCTGAAAGTAGGTCATGTAACAGGACAATGACCTCAAGCACAGCAGCAAACGGCAAACGGCGTGGCTGAAAAGAATCAAGGTGTCGCAATGGTCCAGTCAAAGTCCAGACCTCCACCCACTGTGGCGGGACCTTAAGAGAGCTGTGCATAAATGAATGCCTGCAATAAATAACGATGTGAGACACTTGAACTTATTACTGCTAGAGCTTGTTCTACAAGCTACCGAATCACGAGGTGGACTCTGTTTTTTAGACTCCTGTAAAAACTTTCTTTTTCAATTGCCCTTTGCACCGTGAGTTCTTTGTAACTGACAGTCATTTATGCCGTTGTCTTCTTTAGGAAAACTGTTTGCCCAGAAGTCGGCTGCTTCTGTGTCGTCACAGAACGTAACTCCAGCAGGAACAAGTGGTTTCAGCGCTTTTTCCTCCGCACAAAGTTCCACCTCCTCATCTCCCACCTCCTCAAAGGGACCAAGTTAAAATCACTGGCTTTTTAATCTGTCCGGAGCATAATGATTACACAGTGCACCACACCATTTACTTCTCTTGTCAGACAAGAACTGGATGAACTCCACGGATTCTCTGCCACAACACAGGAAACCTTCTATTACTTTAATAGTGTAATGTCAACATTTTTGACCTCTATCCTCAAGCTTATTTTAATATAGTTTCAGTTTACCTTAGTGCCTCTTAGAAGAAGAATTTTCAAACATGGTAGCTTTCTGGCATAAAGGGCTACAGGTTTGTCCAGAAGTATCGTTAATGCAAAATAATTGCTACGGCTCTTTGAACGTCAGCTACGTTTGTAGGTGTAAAAGCCGTTCCGTAGCTGCCTTTTCCATCAGTACAACAATGTGGTTGCCAAAGAGCAGCTAGTGAAGACCAAAAAGCCTTAGTTCAGTGTCATAGCTACTTGAAGCCATTTTGTATTCCTCTTGGTAAGCTTTCAGTTTACCTTGAGCAAAAGTTTTTACTTTGTGTAACTGCTTTCATGGAAAATGTAGAACATCAGTTTCCACAGAAATATCGCAACTCCTAAAGAATCAAAGTGAATTTCAGGGGAGATGTTTATTCATTTTTGCTTTATTGTTATTTATTCATTTGGCGAGGCCTCAAAATGACAGAACATTTATTTCAAGTAACTCGGAGGCGATGTTTCTGCTGGGTGTTGTATGCAGAAAGTGACACATTTACCTCAGTTGACTTCCCATGGTGGCAAGTTTCTCAGGCTACTTTCTTCTGGACTCAGGAATATCCTCTGGACTCACTGTTATCTTATATGTATGTCTTGTCATATTGCTGTTTTATATTAGTGTAAATGCAGAGAATGTATCATTAATGACCTCAACGTGAACACTGAAACGGTGCTACCTCAGTCCTCAGAGAAATATGCAGTGCTTAATGCCGCATGTGTTCATTTGTTGAAATAAACTGTAAATGGACAATCATGTACACACATGATCACAAACAAATGCCACTGGGATTTTTTTTTTTTTAAAAAGGTTGGCTTTCAGCTCTGTTGGATTAACATGTTGCCTGTAAATGTAGGGATGAGGAATAAAATGAATCTTGTGTGCTGTAAAAATACCGTTTTCTTTCTTTGCACTTCGAATATGTCTTCAGACTTTTGACGCAGAGGCTAGTCTCTGATTGCAGATAGCATGTAGTTTTGTAATTGTTTGAAAATAAATGTTGATCACAATGCATTTCAAGTTTTAAAAGAAAAAACTGACTTTTCACTGAGTTTCAGCTCATCTTGTAGCTTACAGACCCCACTTATTTTAGTTCTCATTACTCTCATATAGTTTGTTTTTGTTTGGGTTTTTTTGCACAACAGACAGCTAATCCGTCTCTCTAAAAGCTCTTAAAATCTGCAGCACACTACCTGCTCACCAGCACACAGCAGGCAGATGTGAGTAGCCGATGAGAACAGTGGAGCAATTACCAGCTTAAGAGTGCGACGTATCCTCGATGGAAGCCAAAAACAGAAACACAAACTAAAAATAATGTTGCTTTGTAATTGTTGGACGTGCAAACAATCTGTCTGCTAACAGCTTCACTATATCAACTTAATATTAATAATATAAATAAAACTTAATATTGCTCATTGTACACACCTAAACGGTGAGTTGTTATTGTTTAGTGGAAACACATATGTAGACTTATTGTTATTGTTATTATTCTATAGCTTTACATGATTCAAAATACAGTAATCCTTATTTTTCTTATCCAGGTTGTCATAGCTCCCCTCCCCTTGAAGGCCAATGTTCCTCTCAAGTTAGGTTGGGACCCTTATATGGGAGCTCTATGACCCTCTGTTATAAGGTCTTTACTGTAAAATCAAAAGCGCCTTGAGACAGCTGTTGTTGTAATTTTGCACGATATAAATAGAATTGAATGAACAAGCACTTTGTGGTGGTTGGAAAGAAAAATTCTCTTTTACTAAGAAGAAACCTCAAGTAGAACCAGGCTCAGGGAGGGGCAGCCTGCAGATGGCTGGCATATAATCAGTTTACAAATTATGTTGAAAAGATATATAATGTAACCACTGCACACTGTCCCACTTACCATAATTTGTTATTCAGTTTCAGTCTGTGTGACCTTTGTCAGCTACAAAGGAGCAGTGTTCATGCACATTTGCACAGATATACACACTGAATAAGATTCAGCCAATTAGGGATTCCTCCTCTCACATGTGCATACTATCGATCAGGTAATGAGTCCACTGGAAACATCCATGCCATCATCAGAAAGCCAAACAACATTTAACATCGCCAGCTGATCTGAAAAAAGACCCTTGTATGTTAGAATCGGCGATGGCGTGCCGTGCACAGGGGCCAGTTTTGTACTTTTACTCTGGATATCTCAACTGGCTCATTATAATTGTGCGATACAGCTGCCTTTATTTAATTAAAATAGCTGAACAGCAGCTCCTTTCCATCACTGGAAAGTTGGATCCAAAAATTCAAGAATAAGTTCTCGATTGGCCAGATGGGGGTAGTATTTCCTCGCCTACACATGACACACATACACTAATCCATGTTCAGGGGTGTTGTGAACAAGCAAAGATGCACATCTGTCAGTATGCCAAGCTGTTTCTGATGTCTTTAACTTGGAACCCGAACTGTGTAGCAAGAGGGGGAAAAAACAAATGTAAGTGTAAATTTAATTACTTTTTTCAGTCCCTGCAGTTTGGCTTCTGTCATAGAGACATAAAGAAAAAAAACTTCTAAGCTTACTGTGATGTGTAAAAATCTACACATCACGTTGTGAATATGGAAAAGAACCTACAGAGTGAGCTTTACTTGCTTAACTCTGTAGCAGACCTATCATGACAGTAATAAATAAAAAATAATTAAAAAAAACAAATTCATGGGTCAAAGGAGCGTGGTGGTGGTGGTGTGTGTGTTGGGGGGAGGGTTACAGGATTTACTGGTTAGGATAGTTATGCTATAGTGAAAATGCTGGATTTACATCTGGAACACTGAAGAGGAAAGATGCTGCGGAGGTATTATGACGGCTCTCTCCGCCCACGGTCCCCGCCCACCAGGCAGGAATAATAGTGTGTAAGTCACTTTGCAAATGAGGTTATCACTATCCAGGGATGCAGGCTGGAATATACGGTATGCAGAGAGTTTGGACAGAAGGATGATTTTCTGACTCCCAACCGAGAAATAGATCTACAGGTGGAGAGAAGAAACTTTAAATTAAACCAGTTATTAATTTTTTTAAATTTACAGTAATGTTTTTATGAAGGCAAGTGCAAATGTTTTTGTGCCTTTTTTTTCCTTTACTTGATAGTCTAAAATAACGTTGTTTGGCTTTGTTTTGGACTAAAAATCTAAATGTGTTTTCATCAGTCGAGCAAACGATCTTCTTTACTTGGACATTTGGGCTTCTGCTTGTGGATTTCTTAGTAGGCTCTACTGCTGGCACCATGCCTTATCATGATGAGGAGTACCCCGGTCAGCCTCTGTGGCAGTCTGTGCTGCTTTTCTGCTGCAAGGGCATGATCGAGGGCATCATGGTCATTCTGTTCTTCTGGCTTCTGGTTCAGGTCCTGTTCACCAAACAGTTAGAAGGTACGGTATCCGAGTCCAAAACAATAACCACATCGCCACATGCTATTACCATATACATGCTGATGAAAGAGCTCCCTGGTCCATAACGGATGTGATTCTGTTGTTTTCATAGATAAAGCAAAGCTAGAATAACATCAAATGTTTCTTTCCAGTGTTTGTGTTTTTGGTACATTTTGTGTTGCTAAATCTCTTTGATAATTACATCATTTTTACTCATTTAGAAACCTACTTTAGTGATGCATATCTCCACAAATTAAGGGCTGTAAACTTGGCTACCCAATCATATTAGGAATGGCATATTTATTAATATATTGTTCAGTTTTTATGTGTATATTTTAAGAAAGCTCTGACAAAATTTGAACCAGTCATTTAGTAATATGCTAATATCTTCCAGCACATGGCCCAAAATACTACATTAACTGCATTATGTAATCCCAGAGTTGACTGAGATGAATTACTTCTGCCACCTGACCTTATTATCCCTTGTTGCTTCTACAGTTCATCTCCAGATTCTTCTTCTGGTTGGGCTGATCACCTTTTGTCTGTGTTTGGTCCTGGGATGCCTTCTGTGCTTGTGGAAAAGAAAAGTTTCTCGAGTGAAAGACAAAGCTCCTGCGACATCAGCACCAACTCCTGCTGAACCTGTGTCCTTTGCTCAGACCTCACCTTCTCCCTCAGCAGGAGCAACAGCATCAGCATCCAAGCAGCAGTTTGCTGAGCTGGATGAAGAAGTGCTGGAGTACCCGTCCACTTTTAGCAGCGCTGCTACTTCAGAGGGTGAATTTGGCTCTCTGGCATTTTCAAATCAAACTTCCTGTGAACAAAAGGAGCCTCCAAAGTCTTATTTTTCCCTGCGCCGCCTCAGCACACCTCTGCTTTCATCACCCCTTTATAAACCATTAGACCAGAGTCATAGCTCGCTGCCTTCCTTTCCCAAACTGGGACTACTGGCCAAAACACGCAAGGCCCTGCAGCGACGCTGCACTGTAACTGGGGAAGACATATCTTATAATGAGCACACTAGACTCACCAGACCCAGTGCTGGCTCTCCTTCTACAAAAGAAAAACCTATCCCATTGGCCCCACTAAGCTATGGCTCCAGTGCAAGCTGCCAACATCCAATATCACCAAAACCCTGCCTCCACTTCACTATGGCCTTCTCTCCAGGGCAGCAAACCCTGACAGTCACTGTCCTCAGCCTCAGTGGGACGCCTCACAGGCTGGAAGATGTGTCTGTGCAGGGCAGCCTACCACCTCTCTGCCCCTTTCCTATGAAAGCCGCTGTGCAGAGCAGCTCCAGCTCTGAAGCCCACAGCCTGGTGCTAATTTTTAAGGTGAGCTCTGTGGAGGAGCTCCAAAAGTGTGTACTGAAGGTAGCTGTGAATGCACGAGAACCAGCGAGCCCCAGACGCAGTTCTCTGGGTGAACTGGAAGCCGAGTGTGCAGGAAGAGACTGGACACCACAGACGCCACTTCACTTAACAAAAGAACTCAATCGAAGCAAGTAGAAAATAAAAAAGGTAGCGAAGGTTATACACCTGTGAGTGGTTTAAATGTCCGTACTTGGAGGTAAAAGCAACTTGAATGATTGATTAGGAACCTTTCGGGTACACATTTTAGACCTCTGAACTTAAATCCTGGAACAATAACAAGATGGAAGAAAATGTAAACAAATTTCCAGATTTTTTTCTGTAGTTTTATTTATTCATTGCTGTGTATGACAGAGCTAAATGTTCAAGTTGCAATTCCTGCCAATTAGGAATGCCCTCTTTGCTCTTTGAACTTTTGCCCTTTGATTGCAGAGTCTGACCTCTCAGGATGCACTGATGTGTAAGGGGCTTAGCTGTCCTCCACAGATCTTCATTTTGCTTCATTATCAGACTGTCGCACTATGTTAAAGTCACGGTCCTCAGAGCTGATAATCTAGACAGCCTTGTTTCTACATCAGTGGCAGCAGGTAAAACCAGAGTTTGGTGTCACTTAAACTCGACAAAATGCGTATGTGATTTCAGAATGCTATAAGGGCATAATAGATAGACAGATGTATTATATATATATATATATATATATATATATATATATATATATATATATATATATATATATATATATATATATATATATATATATATATATATATATATATATATATATATATATATATGGGTAGAACTAACTTTTTTCTTTCAGGGGCAGAGGTAAAGTAATTCCCTATGTTTGCTTTTAATGTTTAAGGGATTAAATGATGTCTTACAGGACCAGAATGCATCAGGAGATCATCCCTTTTTTAATGACATTGTGGTTTAATCCTTCGCTATTCACAATCCTCAGGAAACATTCCAATCTCCACTGGTGCTCTGATCTGTCAGGTCTAATCTTTGTATGCATTAGTCTGTCAAGGCATTATTTTTTTATTTTTCTATTGCATGCAAACTCATCCTGTATATAGATCCAAGTGATTTCATGATATCAGTTTCCTGCACAATATGTCACATAAGCATGACTCAGATAATCTATTTATTTTATCTCAGAACCTGAAAGTACTTGTTCGTGAATAATAAGAGGCAGTATAGTGAATAACCCTTATATACTGTATATGCAAAGTTAAATGTGGTGCAAGTGCAGTGTAAATTCCAGCTAAACATCTAAATTTAAAAAATGTATTTCACTCTTTTTGAACACTTTCACTCTATGCTTTATTTAAGATCTAAATCGTCTAAAAATCTGCTAGTACTTAACGAAAGTTAGACACATTATGTTTGTGTATATGCATATAGACTACCAGGTGATCAATCTGCACCACGAGGGAGTTTTGATGAGCAGCAGAGAGACTAAAGCAGGGTCCTGTACTGTGTGGAACACTTCTTTCCTGTTTGACCTGCCTCCAGGAGACATCAGTCAGCTGCCCCTCATGCTTGAATTTGTAATAAACCAGGTCATTAATCATCATATACCACGGCAATAGTTTTATTTTTCCGTTATAATAAATGCAGCACAATTCAGCATCCCCTCTCTTGTCTAATGTGGCAGAATGCAGTCCAGAAGCCAGAGTTGTTGGCCGAGTCTTCGTTGGAGCAGAGGTTGCAGATGCAGGACGTGCTCATTGGAGAGACATGTGCAGCCAGCATGTGGAGCAGGCACGATGGCACACTATTCAACCTGAAACCGCAATAGAATAAGGCTGTTTGATGACCAATGGAGCGGATTTACTGTTGAGCTCTTTGGGCAACAAAAACGGTCAGACATGAAGCGCGTATGGATAGAGTCAACCTGTGATCTAGTTCACCTCAAGGTGCTGTCTACACTCAAGATGATACACACCCTCCTAATCTGGCAGCTTACTTGGACTTCAAAAATTTCCATCTATGGCATCCCAGTGGAGCTGCCCCCCAGCACTGCTGCTGTTTCAGTTCCTCCACCACCTCACTGTCAAAATGGGGATTTAAGGAGGTGTTATTAACTCATCGGCTCTGACAGATGTTTGAAAGGAGTGATGAGCTTGCAGCCAAACTCTGTATCCTGGAGTTGTCTGACTGAATTGTTGTTTAGGTATATGAAATGCCTGTGTTCAGTGAAATTCTGAGAAATCAGTTCTTTCAACATGACCTTATTTCAGCATATCAGTCACTACATTCTTCTATGCAAAATGTAGAAAGTTGCTTTTAGTGTACGTTTCTGTAAAGCAAAGCCCAGAATAAACCTTTTAATTGTGCAGTCTTGTATCCATTTGGTTTCTATACCCAAAACGTTTTAACTGAACACTATAGTCTTTACAATACAGATGTATTTGGTCCTTGTCACTAAAAATCTTTCTGCCGGATTTTATCAGCTAAAAATGCTAAAATTATTGTTGTTATGGTTCCGCTTAATGATTTTCTGTAACAACGATACAATAAAATATTTGAATGGAACAATCATTTTCTGTGAAGCATCAGGAATAAAGCTGGTTGGAGTCTTCACAAATACGTCATTTAACCTCTCCCTCCTCTTCATCAGGGCTACAGATGTGTACAAGCTCAGCCAGGAATATTCCATCAGGATAAAGGGGAAGTGTCCTCTTCCACTCTGGGCCATATTCATCTGAACACTGAGAAGACTTATCTGAGAGCTTTTTGGGGGGGCTACGGTCCCAGATTGACCTCTTTGACCTTAAGGCTTGACAAAAAGAAAAGACGGAGAAAATTTAAATTTCCAAACTTCAAATCCAACAAACAGACTAGAAATACAGAAAGAACTCAAACATAGAATCAGAAGGTGAATTCATTTAAACTAGAGACTTCTCCACCAATGACCATTTTTGTGCCTGTTTAAAAAAAAAAAAACAACTTCATGGACATTTGTGGACATGTCCCTGTTTGGGATGAGTACATCCTAAGACTTGAAACACAACACAGCCATGCAGACACGTTTCTACACTACTCATTACACTGATCCTAGCACAGCTTCACCTTGCAGCAGACTGTCATTTTTTGCCTTCAGATTGTTGATTTCTGCAGTCATAGCTGAGATCTGATGAGGAGAGGAACAGTTTCAAACCTCTGACTTCATGTTTCCTCTTGCAGGTGTGCATTGGCCATATTAATGCGCTATTTTATGATTTTAATCCTTTTTCTAAAAAATGTTCAGAAAAGTTGGTCAAAGATCTTCACATGGAAAAACACTGTAACTCATTCCTATCCTTTCATGGTTGACTTCACTGTGTTTCTACTGAATGGTTAACTCCTTTGCTTTATATCCGATTATTTACCAAGTACAAGGAGTCATATTTGAGATTATAGCAGAAATGTTTTTTCCACGTACCATTTAAGCAGCTATGCAGTCAGAACGACAGCCCTGCTCTTTGATTAAAGTAGAAGCTGGGATTAGTGCTCTCTGCACATATGCGTGTATATATGTAATGAAAGTGAGGGCGGTTCAGAATTTCACAGTATAATCTGCGTGTCACGATAATGCCACTAAAGATATTAAGTCGAATCAGTTGCCGATGATATATATCCCTACAATATATATACTGTATATTCTTTTTATTCTTTTAGTTGGATTTTATAAATTTTTGAACTTGGTAATGCTTTCTGCAGCTGAACATTAAGTTTAATAACCTGCTGTTTCTGATCAAGGAGGCTTTCATCATGGGTCTCCTCTCCTGCCTCTCCCTCCTCCTCCTCCTCCTCTGCTGGACAGCCGTTAATCTCCTCTTCATCCTCCTCGAACACTGGCATCAAACCCGAGGCTTGTTGCCAGTTTCTCCTGTCCACTGCAGCCTGAGAGAAAGTCACAAACACTTTTTGGCCAGGATCATTGTGCTTTTCAGCTTTATATGGCTGAGGCTTCTTACCCTAACAAGTTTAACTGTGGGTGTCCAGTCTTGAGGTGAAGAGGCTCCATTGCTGTCACCCTGCTGGGCCTCCTTTCCCTCTCGTTCTTTAAATAAACTCTTTAACTACAGATGTAATAGAAAATAGCAGTTACTCAGGCTTGTTGTAACCTACTGCAGGTGTAAAACACAACTGGCCACACTAGCAACTCCCTGAATGCTGGGACTAGCGCTATCAACATGCTAACATGCTAACACTAGTTAGAATGTACAAACTTTGTATAACTTTGTTTAATGTTTTAACCTGCTGGCCATCATTATGTAGCTGAAGCTGCAGGTAATACTGTTGTTGTTTATTAAATTAAGTACTTGATATAGTAATCATATTAGCATCTGATTTAAAATTTATTGGGATGTTTCACCGACAACCACAAGTCCAAACTTGTTGCAGGCTTTATCCTGAAATTCTCTGCAAAATCCTACGGCTCCCCTACCAATTCATATAAATAAGATTGTATTTCAGTGAAAGGTTAATAAGTAGACTGATTAACATTGCCACTCTGGAGCCATAGTGCTAACTTGGATCAGGACCAGAATCATACACTACCTGCTCAGTAACCAGTCTCCTTTGCTGCTCTGTGTCTACATTAAGCGGACAGACTGTTTTGCCCCTTTGGCCTTGGACAGAAGGTTTCCCATCTTCAACCTGTGGGCAAGATTTGCCTCATTTGTTACATTTACAAAGACAGGTGGCTTATAGTACATTCCATTTATGGACTTGACCTCATAAAACTGCCTCTGGGTTTGAAGCTTCGAGCTTGGGAGGATTTGGTTCACCTTCCCTGGAATCTCTGAAAACATCAGGAAGTCGTTTCAGAACTCAGCAAGGTAAATCAGTGCATTGAATCCTGGCAGGCCAGCTCATACCCTCTGAGTCACGAATGAAGATGTCTGTTAGAATGCTTCCCTGATCTTGGCCATCTTCAGGAAGCTTTTTCATGAGCTAAGGGGAGGAGATAAGAACATACCCTTCGGGTTATGAGTGGTTAAATGTGTTGATTTATAGTATGATCAGGTTGTAGTGACACTACCTTGAGCTCCAGGGCAGAAATCTTGATTTTAGCCTCATTTTTTTCCATCTCTCTCAGCCTTTCTAGAGTCTTTAAAGCATGTTCTCTAAGACAGTGCACATACTCATCTGTTACACAGTCATTTTCAGAGTCTACAACAATACGTCACACATAAGTTTAAGAAGTAAGAAAGCGTACTTTTCGCTCAGTTCATTCTCTTTGTCTGCAAGTTTTTGCTTCAGCCTTTGAACCTCACTGCTTTGGATGCTGACCTGTACGTAAATTACGAAAGACAACATCATCTTCTCGTCACAGTTCCCCTCACCTTCCATTAAGGTGTCAAAAATGCACATAAGTGAGGCAGGAATATTTTGTTACCTGAAGGAATTTGTTTGGGTGGCTCTCAGAGTCCCATAACAAAGAGGATTCTGATAAGCTGGAAAAAAACAGTTATGATGAAGCTCACAAAATTTCATTTCAAGCACTTTCCTGACATTGTGTTTTGAAAATGAAAATCTCATCAAAATCTACTTACCATGTCTCTGTCCCTTTGTCTGGAATCTGGCCCCCTTCACCTGCAAATACAACGCCCCCTTGTGTCAGAGAATTATTTAATACTGGATAACTGCAAAATACCTGATCTGTATTCTTGTCTGGAATATTTTCACTTGACACAGATTATTCAGAAGTGAGCTCACCTTTACCTTCGTCCTTATCTCTATGAAGACGTGCCTGGCTCCTGCTCCTTTCCAGCTCCAGCTTTTCAAGCTCATCCCTGAGCAGCGAGTCACATCCTCCCTGAATGTTACAGGTGTTCAGTTATATCATCTACAGCTACAGGTTTCTATTCAGAGGCACACTGCCCTCTTTGTGCTGCTTCGGATTTAGATCTTTTTTCTCTAACTGGAAAAATATTATCAAAATGTTTGATGTTTGTTATACATGGCAATTCCTTTTTTAGCCTCAGCAGTATTTTATTATAAACACTTGGATAAATGCACTTATTAAAAATGATCTCCCTTCACAAAAATAGTGTGACGTATAAGTAAACAAAATCATTTTGTTTACTTATACTTCACTTGGATCTTCCACTGCACAGAATTAAGTGTGTTCTGACATCAGCAGGCGGTGTTTACATTCATCTGCCCAAGAGGAAAACTTTCTTTGCACTTATTCCAGACATGTGTGATTGTGAGACATGACATGTTAGCCTGGAAGTTAGTCATGGTCCAGGAACTTATCCAAGTGCCTATGGAAAATATCAAGGTCTCATACACTGGGAAAAGACTTTAGTACAGTAGTAGTGTCTGAAAATGATTATTTGGGAGAAGCAGTATATGAGATATACTTGATGTCTTTAAGAGCATGGTAAAAGGATGTTCTTACTTTATTTCTTGAGTTCTTCTTTAACTCCTCTAACTCCTCTTGTGTAGACTGCAGGGTCAAAGCCACTTTTTGCCATTTCTCTGTCCAATGTGAGGCCACAGCCTTCAGTTCCTCGATGGTCTGGACCTTTACCACATCTTGTTTGCGATACTCTTCCTCCCGCTTTTCCTTCTCAAACACCTCACCCTCCAAACGCAGACACTGATTCCTCAGTTTCTGGTTTTCTAGTTCCAAGACTTCCACAGATTCCCTGAAGAAATAGTTTGACGTTTATGTAAAGAGAATTGTACTGCGCTGCATAGTCAATAACGAATAAAGAAGCATCTTCTCATATTAAATAATATGTGTGATCTCCATCTCACCTGTGCTCACAGCACTTTTCCTGCATTTCTTCTCGTCTGCCTTTAATTTCACTCTGCAGTTCCTCTTTTTCTCTGATCAGCTGAGAGCACTGCACCTCCAGATCGGTGACCTGTTTGGTGTTTATGATTTTCTCATCTGTCAGCTCCTGTAGCTCGTGGTGTGATATCTCCAGCCTCTTCTTGATCATTTCAAGCTCTCCTCTTATTTTTTCATTTTCCTGGTGCAATTACAGGAAGGCAATTCTTCAATTAAGAACCCTCCTCCCAACTAAAACTTATTGAAAGAATAGCTCCTCAAAAGCTTTTACAACCTCTCTGAGAGCCTTTGAGTCTTCCTTCACCACAACATCTTTCTGCTGCTGTTTGTTGTGAGTCTGCATCTCCAGGACTTGAACCCTGTGGAGAAGATTTGTCTTCTCCTGTAACGCACCCGAAAACCAAGATGTAGTTATAAATCACAGTGCTTTGATCTATGCTGTGGATTACACTCACATCACAGTTAAAAACAATACCTGTATCAGGTGATCTTTGTCACACAGAGCCTCAGTCAGTTTGGACTTTATTTCTTTTATATTGTCCTCCAACTTCAACACTTGAGTTGATAAGATGGCTTTTTCCTGAGCAAAATTAGGAAGATAATGTTTTAAATTAATTTTGATCATGTGTGTTGTAAAAACTGGACTTATGGGACTTTGATTGCGCATTGAAGGAAGTTAAAAAAAAAAACAATTTGCTAACATCATGAAACATTTGTCATTTAAAATGGATCACATCTCTTTTCTCCGGAGCACAAACTATACAATGTTAACTGGTCAAAACAAATTTTGTTTATTGTCAGCTTTATCAGGCTTATGAGTGTGGATGTGCAATGAAATACTGAATTCTGGCAAACTGACCAGGCATGCTTGGCTGATCTTGTTGTTGGCTTCGGTCAGCTCTTTCTGCAGTTCAGAATGATCCTGTGCAGTGTGGCTGAGCTTCTTGTGCGTCTCCTCTATTTGACTCAACAGCGTCCTCTGCATCTGGGTGTGCACAGAAACAGAGCGCACACTGAAGAGATGAAAATAGCAACACCACTGATGCATGACACACAACACACTTTCATGTCACTTATACAAAACTATCTGCGATAACACGAAACCATCAACCGCTGATGATTCTTAGGGAAGGTATTTTCACACAAAACACTCATCTAAATATGACGGTGCACACAAAGAACCTCCTTTACAGCACTCCCCATCAGCAGCGAACTCCTCCGACAGGACAGTGTGAGTGCCACACCACAAAAACAAGTCAGAACAAGTCCATGTTCACTTGATGTAACAGAAAAGGGCCCAATGCACACAGTGTGGCCAGACAAGTGAACTTTTTCTGATTGTGCAACTTTCCAGATACCTTGTTGCAGTGCAGCACAGCTCACTCTGTTCCGGCATCCTGCTCAATTAGGGGATGCAGAATTTTGGTCAGTCTCCCCTGATACCACACCCTGAACCCATTGCTCCAACCACACCCTGCCTGGCTTCCAATCTTCCCCAGTACCCACTGAAACAAGCCCATCCAACAGAGGATGGACCCCACAATCCACAAGACCCAAAGGATCCCTTGGAATCAAACCCCAAGAAAAAACCCCAAAAGTTCCACACAGTCAGATATCATTTGGTGAAACAAAACGGAGCAATACAATATATGACATTTGATTGTAGCATTGTGTTAAATTGTAATATTTTTAAATTCACCTCAATAGACGCTTGAAGCTGTTGGAGTGCCTTGTTACGCTCTTCTTCTAGTATCTTTGCCTTAGTCTCAGCCTCTTTCAGAGCCTCTCTCAACTCCAGCATCTCTGTGTCAACTTTCTGCTTCTCCTGGATTAAAACCATTTTTTAGAAAAAGTGTCATTTAGCAAAGGTGAACAAGGAGTCACACCTTGTTTAGCGTGAATCTTTTATAATAATCCAATGACTTCAACATCTGTCTGTTAAGACCTTCTTGACTCACTGGTAATGTTCTGTTGAGCGAGCCCGGAGCTCTCTCGGTTGATTGATCGATGCTTCCTCTGTCCAGAGCAGACCTCATATGTAACAAATCCTTCTCCAGATTTAAGACCCTTGTAAGCAAATATCATGTGAGAATTTTTTCTTAAATTATTAAATATTTTTTTCCTGGACTTACTTTTCACAGAGTTCTCTGCACTGTCTGCTTTTTTCATTTTCAGCTGATACAGCAGCCTTCTTCTCATCCTCGAGGCCCTTCATCATTTGTGGTAGCTGCTATGGGACACATTATTACGTGGTGAGAGGATGCTGTGTGCAAGACAAACCAAATACGTATCCAGAGTAGCAATCAATCCAAAACAGCTAAAGAGAATGAAAAAATCAACACACTCAAAACAAATAAGGCATTTGGTCTTAGACATTTCAATCAACTTGCCCTGCCAGGCAGCTGTGCAATAGTTGCGTTGTAGCTCAGCATGTCTCTGGTCTTCAGCCAGTCCAGTTGAGACTCAAGTCGCTCGTGAGCCTCCTGCAGCCAGTGCACCACTTCTGTTTGTCTGAAGCTACTTCCATCCCGGGCAGCCCTTAACTCAGCCCCTAATGATCGTGTGGGACTCTCAGGCCCCAGATGGGACAATGATTGCCACCTCCTTAGACCTGGGTCATTTTGCCTGGAGCCACCAGCACTGCTCGATGTTCAGAAACACATAAATTAGCCATATACCAACCTCACTGAAAACTCATGTCTCTATATAATATTCCCCCAACCTTGTGCTGACTTTGGACAGAAAGCCTGATCCTGATACAGATGCCACACCACACCATGCTGATGTCTAAAAAGAGGAGCGGGAAGCATTTTCTTTTAAATAATTACCTTCTGATTATTCAAGTTCAGAAATATAAAATGATATCTTGATCTTGCCTGGCCTGTAAAGCGAGATTTGGTGTCCCACATATCCAGGTCTGCGGAAGAAAATGGGCTTGAACCCCTAAACATCCTGTAGCGTCTTCCTATCCAAGTTAATGCTCCTCTCTGTTTGGGAGATGTTACACTCCACACGTCTGCCCACGTGTCAAAGACAGATTTTCACACAAAGATGACAGCTCAACGTGTTGTGGCTATTCATAGATCATGTGTCTTGATATTTGAATTGCTTACTTCATGATCATCATCTGGTTTTAACACTTTGGGGTTGTTACGGCGTGTTTATGAAATTTAGATAATTCAGTGGTCGTTGTTCTTCATGTGTTTTTCACACCAGTCTCCATATCTAAATGCATGTATACCATGTCATCAACTGTATCATGAGAGATAAGAACAGATGTGCATGGTGAAATTTAAACTGACTTCTGCAGTGCACTAAATGACACTTTCTCTTACCTTGATGAAGAAACCCTCTCTTGTGCACTGAGGTGCTCATTTCATCTCATGGAGTATCACGCAGCTTTGATAACACCTTTTTCAGCATATAGCCCTTTAGCGCGTGTATCCATGACAGCCTCTGCACACAGGACTCTGTTGGGTGAGTGTGTCACGGATAACACTCCTGGGATAGCCTCTGCATGAGCTCACTTTGCCTGCTGACTTACTTGTTTGTTGACACGAGTTGTCAGGAGCATCTCCCAAACGACCAGCTTGTCCTTGATTAATTATGCGTAACAGTAAATGATTGACTGTGATCGCTCTAAGCACAAAAAGAGAAAACAATGCTTGATATGATTGTTTTTTTCTTTCTTTCTGTATTTAAACTTCAGGGAGCAACATGATGGATAATCTTTGGGCAGTTCTATAAATCAGTGTGAAATATTGCACACAAGTGGCAAAATCCAAATTTGTTTCTCTGCGTTAGCAAGTCAGACCATTATTCAGAAGCACTGCTCTGTTAATGAAAATTTTTCCACCAGCAACAAATATTTAATGACTCAATATTCTACTAACCAAATCTATTTGAATTAGTGGTTTGCCATTTGCAAGTAGGTACTAGAACCCATGCTGAGATGGGATCACACCAGCTGAGACACTAATCACACCATTTCTGACTCATGAGAAGTCAGACATCATGACATCTGTATTTTGTACAAAGAAGTACTCGGTACATGTTTGTTTAAAATTATGACCTTCATTTTCTCAGTTACACATTTTTAAAATTGCAGTTCTTCTATCAATACCACAACAATTATGGGAACAAAATACACAAATGGATAAAAATGTATATACGTCTTTGTTTGCTTGTTTTAAAATATTTGTTTCAACTGAAAATCTAGAAGTGAGGTTATACTGAGGTTTATGTGGAAGCTTTGTTTCTGCCACTAAGAAAAAAAAAAGTCAAATGTCGACTTATTTATTACAATTGTGTATCTCAAATTTTTGACTTCTGTTGAAGTCATTTCTGAGAAAGTCTGAATTTTTAGATACCATAGGCGAAATTTCAAGTTTAGTTAATGAGACTAAACTGAAATTTGGACGTATAGAAGACATTTTTCTATTTTTTTCAGTGCCTGAAACAAGTTTCCATAATATCCATAAGATGTACCCACTAAAGGAAATTTGTTTTTGCCAACTGTAAATCAAAGCTACGCTGTTACGTATCGCTATAGTTATATGAAATAACTGGAAATTTCGAGATACTAAGTATGTCAACATGTTGAGATACTAACCAGAGATTTTGAGATAATGAGTTGAAATTTCTATTTAGCTCTGCCTGACTTTGTGTGTTTGTGTGTGTGGGGGGGGGGGGGGGGGGGGGGGGGGGGGGGCAAAACAAGCTTCACCACAGATTTCCAGCTGTCTGGCAAAATATTGTTAAGCTTCGGCTCTTATTTCGAAAAGGTACTTCTTCCGGAAACAGGAAGTGGTATAAACCGTGAAAGCTTGCTCCATTCAAAAAGCTAAGAAGCTAATAGTTGAAGAAGAAACAGTTTTCTTATGAGCACTTAATATCGCAGTTTATTGAGTTGTATTGTTCAGGAGGCTCTTCATCACCGTAACTCCAAAAAGGTAAACAATTTTTTTTTCAAGGCGATATTACCTTCATATAAACTTAGCTAAGGTTGATAGCAGGCCGTGGCTAAGCTAGTCACGACTCTCTAGTAAAACCGAACGACTAGTATTTCTGATGTCCTGGTCACAAAGTTAGCTAACAGGATGATTCCTGTCTCTAGAAATCTTCTCTGACAATAATGCTACATAATTAATATTTTCTTTCTTAATAACACGTGCTGCAGAAATGGCCGCGGATTGGTTGGGTAGTTTGGTGTCAATTAACTGTGGACCAACGCTGGGAGTCTACCAGGGAGAAGTATCATCTGTGGACCAGTCCAGCCAAACCATCTCCTTAAGACAGCCTTTCCACAATGGAGTCAAGTGTCCCGTGCCAGAGGTCACATTCAGGTAAGTCTGTGCTACTAAATGTTAGCTCATTGTCAACTTTTTAGCTCATCGGTTTTGTTATTTAACGTCATTCTGACTCATATTTTTTTTCCCAGTGCCATTGACATAAAAGACCTAAAGATTTTAGATTTTAGAAATGACAATAGTCGGACTACCTCTGCTGCACCTGCAAAGGTAACCAGCGCACCGGTTGCAGTCCCAAAGGGTGACCCTAGATCTGTGGAGAAACTGAACTCTCCACAGCACTGCTCTAAAAGTTATGGAGAGCGTCATCTGGACATACCTGGCCAGCCTAAAGGATTCCGTCGAAGACATAACTCCTGTAAGTGCAATGCTGTTAAATTCACTAAAAATCTGTGGCAAAGTGGTTAACTATATATTTATCATCCCCTCAGGGTCAGCCAGTAATCGAGGGGTAAATCAAGTGACGCCGAAGAAGAATGGGGTGAAGAATGGCCAGATGAAGCAGAGAGATGATGAGTGTTTTGGCGACGGCGTGGATGATTTCCTGGACACAGACTTTGATTTTGAAGGAAACCTGGCTCTTTTTGACAAAGCAGCAGTTTTCTCAGAGATTGACATATCGGAGCGTCGTAATGGTGTGAGGTCACGCGGCACACCTCAGGAGCAGACTCCTACTCAGTACCGGCATGATGAGAACATCCTGGAGGCCAAACCTGTTGTGTACAGACAGATTACTGTACCGCAGCCTGGGGCCAAAGAATACTGCACCGGCAAGTGTTTTATATTGGAATGAATGAAGTGGAGATGCAGGTAAATCAATTTAAGCCTTATTGATGTTTGCTTTACTTTCCACAGACTCTGGACTTGTTGTACCAAGTATAACCTACGAACTGCACAAGCGTCTGTTGTCTGTTGCTGAGCGCCATGGTCTGTCACTGGAGAGGAGACTGGAAATGACTGGAGTGTGTGCCAGTCAGATGGCACTTACATTACTAGGGGGGCCAAACAGGTAAGCAATTATCTAAAATGTGCCTTTTGTTGAACTGGCAACATTTAGGAAATGATACTAATATATGGGGATTCTAAATATCACATTATAGTTAAAATGGGTTTCAGTTTCACTTTGTTCTTTTTAAATATACTTTAAGAAGTTTTTAGTGCAGTGAAAACAACTGTAAAAACCCCAAAATGAATATATACAAAATGCAATACTATTCCCTAGAAAGTAAATACTCCCCAGAGAGTGAGCTGCTTTGGTGGAGGTTTGTGCTCTCAGAGTACTTATTTTTTTCTAAGTTTCTCTCTTGTTTCTATTTATTTCATATTTGTCGCATCAACACTAATTAACCTAGTCATTTTGTTCTTCTAAAGTACTAAATAAAACCTTTGCTATTCCTGCTTCTTCCAGATTCACCCCGAAGAATTTGCACCAGCATCCCACGGTGGCACTGCTGTGTGGCCCTCATGTTCAGGGAGCTCAGGGCATCAGCTGCGGTCGCCACCTGGCCAATCACGAAGTGGAGGTCGTCCTGTTTCTGCCAAACTTTGTCAAAATGCATGACGCCGTGACCAGCGAGGTCACCCTCTTCAACAAAACTGGTGGCAAACAGGTGTCCAGTATCAAAGGTAGGTTTGTTTTGTGGCTTTATTGATCTCTCCCCCTCCAAATACTGTTGGCTTCATTAAAAACAAAAGCGTTGCTAAATACCTTGACATTCTTCTTTTTTCTCTGTGGCTCCACAGACCTCCCTGACACCCCTGTGGATCTAATCATTAACTGTCTGGACTGTCATGAGAACACATTCCTGATGGATCAGCCTTGGTACTGGGCGGCTGCAGACTGGGCGAATCAGAACAGAGCACCAGTGCTAAGCTTAGATCCCCCTGCTAGCGGCCAGGGGCAGGCAGTTGAAGCCAAATGGTCCCTCTCACTTTGCCTTCCACTCCCCTTAGCTGAAGGGGCTGGCAGGGTCTACCTGTGTGACATAGGAATTCCTCGCCAGGTGTTCCAGGAAGTGGGAATCAAATACCATTCTCCCTTTGGCTGCAAATTTGTCATCCCCTTGCACTCGGCATAACGGGTCAGATGGTCGACATCTCACGTCATGTTGACAGATTAAATCTTTTACCTTCCATGACCGTTTGGGTTTTGGCGCCTTATATTCCAGAGTTAGATCTGTTTTTCCAGTTTATCTGTGAAATTTCTAACTCGGCGTGTGCAAACAGATCTTTTTCCTCATACTGAAGGACCAGTGGTGATGCATCTTACAGTAGCGTAGTAGGATTAAGTGCATATAGATAGAGATAGGGGGGAAAAAAGTAAGCATTTCTGAAAATACAGACTTTTGGAGGGTATAGCAAGCAGTTTAATAAGATTGCTAATAAGTCTTGTTAATTCATAATGATAACCAAAGTGTCAAAGAATGCAACATTAGAGCCGTTTCAAAGAGGGAATACAGGAGAACAGTGCTGGTTTCTTC
The DNA here is from genome assembly GCF_057382185.1 of Mchenga conophoros. NCBI lineage: Eukaryota > Metazoa > Chordata > Actinopteri > Cichliformes > Cichlidae > Mchenga > Mchenga conophoros. Next base: position 15,813,298 of record NC_140532.1, read on the forward strand.
AACTTTTTATGTTAAAGTTTCTCTTGCTGTCAGTTCAAACATAAATATGGTGTCGTGCACACCATATCTGCAATATGTGCACAGCACTTGTGGCAAAGATCATTGTCAGCGTTGTGTCAAACAAAGTCTAACCACATTTAGTTCTCCGTGCTGTAGTCATGAAGAACACAGCATCTAGTTGTCTTTGTGTATGTGCTGCAGAGAAGAGCGTCTGCTTTAGCCCTCACACATACTCAGAGCTCCTGGTTCTGGATTGTGAAAATCTAAAAGTGTACTATAGGCTTCATCTTATTGTACAATACATGCAGTGGCATAAAATGTTACATCATGTTTTTGCTGTTTAGGGCTATCTTTTGTGAGCTCTCAAAAGGCAGGAGACGTGCAGTCATAATCCTCTTCACACTTGTCTGTTATAATGACTGCATACATTCAGACTTGCGCCATGTTGAAAGTATGATATGTAAATGTTAGTCTGTTTTAGATTGCTGCAGGGACTTTTATGAGTGTGTGACTGTGTGCTTGTTCAGACATGAAGTTGACACATTAAGATGCTGACAGCTTAATGGCTGTAAGGGGCTTTAATGTTCAGATTTAAAGTGAGTAGGACAATCACTGATTTAAAACAGGAGAGTTCTGAAAGTCATGGCAATCTAACTTTCTTTCAAAGCACTCCAGTGATTAGACGCAGATTCATCTCGGTTTACACGCATGAACAATTTTCACACGTATTGGGATCTGACGGCTTACAGTTAAGCTTACGCTGGTCTTTCCATTGCTGCCTGCAGTACTTTGCCACATTCTGTCACTGTTATGTAATGCTTTGTTGGGAATTAAGCTTGTAATATTTGTCCTAAATAACAAGGTGTTCAAATACAAGAGCAGCAGATTACAACAGCTTTTTTGTCTCTTCTGCAAATTATATTGTGATGATAAGGGCTCTGGAAACAAGACATGGCATGTAAAATAGATGCAGTCGTACCTTTTCATGATAATTTAAGGGGAAATAAGTTTATTAAACTTTGGTACAGTTATGGGATGAAGGGCTTTACTGTTGTTTGAAAGGCCCAAAGTTCTATTTGTACAACTCATGTAAAATCTTTATTGCTTCATCGAATGCCAACTAGAGTTTAGATTTGTTAAATATATTTTTCATACAGCGTCTGTTGTCTTTCAGCCATTACTGTATTATGGAGAAAATATTCAGTAGACTGCAGACTAAGTACTGATACCATATTCTCTCACAGTGAACTATCAAGTCTGCTAATTCTTGGCGATGTTGGGTTGCTGTTGCCTGTTTAGCTTGGTAGTACAGATTGGATTCAAAAGCCAACTTTGCTTTACACAATCAAAACTGGTGCAGACTTGATGAGGTCAAAGCAATTGCACAACTTCGGCAAGTTTTTGCAGTATTGCATGTTTCATATGCAGAAGTTAATAGAAGTCTGTCAAAGCGGAGCCCGAAGTGGCACAATTATAAGTGACACTTTGGCTAAAAAATAAGTCCGACCAAAAAGGTTGGAGTGATCTTTTTTTTTTTTTTTTTTTTTTTAACCAAATGTTACTTTCTGTGTGGTGGGATTCAAATGTATTTCAATTCATTTGTGCTGATGCAGCGTCCCACACTTGAATACTTTCTAGGAACCAATAAAATTGGCTTAAAAAAAAAAAAAAGAACTGCAGGATTGGGCAATCGTGGAAATCACAAAATATTCTTGATTCTTGTGTTCACGCTTTTATTTCAGGACATTAAGCTGATATTTAACAATACACTAAATCACAAACTGTGAAGTTCACGTGCAGCTGCTTTTTTTTTTCTTCCCTTTGATGCCTTGATTGGAGGCATGTCTACTCAGATCTTTCAAGCAATGAATGTAACCATTTGCTGTGAAATGTGTCCAGAAGTGTATTACGTTGAGGTTACCAATCTGTGTCGGATCTGCATAGCTGTTCTCTAACGTGCCCTTATTTGGAGTTGGATTGTGTATTCTTTGAAATTGGTGTAAGAAAGGCTAAATTTAAGCAGTCCACACCATCTGAGGATTTTTTTTTTTTTGAAAGTCATTGTAATTGTTTCTTTTGTGTAAATTAATCTGCACAGACTTCATGTACCGATTTGCCCAAAGTTACTTTCATACTTAAGTATTTTGTCCTTTCGCTAACATTCCTCTGACTGCATGTGTTATGTCACATCTGTTGAGACAAGTCTGGCTTGGAAACGTCATCAGCCAGCGTTGCTGAATGTGAATAAAATGAGTTTAGTTCGTCTTTGGCCACTAGGGGGCAGTGAATAAAACTTTTATGGTGGTTCCCTTTTGTTCTGCTGTAATGACAACTTTGTGTACTTAACACTATTTTCTCATCAACGGCAACAAAGAAAGGATTGTATATCAATAAAATGTGAACAGTCGAAGAACTTGGATCAGTCTGACTTTTTACAGGAAATATGTTTGTGCAAGTCTTTTTGCAGCAGCAGATGGGGATTCCCTCCTCCCCCTGCACCCCCATTTTTCTTTTCTTTTTAATCATTTATATGTCTTAAATGTTAAGGGCAGACATGCATATTAACTCGAGAAATATATAGACACGCAACTTTGCAACACAGAATTTGTTTTTTTTAGTGAGTTCCCTTTGAAGCCTCATGTGCAAAGTGCTGCTCAGTCTTAATATGTCACATCTGCAGGTTGAACCAATTAAATGAAAACAACTGCACCCACGCTGTCCCTGTATCTTGGTTTCTTGTTATTATTGCCTCATCGATGATCAAATTCCTTCACCGAATTGACTGAGACATATCCTGTGGGGACTTATTTTTAGTTGTCAGCAACGCGCATGCGCAAAATCAAGGTGGGGCCAAAAAAAAAAACTTGAATGTGACGGGGAAAAGGAGTAGCGCAGAGCGAACTTGACTCAAATTAAGTTTAATCCTTTTTAATTACTCACCGCGATTTTACTGAGTAATACTTATCGCCGTGGCGGGAGTTTTTATTTCTCCCTCTAAACGGAAGGACGACACAAAAGAGGCGATACATCTGTGGAAGTTTACTTTGTTTTGCTGTCTTTTTTCATTTATAGGTCTGTTTTGTAAATAGTCTTGACTGGAGACGCATCAACGCCGCTGCCTATTGTTTTTAGTCGAGTTTCGTTTGGTGCCGTTCAAGTTTTCTGATCACCTGAGACAGTTTTCACTTCTTCCTCATCAGGACTGGATGTGTTTTGCGCTTCAGCATCGACTGTCGGTTATTTATTGCGTGAATGGCAAACTGTGCTCTCCTGTAGAAGGAAAAACAAACGTGTGGCATCACCTGTAAGCGCTTCAAATCGGCTGCTTTTACCTGCAAACAGGTAAGATTTCAAGTTTGAGACAGAGCTGCCTTTAAATTTTAAAATGTGCTGTTTATTTTAAAGTAGATGCAGTGACTGACAGCTCTGGCGGAGATAAATGTTAGGATGTCGAATGGGCATGGATAGTTTATTCAAACATCACAATGAAAAAGTCTTTTTTAAGTGAGTCGATTATAGACGTGGCCCTACTAACATCCTCCAAACTTCTACCACTTCCTCTGACTTCCTGGGGTGAAGAAGAAGCTGCAGCGCACAGCTGTCCACATTGCTGTGTTATAACATGTTGGGTGACTAGTAATAATCTGCTTTCGAGCTGGAGAGCAGCATTCATTCCCACTGTCACGGACTTTGGGATCTTTGACAGCTTTTTGAAGTTTTGTTAACGGTGGGCGCACTTTCACGTGCACGTGCATGCTACAAGTTGCAGAGCGGCGCTGTTAAATGTTCGTCGGGTAGGCTGCACCCGTCAGAAAATGGCAAAAAGCGATTAATGCACGTCAGAAAACAACATTTCCGCTATCAGAGATCTAGCTGAGCGGAGCATCTCTCGGGTGTGTTTTCTGGGTGATGCCCTTTTCGCTGAAACGGGACTTCCCTCCTTTTTCGGACAAAGTGTGAAGTGTGCGCTGGTGCAGCAACGGATCTCCTGACCAGCAAAGATTCTTCTTTTAGAGTACGATAAACTGTAAAGAAAGATTAAGCTGTTGAAACAGGATGGAGAGAAGTTCGTAAAACCGCAGCAAAGCTTTGCTGCTGCACCATAATGTGTCACGCCTGGCTGCATGAGCAGCAGCAGCCTTGCACTGCACTTCACTCTGCGCTGTGCACACAGCACCCATAAAACAGCCTGCATGTGATCGCGCCACAGCGAGGAAAGGTCCATCCGCTGTTCAGGCACGGCAGTTTCGACTTATATGGTGTTTTTGATGCCGTGTTTCCTTGGTGAAGTCAACATGACCAAACGTTCTCCAGCGTGAAGAGGTTTGGTACGTCATGCGAACTTTGGATGGCAATAAAATGCAAAGTTCACTAGAATGGCTGGCTGGCCAAAATGCAGGGGATTGCCCCTGATTAACAATCGCTTATCCTTCTTCCTGCTACGCTGAAAACAACCTTGTTTCTCAGTTTAGCTTTTGTGTTTGTTTATGATAAATTGGATACTATTTTAAGTACACACCTAGTTTTTAACACCCCCCCCCCCCACCCCAAGCGTCACAGGAAAAACTCTGAGCTATTAAAAGTGATACAATGATGGTCTGTGTTTCGGGTCCAAACACTGGACTCGCACTTCCTCTCTCAGATCCTACAGACGTTTGTTTCAGTCAGCTGTGCAAAAGCACCACAGTCCAGCTGCTGCCCCTAAAGGCAGAGGTGACTTCCTTCTCAGGAACATCTGCTGGCTGTTGTTATAGACCCCCACCAGCCTTCTCTTTGTGCTCATTACTGTTCACTGGATGTGTCTGTCTGTGTGCCAGCCAGGTGGCAGCTCAGTGGATGTTGACAAAAGTCAAGTGTTTATTTCTCTCTCTGCTGCCTGCTGCTGTTACAGTGTTGCTAACAGGACAGTAGTATCAAAGCAACTGAAGAGCATCATGAGGCTGGAGTGCTGGCCCTCTGCTGCACTTAGAGAAACGATAGGAGCCTTTAGTAAAAGAATCAATCAGATGATTTACTGAGATGAACCACTAGGTTAATGTTAACAACACATTTTTACGATCCTGCAAAATCTTAAGAATTAAACGCTGTATGATGTATCATTATGGCATCAACAGGCTTTAATGCTTTAAATAATTTGAATTTGAGCGGTGCTTTTCTATACTTTACACACAAGCCACGTTCATGTGTTTTTAATACTTTTTCCTGCATCGCATTTTCTATTATTACAGGGGGTTCAGGATCCATCCCATTTATACACAAAGACCCACTCTACCTGAGCCACAGTCTCATTTTATGATCTCATGGTCTTCGATGTGTGACTAAAAGAAGAGGGAGTCATTTCTGATAGCTCTGGGGAATAAACAATTAGCTAATCCAGCCTCCCACCGTGCACAATCAACATTTTCACCTCGGTTATTGTCTGTGAGTAAATGAGGGAGTGGCAGATTTTAGGTCAAAGAAGATGTTTTTACATTCTTGTCCTGTCTTGCTCCGTGCAGTCAGGCTGCCGCTGATTAGTTCAGTAAAGACTGCAACTGACTTGCACAAGAAGGCACAAGAGACAAGTGTTGATCAGTGGTTTGATTTGGACAACAGGATTGTTTTAAACTGCAAGAACATGCGATATTATACCATGTAAGAGCTGTATGAGCTTATTTTGCAGTTATACAGTCCAACACTATTTATTAGTCACTCTTTATGATTAAACTAATCGACTGTGGCTTCCTTTTATTTTTGGGAATGAATGTTGTCCATCGCCTCCCTTCATTCAACTTATATCTGTGTATGTGCACAATTATGAGATTTATGTCTACAATTAATGTAGAGCAGTAAACACAAAACGGAACAGTGAGCAAAATTTAAAGATCAAGTCACATCACTGCCCTTAAAACTGCTCAGTGGATGCATTGATGATGATGTTGGATCTAATGAGACTGGGGTCAGCAGAAATTTGACTCACTCACAATGAGATCCTTTGCTGCTTCCTGAAAAAAAGCAAGCTGTGGCTCCATGCAGAGCTCTGTGGAAATGGCAGTGGGAGTCTGTGGCAGAATGAGCTCTGTCCCGTTCACTCAGCTGCTGGTGGCCTGCTGCTGGGAAGCATTCAGCGTCCCAGAAGAGATTAATATGAAAAAAGGGGAAAAAAGCTGCTGACCCCGTTGATACATTCTTCTTTTGACGAGACTCTTTACAAAGGGTTTCCCTCACACATATTCTGTTGCAGTCCACAACTTCTGGTGGCTTTCAGAGCATCGTCAGCATAATGTCCTGCTTCGAGGTAAAACTCAGATGATTGTACTTTTGATGTGTTTCAGTCACAAAATAACCTTGTGGATCTGGAAATGCTGATTTGGAAACCACCATTTAAATCTGTAGTGAAAAAAAACTACTTTTAACAGCGCCCAAATATTCAGTGTTTAGGAATAACTGATACATATGAAGACGATGCATTTCAATTTTGGGGGGAAAATACTTTGAGGCTTAGCGATAACCTTCCAGCTACTTTCATCTCTTGTATGGTGTCTATCTGCCTTTAATCTTGTCTTCAACACCTAAAATGCAGTATAGTCAGCCTGGGATCAGGTGATCATCCTGGCCAGTCAATCCTTTAGATAATCTGGTTTTATATTTAGGATTGTTACCTTGCTTGATGATGAAAAGTGGAAAAAAATTGAATTAGCAGGTCCAATATTGGATTTAAAATCAAATGTGCTGAAGCACAGAGCCAAAATATGAAAAGCCTGTAACTGTCCACACTGTTTGGACTGTGTGACATCAAGTATTTGATACATTGTCATAAAAGTTTATTCCAACAGTCGCAGCCTACAGTACACCAACATTGTCGACTTTGGCGAACACCCGACGTTCCCTGTATTACATCAGCGGCTTTTCATTTTGGGGTCGTAGTGAAATAGATCCTAAATTGAATGGGGTACAGCTGTATGGACAGATGGTCTACCACCAGACGTTTCTGAAAAAATAGTCAACTGTATTAATCTAGGTAAGCTTATCCTTTAGTTAGAGAGGTCATGATAGTTATGATATGCACAATATTAATGTATTATTCCCTTCTGCAGGTAGGGATTGGCTTTGAATGTATTCACAAAAAAAACTATTTAATATTAAACAACAGCTCTGACTTTTACTAACATAAGTAAAAATGTCCCAGTGGCCACAATGGGAGTTAAGTGGCCTCAATGTGCCGAGTCACTCTATAAAAAACCTTGTGACTATAAAATTATGATTTTTTTTTACAGCTTACCTGAAAATAAAATGCAGAGAAAGTACATTTCATAATAACTGAATCATAGTGAACAGAGTGCTTGCAACTCCCTCACTTTTGGGATCTCCATACTGAACATCCCGACACAACAAACACACAACTTTACATTCTCTCTCTCTTTTTCTTTGTTAAAATTGGACTAGGTTACATTGTTTCATTTATAATCGGCAGCTAACACACGCTGTCTTTTGGACTCTCTGTGATGTCTCTTGGCCAGTGTTGGTGGTCTAAATTTGGGAAATGCCCGATGTTCACACTTTGTCCTAAGATGAGATAACGTTTCCTTTATTTATCCTAGAGATGGGGATTTCCTTTGTTATCACAGTTAAAATGTAATAATAGTAATGTAAAATAGGTATATATTTAGATTAAAAGATACTGAAAACTTATTATAGAATAAGACAAAATATTTTCAAAATAAACGATGCAGAAACAATAGCTTACTAAATGTAGTTTTAGGTGGTAAAAAGCTTGTTTTCTTTTAATAATAAAGCAGGGACTTTGAGGTTTGTTCTTATTTGGCATGAGATTTGTTTGGGAAGCACAGGATCATGCAATATAAGGTAAAAGCATGGGTCATTACCAGATTGCTCGAGTTGGGATAAAATTGTGTCGTTGCTACAGCATTGATTTTATTTAATAATTAATAATTTAATAATGATGAATAAACCACATGAAGCTGTGGGTGATGGTACTGTCGTTGGTTTATGTGGCGCTTTCGTCATTAACAGGTTGATGAATTTGCTTACCAGAAGGTTGCGCTCATGGGAAATTGATGAAATGCCCAAAGAGTATAGAAGTCATCTCGAAGCCCCTGTGAATGCACACACAAATTTTCACAGCAACACTTGTAATAGTTAGTTCAAGCATTCAAGTCAAGATCTGTGATGTGCTGACCCACAGACCTAAAGTGAGATCTTCATAGCCACACCAACAGCACGGCTAAAAATATCACATGCTTTTCTGACTTCTCTCTTATTTTTCCATATGAACAGACAGAATGTTTTTCTCACCACAGTTTTGCATTTTGGTGTGTGTCAATAATTTGTTTGTCTTTAAAGTCTTTGTAAAGATAAAAAAGAAACACACACACACACACACACACCACAGCTGCACACAAACACACCTACACAAGAATAACTGGCCCACAGCAGCTCGGTTATCTTTGCCTTTCTTTGACTGTCTGCACATAGTAGAGCTGGGTTGGGGTGAGCAGAGTGGGGCTGTTCTTAAGGGTGTGGGAAATGTGTCCAGATAGTTTTGTCCCTTGATACAGGAGACAGCTGCACCACTCCATAAGGGACCACATCCATCACATCCCCATGGTGCGGTGTGATGACAGTCTCGTGATAGTTTTTAAACACACGCTTGTCTGAGAAATGGCGGGCTATTTATTTAAACAGAAAAACACACCAGATGGAAGAAGCGTTATAAGAGAAGAGGATTTTTTTCATTTATCGCGTTTCTAAGCAACCCACCCTAAAGTTGGTGTGTACAGAAGTTGGGATGTCGTACAGGAAGTTGACTGCACTGCAGTGGACATGTCAAAGGATGTGACCTCATGTAAAGTGACAGTTTATCAGAGCCAGGATTTTCCCTGAGCTCTGACCATTTGAGCCCTGCCACCTCTTCCTGGGAACTGATAGAGCAAGAGAGGAAGTGGGGTTTGGGGGGAAAGAGAGAGGGAGGATGTGGAGCATGACTTAATCTGTAGGTCATCATTTAACTATGATGTCTTTGCTCTGATTGGTTTATGATGTGTGTGTGTATCATGGAAACACAGGCCCCGGGGTTACTCAGGCCTAAGGTTAGTGTCACAGTGGCTGTTTTATTGACATAAAGTAATGCTGGGCTGGATGAGTCCCTGGGGCCTGGTCAGATCTCACCACAAGTTTGCATTCCAGGGTTGGAAGAAAGCTATCTTGATTCCTACAAGGCCCAGTCATTGAGTTTAAGATGGAGAACCAGTGTGTGCCTTATTTTAGGTCAGACCAAGCTAGGTTTTCACATGAAATACACAGTAGGGAGTAGGTTGCATTTTGGTCTCTTTATCTCTTACTTTTAGCATGTCAGAGTGCATTTCTTACTTTGTATGAAATATTCTACAGTGAAAGAGCTTCTTTATGTTGGCACTGTTTTCCTCCGTCATGGAAACATTATGCACTAGTTGTGAAAGTGTGTTTAAAAAAAGAAAACCTGTTAGTTCTGCTTTCTGTCTGAGCGAGTTATTTTTACCGACACTGTCTGATCTGACGTTACTCCAGTGTGCTGTGATAATGGCTCATCTGCTTGCTTCGAATTACCATGTGCCCCCGTACAGCGAAACCACAAATTCATTATCTTCCTGAGAATTTGCTTGCGGTCGGGTCAGTATCAGTAAACAGGGGGACATCCTAGTTACTCTTCTGCTCGCTTTCACAGGTACTGCGTGCGCGCGTGTGTGTTTACCAGCTCTAATGGTAGGAGCTAGCAAACCTCACCTGTGAGAGGATCGAACCGCCTCACCATGACAGAGGTCCAGGTAAGGTCCAGGTGGTGTGTGACAAAAATTGCAAGCACAAATGAAAAAATATGGATTTTTACTGAAACAGTGACCGTCCCTCGCTTTTATAGAACCCATGGCCGCAGGGCACAGAGTGTGTGGCCAGGTATAACTTCAAAGGCACAACAGAGCAGGACCTGCCCTTTAACAAAGGAGACGTGTTGACTATCATTGTTGTCACAAAGGTAACATTTCTTTTTTGTTGTCTGCGTTTCTATGAAGACACAGCTCTGTGTTTGATGCCATGCGGCGCCGCTCAGTAAACTTTTTGCATTTCAGGATCCAAACTGGTACAAGGCTAAAAATTCTGCAGGCCGCGAGGGAACGATCCCAGCCAACTATGTCCAGAAAAGGGAAGGTGTGAAAAGTGGGGGAAAGCTGAGTCTAATGCCGTAAGTATATAGATTCTCATGAGCATCGGTTGTCTGTATCTCTTGCCGCAGCACCATCTTTGTGCGGCGTTTTTAGCAGTGTTTAAAATAGCTTGACTTTGCCCTCTTCCATGGCTGTGTGGTTGCAGAAGGCTGATGGCCTATTTGTCGTGGCAATTGCACAGTAGTTGTGTGAATGGAGACCACAGTTTGGTTGGGCTGTGTTGTAATTGCAGTGCACGTCTGTCTGCTTCCACCTCAGGTTTGCATGAACTCTGCACAGTTTCCTGTTGTTTCTTTTCTATTTCAGACTGAAGTAATCTAAAAAATCTCCCCACTTGTCCACGTCATGGGTTTGCTGCTGCAGGCATGTGCATATGTATGAATGCCAGCTTTATTTAGAGCGCACTTGCTGATAAACTTTAATGCAAATCGAACTGTACCAGAAACCAAATAAGATAATAATTTTCCTTTAGCATAAGGTGCCTAGGATTGAGCTTAACTCATCAGTTGCTATATATAAATGTATGCTTTCAGACATGTGATATCTCATTCACAGTTGCTTTAAAAAATGCCTTCTCTTGGAAATGGAAATGAGTAAAAGAAAACCAACTCTCACATAGTGTGCAGTTCTCAGTAAATATTACCAGTAATGAATATGAGCTTACACTGATAAAAGGGGATCTTGACCTCAAAAAGTTCTGTATTACGAGCTAAGATGAGAACCCGTAATACAGAACTGAAAGGAAAACTTTATAACAATACTTTCCTTTCAGCTTGGAGGGAAACTGCTTCTGTGTCTGTAAAGAAAAGCTTTCCAACAAGCTTTATTGTGTGATATTTAAATGTAACTTTCGTATGGAGCCAAGTGCAAATGCATACGCTGTACATTCCAAAAACCACATTTAAATATGTGACAGCCTCTGTTGTATAACTGGTTGCAGTGGATATGCAAATCACCCTAATCTATATATCTGGATGATGAAGGCAGTAGTTGTTTAATTTGCATTAAAGCCCCATTTAAGGTTTGTGATAACACTGTGAGGTTGATTAAACGCGGAAAGATGAAAATTTTTCAAAGACTAAAGCAATAATCAGCCACAAATATCCCTTTATTTTGTGTTAGGAAGGGAGATTTAGCTTTTCCTGTCTTTGCACGTGTTGTCTGATTAACAGCTCTAAGCATTATTTTAATAGTGAGGAACGTGGGAAAATGGACAAATAGGTACAGTAGCTATAAAAAAAATTACTTTCAGCTTGAGTTGTTGAAAAAAAAAATCAGCTTCAGCACTCTTAGAATGAATATTTTTGTTTTGACCTTCATCTGGCAAATGCATACATGCGTACACCACCGAACACTCAGCCAGTACCAGGAAGCTACAAACCTATGAGCAAAACACACCTGTCAGCATGAGAGAAAGAAACTTTGATATTAAGGCCTGCTAGTGTAACTTCCCTTTGATGAACCAGCCAAACTTTAAGGCAGTTTTTAGCGTGTAAGAACGCGCTGCGAGAACCAGTTAGTTTACTGAATGTGGTTATTTATAATCCCGACTCTTAATATAGCGGCTACACTGAAAACCACAATACCCAAATACATTTTTTTAAAAATAATAAATGTAATCTGTTCAGCAGACACTGGTGCCGTGGCTTTACATGGAAAATAGAGCGTATGAACAGTAACAGAAAGTGAAACATCAAGGTTACAGTTGTTTTCTCCCAAATGCACAAAATATATATATTTACTTACAATATATATGTTTGTAAAAAGAAGGAACGTGACAGTGTAACAAGTAAAAAAAAGTCAAGCGTAAAATGAAATGCACAATCAAACCATCTAAGGCTTTAAAAGACCCAGTTTAAGAATGACTGGATCCAAGTGGGTAAAATAGGAGGAAGACATTTAACTAATAATGTTTGTTAATGATTGATGCAGACAGTAGAATGGATGCAGGCACAGTCTATATGTTGTTATTGGATATGTCACGTGTACATACAGCTGATGTGAATTTGGAGTTGCTGGGCTGATCTGTTGGTTTTGTCGGTGTACTGATTTCTGGCTACCTCTTCCACCAGATGGTTTCATGGCAAGATAACTCGGGATCAGGCGGAGCGGTTGCTTAACCCCCCTGAGACAGGCCTGTTCTTGGTACGGGAAAGCACTAACTTCCCTGGCGACTACACTCTGTGTGTGAGCTGCGACGGTAAGGTGGAGCACTATCGCATCATCTACCACAACGGCAAGCTCACCATCGATGAAGAGGCTTATTTTGAAAACCTCATGCAGCTTGTAGAGGTAAGGCGTAAATTGGGCTTTTATTTCTAAATAAAACAAAGTGTTTCTGATATTTTCTAGGAGGCTATATTGAGCATCAGTCTACTGTAAGCATGTTTTAGCCTCCCCATGTTACTGTGCTAGTTCAGAGAGTCTGTGCAGTTCCTGGAACATATAATGAACAGGAAGTATCAAAGAGGAAGTGAACAGTATGCTGAGGTTCAGAGTTCTAACCTCAAACAGATACTAGGTCTTTACTCTCAAAATGACTGCTTTTCCTGTGTGAAATGCTTATTTTGAACAGCAACATACTATTTATTCTGCACAGTAAAGTAGATTTGTGTCTGTAAGTTCTGGCCAACTGAAGCTTTTCAGTCAACCATTGCATGTGGTTTTGACCGTATTTGACCAGGCAGCCCTCTGTTGGTCACAGGTATACACTATTCAATGAGTTTTACTCATGTTTTTTTACAGAAGTTCACAAAGGTTTGAACTTCAAGCTTCAGTTTCTTTTAAAATACAGCTACAGCACCCACAAGCAATATAAGAAGGACAAAGATAAGTAGCGAAACCCACAGATGTACTCATTAGGTGCTCTAAACCAATCCTCTAAAAGATGATGCAGAGTGAAAGTTGCTATTCAAATTGGTTTGAGCTTTTTTCTGCAAATAAATGAAGGGGGAATTTTCTTTCCAAAATACTAAAGCTGCTTTGAAGCTCTGAATGTGGTTCTGATAGTTTCTGTCATGGTAAAAGTTCCTTTGCTCTTATGAGGCCATGTGCACTGTATTTTATCTCTTATTCTATGTAGCACTACACCAAAGATGCTGATGGCCTCTGCACCAAACTAATCAAGCCAAAGCTGGAGGAAGGGACGGTGGCTGCGCAGGATGAATTTTCCAGGAGTAAGCTTGCCGGTTCTTTGTAACTTGTACAGCAGGGACATTGTGGATTTTTATTATTATTTTCATTTTTCTTTTATTTATTGTTCTTGATGATCAAAAGCTTGTTTGCGTCTCAGCTGAATTCTGTTTCTACTTTCAATGATGAACAGGCGGCTGGTCGTTGAGCAGAAAAGACCTCAAGCTGCAGCAGGTTATTGGAAAAGGAGAATTTGGAGGTAAGTAGATTAGGGTTCATGTTTACTTAAGATGAGCTTAAACTCCATGGTGAGTTTAAGCCCAGTCTTAATTTCTTGCATGAAACAGAAATCAGAGCAACATAAAGATGTGACGCATCATATGCTGCATTTGGGTGTAAAGGATTTTGCCTAAAAAGACATTTAAGCCCCAAATATTAAATATTCCTCATCGCAGAACCACCAAATTTCATTTCATTACTGTGAAAACCATGAGATTGTGCCATGACGTTCATATATGGACTGTTCTTCTCCTTGTAATCGACATAAAAGTTAGAAAACTGTTCAAATTTAATTTCTGTGAACATGTCATTTGCCGCATTGCCGTCTTACTGTTGGTTTGGGGTCGTATAAAGGCAGCTTCACTGATCAGTTCATTGCTTGTGATTATTCAGATGTGATGGTGGGAGACTACAGAGGGACCAAAGTAGCTGTGAAGTGCATCAAAAACGACGCCACAGCGCAGGCCTTTATTGCAGAGGCTTCTGTCATGACGTAAGGAAATTAAACATTTGTTCTGGTGCGTTTTAGAAACATAAATGGACACGTACTGACTGCTCTGCTTGTCCCCTTCATCAGGCAACTACGGCACGATAACCTGGTACAGCTGCTTGGAGTGATTGTGGAGGAGAACGGAAGTCTTTTTATAGTTACTGAGTATATGGCAAAGGTAAGTGGCTGAGTGTCTGATAATCTCCCGACGTGGTGAATACTCTGTGTAAAACATATAACATGCTTTTGTTGTTGTTGTTAGGGCTGTTTGGTTGACTATTTACGTTCCAGAGGCCGGACAGTACTTGGTGGAGAAGCTCTCCTACATTTTGCATTGTGAGTATTTCTGCAGCGAACCACAATTTCGGCAGTTATTCTGTTGTATTTTATGCTATGTTAGTATTAGCAGAGCAGTGTTGCAATAGCTAGTGGTCAGAGAGGGAGGAAATTCAGCTCTAAAGAGGGGCATATTTTGCAGCACAAAGAGCAGATTATATCTCATGAGTCTATAGATAAGAGGTTAAAGTTGTGGTTGATGTTTATTCGAATTTAAATCTTTATCAGGTATTCTTTAAAGGACCACTTAGCCCATATATTTAAAGACAACACGGTTAGCAGATAAAAGGGTTATTTTATTATCTTAAAAGGCCCTTTTATCTTCCCACTGAATGGTAGAAATCAGTTATAGTAGTTTCATTTATTTAATTTTTTAAATTTTTTTTATTTTCGTGCCATGACAAAAAGTTGATTCGACACGCCTGAGCCTGGCGTTTGTTACTTTTTCTTTTACTTTCACAGAGACGTCTGTGAAGCCATGGCGTATCTGGAGACCAATAACTTTGTTCACCGAGACTTAGCCGCACGAAACGTTCTCGTGTCAGAGGACAACATGGCTAAAGTCAGTGATTTTGGCTTGACCAAGGAGGCCTCTTCCACTCAGGATACCGCTAAGCTCCCCGTGAAGTGGACGGCACCTGAAGCACTGAGAGAAAAGGTGCGCTGCTTTAGAGCTGTTCTGAGCCGTGTGCTTTGCCGTGCATAGTTTGTGTATCCAAAACACAGTGAAATAAACTCTTAATATCCTTTTTTTTTCTATTTGTCATTAGAAATTTTCCACCAAATCAGATGTTTGGAGCTACGGTATTTTGCTGTGGGAGATTTACTCTTTTGGCCGAGTTCCTTATCCGAGAATTGTAAGTATCAGTTTGTTTTTGTGCATAAAAAAATATGCTGGAATAACAGCTTTGGATTAGGAAAACAATGACTTTTTAAAATTCAAAATCAATAATAATAGTACTTTGTGATCGCTCTCGAACATCCATATATGTGTTATGAGTATAGCCCTAGGTTTAAAGGACCAAAATGTTCAACAAACAAATCTGGTCTTTCCCGTAGCCATTAAAGGATGTAGTGCCTCGAGTGGAGAAAGGCTACAAAATGGACTGTCCTGACGGCTGTCCTGAAGTCGTGTATAACATCATGAAACAGTGCTGGAACCTGGATCCCGCCGCCCGACCAAGTTTTCAGATGTTGAAAGAGTGGATTCAGCATATCACCCAAGGGATGGGAAAAAGACAATGAGGGATCTGACAAAACAGACACAACATAGATCCTCTTTTTTCATTTTGACCACTGAGACCATAACTGTGGAATTTAAAAAAAAAATCTCACAAGGACTGTACAATTTGGCAAAATTCACAACAAATACTGTTTTCATTGTGCTTTTTTAGCAAACATCAGGTTGTTCAGACTGCAGTGACTTTCTTAGTCGAGTGGCGCCATCAGGTTTTTCTCGTCTCGTCTTCTTGCACTTTGTTATCCAGAGTGAATGATTAACTGTCATCAACAAGTCTGTCCTTAGAACACAGTGCTGCCTCAGAACCAGTGCCTTGACGTGCTTCCACGTCTTTTTTTTGTCCTTTACATCAACATCCTTAACGTAACGGTAGTGTCCTTTTAATTTCACGAACCTGTAAAAAGTAACTTAATTTGACTCAGCCGACTGAATCTGTTTAAAACTGAAAGATGCTTCAATAGTAGAATTGCAATTTTGATACGTCGTTGTCTTTTTTGGGGGATTTTTCTCCTAATGATATCAGGTACACCATTTTTGCATGAATGTTGGATTTTTTTTGCTTAAAGGACAAAATTTCAAAGAAAGAATAATAATTATCCAACTTTATCTTTTTTCTCTTGTATGATATTAAATGTTTTATGACTACGTTTTCATCCTCCCGTGAGTCGAAAAGGAAAAGGTTTTTCATCTGACATCCTAAAATGTTTTATCAGACAATATTTTGGGATTTGAGCAAACTATCAGGATTTTGTGAGAAAGAGAAACAGAGAATGTTAATACTTGTACTGTACTGTCGTTTTCAACAATAAAAAAACAAACAAACCAAAAAACCTTTTTGAAAATATTTTCTGAATAATTTTTTTAACATTCTTTTGAAATTATATTAAAAGTTTTAACAGTTTTTAAATTGTAAATTGCTATTTTCTATTTCACTGGATGTATTTGAAGACTTTTTGAAGATACTCATTATCTATGCAGCAATAATAAACTACTATCCATTACTTTTGAAAAAAAAAAAATCTACATCCCATAAAAAAAAGAAATTTGCTCCACAGAAGCTACATGTTTTAAATGCATATACACAGCACCGGTTATGTCTTTAATTTCCCATTCAGAAATGGGCACGTGATCCTCTGAGTATATTTTAATGACCATAAATTTGTTTGATATTGCTACTTTCTTGAATAATGAAACATTGCCATCAGGTGATGAATGAGAATACAATTAGCTACAACAATGTACCGACAACTGACACACTTAAGGAGGGCAAAATAATGATTAAAATCATTTGAATGTCCTCTTAAATTAGAAAACAATGTTTTGCTGTCAGATTGACTTTGCGATTCTAAATTTTTACCATAAAAGGAAATAAAGAAAGGAGGAAATACAAGTCATTTATCTGATGTAGAAAGGAAGTCTTTAGCGGAACCCTGACCGCTGCAGTAGCAGCCGGGGAATTATTTCTTGGTTGCACTGATGGTGTTCCGGGTAAATGTAGACTGAAAACAAAGGCTTGTAAAAGCAGCAAACAGCTCGGAGCTCAGAGACTTGCTCGCGGATTGTCTTTACTTTGTGATGGACAATGATGTCTTTTATCGGGAGCTGCCAAAAGTGGTAAGTCAACCGCCTAACGTGAATAACAGAGGCTTATAAAGTGAGTAATTTGAAGGTTTATAGAGAGTAAGGGCGGTTAATGTATAGAGGAGCTTAACGTGTAAGCTAACTAAATGCTAACGTCAGCGTTTTGATTGTTACCAGGAGCTTCACGCTCACCTCAATGGTTCTGTCAGCGCGCAAACCATCGAGAAGCTCATCAGCCGAAAGCCACATCTCAACATTGAACACAGCATGACGGCCATTGGCAAAGGACAGCGGAGGACTCTGGATGAGTGCGTCTGTAATTCATTGACAATTTCATATGAAACCCAGCAGGGTTTAAACCCTACTTTATATTTGATAGAAAAGAAAAGAAACGACAAGAAAAAGCACGTGTTGAGCTAAATTTAAGTGGACAGAATGAGCTGTCTGGGAGACGTTGATAAACGGGTTAAGATTAAAACACTATGTCTTTGGGTCTCTGCAGGTGCTTTGAAGTCTTCAGGGTCATCCACAAGTTGGTGGACACTGAGGAGGATATCCTGATGGTAAGGCCTGACTCAAAACAGTGTCGTGCTTCTTTTAGTCAAAGTGTTTCTAAGGATATTTATAAGTAATTGATGTTTTTGTTTTCCTGCCAGGTGGCTACAGATGTTATCAAAGAGTTTGCAGCTGATGGTGTCAAATATTTAGAGTTAAGAAGCACACCACGTGAAGAGAGAGATACAGGTGAATGACAGGCGAAGGTGAATGACACAGTACAGGGAGCAGTGAGTTCTCCTGTATATACCTATGATTGTAGAGGCAAGAAGACTAATGATTTGGTTATTAAATTCAATAATTAATTCATTTGAATTATTCAAAGTGTAGTATAACAGTCATTGTCTTATTTTCAGTACTGATAAAACTAAAGAAATTATATTCAATCCTAGGGGTATATGTGCATAGGAACCAGTTGTAATTGATGGTTGCACAATACAACAGGCTAATACATATAAGTATTTGGGCATCTGTATGGAGAAATTCTTTAAATGGGAAGAACATTTTGACTTCTTGAAAAATTAGCCAGACTGTTTGGGAGTGACTTCCAGGGTTTGTATGGGTAATGGATATTACCTGTCCACAGATTCATGGTGACGTAACTGCTCTTTTAACTGTTTGGTGTCTTTGCTTTGTTATAGGTTTGTAGAAATGGTTTATATGAGATTTTAGCTGAGATTGAGAGGTTTCTGTGGACACTCCTCATTTCAGCACTTGTATTTCTGACCTTGTGTTATAACCGATTAAACGTGATCTCCTCCCTTTTGCCCCCATTTTTGTGGGAGTGGGTGCTTAACTAGTTAAAAAAAAAAATCTGTCTCCTATTTTTTTTGTGTCACATAGTAAAGAAGCATCAATATCTGATGAGAATACTTAGTAATTTGGCCTTGCTGTGTATTAATGTGGTGTTTGGTGCAGTTTCTTGTTTTGTGGGGTTGTTGTTGTTTTTTTTCCAAGTGGAGATGAATATCTTTAACAAGTTGATTTGTTCACATTTGCAAATCTTAATTTTTAAGAGAAATGTGTTTTTTGAGTTTGTACACTATATGCATATTGCACCATTTCCTTTTTCAGTATTTGTCTGTGGTGACAAAAGGGGAACAAAGGACATTTAAGTCAACCTAAAATGATTCGTTTTAATTTTTACATGGCCTTACTGAGGTGAAACATGCATTCTTTTTTTTTGGTAATGGGCTGGAAAAGATTGAAAATGGACTTTGAAAGTGCTTAAAAAGTGCTTGATTTTGACCCTGAAAAATGTGTATGAGCCCTGGACTTCTACAATCATGTGCACTTTTTATAATATAGTGCTTGAAAATTCCAGGTGAATAGGAAAAACAGATAATCTATTTACTGTTATTAATTTGCTAATGATATTACTTTTTGTGATGAAGTTGAGCGCATTTTCAACCTTCTGAGAAGCGTTTCTCTCTGGGACATAGCTACATGTAGAGAATCGCTTAAGAATTGCTCCATTTGTTTTTTTTTGTAATGCCACTGTGAGTTCGGGAATGCAGAATTTCTAAAAGTTCAACATCAAATTCTGAGAAGTTCACTGAAACAAACCAGATGAATAGTTTAGGAAAACAAAAAACAGTACAAAAACTGGAACCCCCCCCCCCCCCCCGAAAACAAACAAACAAAAAAACAAGGCAGTGCTGTCAACACAAAGGTACAATAGGCAGAAAACTAATCTAAAGTGCTGAGTTCAGACAGTTCTGATTGGGACCATCCCAGAAACACTAACCTGGGTTTGCTGTTAAGGCATGACTGAGCTGAATCCAGCAATCTCGGAAGAAATATAGTGAGTGTTCTGAATTTAAAAAAGTGTTACTTAAAATATATTTTACTCAACTAATACAGTGGGGCAAAAAAGTATTTAGTCAGCCACCGATTGTGCAAGTTCCCCCACTTAAAATGATGACAGAGGTCAGTAATTTGCACCAGAGGTACACTTCAACTGTGAGAGACAGAATGTGAAAAAAAAATCCATGAATTCACATGGTAGGATTTGTAAAGAATTTATTCGTAAATTAGGGTGGAAAATAAGTATTTGGTCACCCCAAACATGGAAAATCTCTGGCTCTCACAGACCTGTAACGTCTTCTGTAAGAAGCTTTTCTGTCCCCCACTCGTTACCTGTATGAATGGCACCTGTTTGAACTCATCATCTGTATAAAAGACACCTGTCCACAGCCTCAAACAGTCAGACTCCAAACTCCGCCATGGCCAAGACCAAAGAACTTTCGAAGGACACCAGGAAAAGTATTGTAGACCTGCACCAGACTGGGAAGAGTGAATCTACAATAGGCAAGCAGCTTGGTGTGAAAAAATCAACTGTGGGAGCAATCATCAGAAAATGGAAGCCATACAAGACCACTGATAATCTCCCTCGATCTGGGGCTCCACGCAAGATCTCATCCCGTGGGGTCAAAATGATCATGAGAACGGTGAGCAAAGATCCCAGAACCACACGGGGGGACCTGGTGAATGACCTGCAGAGAGCTGGGACCAAAGTAACAAAGGTCACCATCAGTAACACACTACAACGGCAGGGAATCAAATCCCGCAGTGCCAGACGTGTTCCGCTGCTGAAGCCAGTGCATGTCCAGGCCCGTCTGAAGTTTGCCAGAGAGCACATGGATGATACAGCAGAGGATTGGGAGAATGTCATGTGGTCAGATGAAACCAAAGTAGAACTTTTTGGTATAAACTCAACTCGTCGTGTTTGGAGGAAGAAGAATACTGAGTTGCATCCCAAGAACACCATACCTACTGTGAAGCATGGGGGTGGAAACATCATGCTATGGGGCTGTTTTTCTGCCAAGGGGACAGGACGACTGATCCGTGTTAAGGACAGAATGAATGGGGCCATGTATCGTGAGATTTTGAGCCAAAACCTCCTTCCATCAGTGAGAACTTTGAAGATGAAACGAGGCTGGGTCTTCCAACATGACAATGATCCAAAACACACCGCCCGGGCAACAAAGGAGTGGCTCCGTAAGAAGCATTTGAAAGTCCTGGAGTGGCCTAGCCAGTCTCCAGACCTCAACCCCATAGAAAATCTGTGGCGGGAGTTGAAAGTCCGTGTTGCTCGGCGACAGCCCCAAAACATCACTGCTCTCGAGAAGATCTGCATGGAGGAATGGGCCAAAATACCAGCTACTGTGTGTGCAAACCTGGTAAAGACCTATAGTAAACGTTTGACCTCTGTTATTGCCAACAAAGGTTATGTTACAAAGTATTGAGTTGTATTTTTGTTATTGACCAAATACTTATTTTCCACCCTGATTTACGAATAAATTCTTTACAAATCCTACCATGTGGATTCATGGATTTTTTTTTTCACATTCTGTCTCTCACAGTTGAAGTGTACCTCTGGTGCAAATTACTGACCTCTGTCATCATTTTAAGTGGGGGAACTTGCACAATCGGTGGCTGACTAAATACTTTTTTGCCCCACTGTATATAACTGAAAAATAGTAATAATGAAAAAAAATGCAATTAAGTCCATAGGTTTTTGGAAAATAACACAAATTCTGTAAATGTGCTTCTGTACACCACCGCCTTCTCATATTGAGCGATTCAGTGAACTGAATGAGTGTGAGTTCAGCACTTCACCTCCAGATCTTTTGTTTGCTTTTTTGTATTGGGGGTTTTTGCAGTGGAAGAGCGAGGGAACAAACTGAACATGAAATTACTTGGGATTTCTTTCACCATGCACTGATTTGGTATGTTTGTGTTCGTAGGACTGACAAAGAAGACTTACATTGAAACGGTCATCAAAGCCATCCAGAAGTGTAAGGAGGAGGGAGCGGACATTGATGTCAGGTAGGTTTACCCAGCTGTGTGCAAGTCCACACATTTGTCTTATGAGTTGTGGCTGTGTCACTGACCACATGATTCTCAATATTATTTATCTTGAAGGTTTCTGGTAGCCATTGACCGCAGGAATGGGACTGAAGTTGCCTTGGAGACGGTGAATTTGGCTGAGGAGTTCATGCTGTCATCTGATGGTTTAGTGGTGGGAGTTGACCTCAGTGGAGATCCAACGGTTTGTCAGACAGTTTGGTACTATGGTGGCTTTGTACTAATAGCTACAGATCCAGTTACTCTGTATTTTACTGGCATTGTTTGGGTCTATTTGACCCATAATAGGAATGGTCACCGTCTAGTTTTGTGATGAAATATGTCTATTCTGGTGGGAGTGGACTTTTCCAGGGTGACAAAGAAAAGTTGTTAAACTGGTCATCTCAAATAACTTCTGCAGAGCACAAGAGTTTAATTTTTGAAAATGATGTAAACTGTATGTCCTTAAATCTCATCCTTAATTTCCCATTTTTATTCTTGGACTCTACTAGAGAAGCTTTGCATGATTCACAGTTTTAAAGTAATCCTTATTTATCTTAAACTGGGCCTTGATGAAGCTCCTCAATTCACCCTTTATCTGAAACAAACCATTTTAAATAATCTTGCTTCAAGGCCAGTATTGCTTTTACCAGACTTTCTTCCAATTGGCAGCTTCTTGCAAACTGAAGGTGTTAATACTGAGCTTTTGGCTCACAGGGATTAATTGCACATATGCTGATCTCATTATTAAAAACTTTTAAAACATGTTAAACACCAGAAACCACGCTGTAGCAGTATTTGTATGAAAGAAAATAAGAGGTAGCTTGTTAAATTGACTTTAAATTATGTTGGGAAACTGTATTGTAATGCTATTTATTAGTAGGACCACGTCTCATTATTTCACATGATAATGTAGCTTTCATTTTAAGGTGGGCCATGGCAAAGATCTGCTTCCTGCCCTACAGAAGGCCAAAAACTCTGGACTGAAGTTGTCACTGCACCTCTCAGAAGTATGAATAGCACACTTAAAAAATAGAGAGAGATAGACAGAGAGAGATAATTTGACTGTAGTAATATTTTACGTAAGAGTGATGTCATCAAATATTGTTGCAGATTCCATCACAGCTGGATGAATCAGATTTGCTGTTGAGTCTTCCTCCTGATAGAATCGGTCATGGCACCTTCTTACATCCTGAAGTCGGTGGATCTCAAAGCCTCGTTAACAAAGTGGTTCAGAAAAAGATACCAATAGGTGACGCAGCATCCACGCTAAGATGTTTTCATTTTAAAATGTGTGAACTTTTAATCAAATTTATGCCTCACATGCACTGTTCCTGTGCTGCAGGATCACAGTGACTGAGGCATTTCGCTACCAATGCAGTTTCACTCTGAAAAGCCAAAATTGAAAGTTTGAGGGGTGAAAATAAGCGATGCAGACACATCCACATCTGTCGGTCCACATCTTATCAGTGATACTGACAAAATAAAAATATAGCAAGTATGTTGTATTGACAACATATAGGGAATACTACGAGGATTCTAAATATCACATTATAGTCTGAATCCAAATATCATGTCACACTTGACCTCTGACCTCATGTTTATGTTTCACCCTTTCAAGTTATTCATGTTCAGTTATTTACAAATCAATACATATCATTCATTATCTGCTCCTGTGTGTGTAATCAAAGTGAACATCTGTCATGCTTTGCTTATCTGATCTTTACTGCACTACCAACTTAAAGAAAACAAAGTGAATATTAACAACACAATACTCAGTAGTTAAAAGTAAATTGTCCCGATAGTGAGCTGCGTTATGGTGGAGGTATGAGCTCGCAGTGCGTCTTTTTTGACGTACGAGCAGAACTTTTAATGTTGATTTTTTTTCTCCTCTGTAGAGCTGTGCCTGACATCAAATGTGAAAGGCAACACTGTGCCGTGTTACTCCAAACATCATTTCAAGTACTGGTACGAGCTGGGACACCCAACTGTAATTTGCGTAAGTTTCCACTGTATACTTCTTTTTAATGTTTTTGTTTTTTAACCTCATTAGGCTAAATTCTTGCATAGTCTTTATCTTACACCGAGCCTTCAGCAACAGCTGAATTAGTTTTAGCTCGTCTCCTTTTTAAGCCATCTTTTATTCTGATTGGCTGCTCCTCTCAAACACAGGGTTTAGAAAGCAGGTGGGTGGAGCTTCTGTGGGAGCCAAGTTGGGGGAAAAAACTGAACCGTACTTTTCAGAGCAGTCTGAAGTCTGAGCTTAGAGGCGTTGCCTGCACATTATTTTTGCCATGTTTAATATAACCAGCCACCTTTATCACAGTGTATACACATAACAGGAAAGAAGGAAACACACAGGTCCTATTTGAATTAGGGCTGTGGAGGCTTTAAAATATTGGCATACAAGTAACATACTGATGCTGAAGTTATTACCATTTCTTTTTTTACCGTCTTTAGACAACCACAAAACGGTGGGGCACAGCATTAACATCCTGTCACAGGTGTGGGTAGATGTAGTTTTTCTTTTAGATTAACACAGTAGAAATAACTTTCTACTTGAACAAAAATAGATCAGAGACCTGTGAGAGGAATGGGGGGAAAAAAAAAGAAAAAAAAAATCACACCTGAACAATGTTCCTTTTTTTACATTACAGACCGACGATAAAGGAGTCTTCTGTACGGACTTGTCTCAGGAATATCAGCTGGCAGCTTCCACATTCGGTCTCAGTCATGAAGCCGTGTGGAAGCTCTCTCAGCAGGCCATAGACTGCATCTTCGGACCAGAGATTGTGAAGCAGCAGCTTCAAGAGAAGTGGAATGACTTACATCCTCAGCTTTTCAAGTGATCGGTTCATCGGAGCCAAAAGCCAACTACATACCTCAAGTTTAAATTTTTTTTTTTTAAAGCAACAATTTAACAAGGATTTACAGAAACCCTTACATTAAATCTAAAAATACTGTAAAATGGTTTATGTAAGTGGAAAGTAAATCATAACTTTTTATTTAATCAGGCTGAAGTGTGATGCTTTGTTCTGTTGACAGTATCTGTGCAGTGTTACACAGTCGAGAGGAGCAAAATTGTTCTTACAGCAACTGACAGCATACAAAGAGCAGAATTTAACACAAAACAATAAAAATAGACTATGCAGTCTTACAGTTACACTCATAGGCTTACAATTCAGTCCAAGATATCCCAAATTCTCCAGATCACACATGTAGTCTTGTCAATACTGTGTCCACTTCACTCTCACGCCTTCTTTCCAAATTTTCCATGCTTGTTCTTCTTGAATTTTCCGTGTTGCGTTTCCTTCTTTTTTAATTTTCCGTGTTGGGGAGCTCCATTGCTCGCTATGGGGGTTCCTCCTTCCCATTTCCTCTTCTTGTCACTGTTGGAAGCAGGTCTTCATTACAAACAAGCTTTTCCAACAACTGAACACTAGATTTCTCACCAAACATTGTAAGTAACACTCTACCTTTTTATGCTGACGATAGCTGTGCTCCCTGCTTTCTTCAGCACCTGGTCCCACTCCTCGTCGTCCCCACGAATTTTGTACCTCAAAAAAACAAAAAGACAGCTAGAGTAAATACTGGTCTAAAAAAAATGCAATGGCCAAGGCTGCCCTTCAAACCCGATACTCACTGTTCCAGGTCCATTTCCTTTACTTTTTCCACATCTTGTTTGTGTCTCTCCTCAAACTCCTTTGCTGCTTCATTCTATGAACAGAGAGGGGAAAATTCCTTCTTTACTTGTATCTATAAAATGTAGGTGTGACACTTCTGAAACCGAGACCAAAGTTGACATAAACACTGTGGGGGTTTTGTGGTTCCATCTTTGTGTTTTGTAATACAGAGAAACAGCTTTACAGGCACAGCAACCCCATCCACCTGCTCTTCAAACTTTCAGCCAATCAGAAGTGAGCTGCCATACGGAGGAGGAAGGGCGCTAAAGCTGCAGAGCATGCAAAGCTGCTTCTGGAAGAGTCCATGAATAAAAACGTGAAGCCATAAATGAGCATAAAAGGCCAACGAGAACTGAAAGCTAATTAGAAATGCATCAGAATAACGAGTTCACTCTCAGTTCATGATCAGGTCGTGTTTACGGCTGTGGTTTAGGGAAAAAAAAAAAACAATTTAACTTTTTTCTTTTTCGTTTCTCTTCGAGTAAATGAAAAGATAAAAGATTGTGGCAAAAACTGTTGCCGGAAATTTGAAACATGACGTGAACTCTGGATGTGGCGAGTCATTAAACCCTTAAACAAAAGCATAAAATTAAGGAGGAACTTTCTGCTGCTTCCTTATGATGGATTAGCACCAACTTATGACCCCTGAAGCTGGATTAGTCTCTCCTGCTGAGATTTTTGCTCTACAAGGGCCTGATATCCACTTACGAGGACATTATACTGCTACGCTGGGGCGACCGTGGCTCAGGGGGTTGGGAATCGCATCTGTAACCGGAAGGTCGCTGGTTCGATCCCTGGGCTCTCTGTCCTGGTCGTTGTGTCCTTGGGCAAGACACTTTACCCTACTTGCCTACTGGTGTTGGCCAGAGGGGCCGATGGTGCGATATGGCAGCCTTGCTTCTGTCAGTCTGCCCCAGGGCAGCTGTGGCTACAACTGTAACTGCCTCCACCGGTGTATGAATGTGAGAGTGAATGAATAGTGGTATTGTAAAGCGCTTTGGGTGCCTTGAAAAGCGCTATATAAATCCAATCCATTATTACTGTTCTATCAGAATTTTAAACAAATATGCACTCCTATGTGGCTCTTATTTTTCATAAAAACAAAAATAAGGTAAAAAAATAAATAAATCTGGTAATTCTTTGTTTTTACATTCATGGGCCCCAATATGCCCAAATATCAAAGAGAAATTAAAAATGCATGCTGTGGAAGAGTTCGGGTCTTAGGAGGTTAATGGTAATAACCTGTAAATTATTCCAGCATTAGCTAATCATCAGAAATAATTTAGCACAAATACCAGATCTTCACTGAGGCTTCTGACAGTTGGCTCCATTGCAACTTCTTTAGTGGCTGCCATCTGTGCTTCAACTGCTTTTTCTTGGATGCCGGTGAAGATCTAATGCAGTAATAATGAAAAGATATGATGTTACAGCCTTACTGCAGCTGCTTTAATTAACAGTGAGTTGTACATCATCCACAAGTGAGGTTTTTCTGTATGACTTAATTATTGGCAACTCACTTGCACAAATTTACGGATGACGCGGTTGAAGAGGCCCATGAGCTGTGAGCTTGGAAGCTCAATTTCCTTTTCCAGCTGATCCACAGACTTATGCTGCAGTCCGATTCCCAGCAGCAAAGCCTAGAGCACAGCGGACATCAGCCAGTTAACGTCTTAAACAGAGGAATCAGCTGCATTGGAAGGATACCCGTCATATAAAATGTTGATGGAAACGTACACACTGCGCTGCTGAGAGAGACATATCACCGAGCTGCTTGAGGAAGAACACGCGTGCCACCGTTGGCACCAGGTCCATAATGAGGTGGTAATCCACCATGCTCCTCGAATACAGCTCCAGACGTTTGAGGTCATAAGGGCTGAAGTGAGCCACCAGCTCTGAGCTGCTGAGAACTGTTATGATGAGAGACAAGTCAGACTGGGGTGAGGTCTACGCTGGAGAAATCAGATCAGGGTGTTTTAAACAGAGGACTCTTACTGCAGGTATTCTCCTTGGACTTCTTATTCTGCAAAATGCTCAGTGCTAGACTCGGATGAAAGTTGCTGAACTGGTAGGAGAGCAGAGACAGGAAGCGCCGACGAAAATCTGAGGAAGGGGAAGAAGAATTGTTCTAAAGGAGCCTGACAAGCTTGAGCACACCAGTTCTCCTCAGGCAGTGTAAGCATGTTCACCTTTCGAGAAGGCAGAAAGCCACTGGCTCTGCTCCGGGGTTTCATCTGTATTTAGCTCCTTCAGCATCACGCAGGAGTGCTCCCCTGTAAGGTCATTCTACATACAACCGCACATGAAAAAATAATTACAGCAGTGCAAAAAAACAAAAACAACAACAAAAAGAAACATGAAAAAGTGACTGAATGGTACTTACTGGGGTTTGTCTCAAGTAAACTGGAATATATCCTGCCTTCTTCCAGAACCTGTTGTGGTTGAAAACAGATTCATTTTTATACACTTCCAAAAGATTCATCCCCTTCACTTCATGTTAAGCCAACTCACTTAAGCAGTTGTGCAGTAAGGCCATAGGAAACGCCTAAGTAGTCCAGTTTCTCTGCCCTCCTCTCACTCAGCTTCAGCAGAAGAGGAGGGAGCTCCTTGCGTGGAGTGATCACCTCTTCCAGCAGACTCACAGCCTGCACAACAAACCGTAGCGAGGTTCACTCCGGTTACACTTCAAGTGCGCAAATAATGTCTAGCAGATGTTGCTGAAAACACCGGTGTCTTACCTCACTGCTGACAGAGGTGATTTCATTGTGGTTTGATTGTGTGCTCTCATCCATCGTGGGAAACTTGCCCTCGTAGTACATCTGCAGCAGCTGGAGAGCTCTGGAGCCGTAGCCCATCTGGTGCACAGGTCGATTATTCAAATTAACTGTGTTACTACGCCAGCAAAAGCTCCGGGAACTTTCATTTCCCAAATTTCACTAACTTCCTGAGGGCAAGCATTCCTCTGTCATGTGGAGATTTCTTTTGTTTACACAGTAAGGCCAAAGCCAAAAAAAACCCCAAAAAAACCCCCCAATAAACGGCTTTTCCCTCTGAATCACGTCATTCATGCGCTGACAGGTTAAAAAAAACAATGCTGCAACCAAGCACTGAAGTCTGTACTCACCTAAGGGGTGTAATATTATCTCCCCCAAACTTAATTTAGATGCATGGTCTAGTGGACAGCTATTTCTTTATTTTTATTTGTTTTTTGTTTTTAACTACCGTACTAAAACCTTTTCAGGGAGCTAAAAGATTCTTTCAGGACATTGTTTGTCTGATTTTCCTGTGCAGAGAAGACCCTCTGAGATTAAGCTAATAGGTCAGCTGCATCTACACATGAGACAAAAACAAAAAAAACCCCAAAACATAGGGACCAGGTTACATCTTTCTCAGTCTCTTCTATCATAGTCCCCAGGCACTCCTGCATCACCTCATCTGTCAACCTGTCCGAGCAGTTCCAGGTCTGTTTTGCCTAAATTAATGCCGCTGCCATTTGTTATTTTATAGTGTGGCACTTCTCTCGCAGAAATCTCTCTGGACACGTAAGCGATGTAACAGGCACCACCCCACAGATCAATTTCTAACATGTATTCTTCATCACATCATCTCTTTTTATTTATTCTGCTGTTCTTCACATAACTGCTGATGGGTTTCAGGGTTTTTAAAAATTGTATTTTTGGCTGTTATTATCTTCTCTGAGTTTAACCTAGGAGTAATTCAGGGCCGCTCAGAAGTACCCCAGAATAGGCGCTTCTTTCTTTCCAAAAACAGAGTTTGCTTCATGCTTTAGTGGACTGCACATGAAGCTTTGGGCCACCCAAAACAAAACAAAACAAAAAAATGCTTAATAGTTCCTGCAGACAAAAATGCCCTTTAGGAAATTCCTCACCACTCTTACTCCCTGAGGAAAGCAACTGCAGCGGAAATATTTCAGTACAGTGTATATCAAGAAAAACATGGCAGATTCTTACTCCTTGGTAGTCTGGATTAACAGCAATGCGCACCACTCTACCTCCTGAGAGGGTGCCAAACTCCGGGTCTTGAAACTGTGACAAGAGTAGAGGATTCAGTATTAGTTTAAAAATGTCTTCACTGGACTGTAAAAGAATGAGCTGTAGTGGTTTTGTTGAAGGTTTTGTACCTGCTCTGAGACAGTCCAGGGAATGAGGTCGCCTGAGGCCTTCTTCCCTCTGGACAGGCCGTTGAGGATGGACTGTCTTGATATTTCCCCCTCCAGACATACCTGGGGGGCACGAGGGTGCAAATGCATGTTTGAGTGGAATCAAAAAGGTCGCCTATCAGTGATGTTCATAGAGCTCATGCATGCTAGTGACAATAAATCACTATTAAAAAAAAAACCCTAAGCCAGGGATGTCAAAATCATTTTACATCACGGGCCACACAGAGCTCACTGCTGACCTTATTTGGGCCAGAAATGTAAACAACTGTAAGAAGCAAACGTGTAAAATAAATATTAAATTTTATCTATCTATCTATCTATCTATCTATCTATCTATCTCAGTAGGAAAAGCTGTAAAAATGTATGAAAATACAATTAGAAGTCCAGATTTCTGTTCTTCACATTTTCCAAAGCCATCCAGTAAGGCCGGACTGGAATCTTTGCGAGGCCGATTCCGGACCCCCAGCCCTCATTGTCTGACACCCCTGCCCTATGGCTGTAGTAGTCCTCCGAGGCCATGTGCAGCGGCAATAATAGGGGCAGTCTCAGTCCCAACTCAAAATAGCTTAACCTAAACCACAATCTATTTCCTAACCTACACAAGAAGTTTTGGTTCATAAAAACCTAAACCAAACCACAAGAAAAAGTGAGTTACATAGAAAACTAAACAGAGTGAAGCAGGACCCAAAATATGGACTAAAGGTTCACAGTCTTACTTTATACCAGTGCCACCTGTTTTTTTTAATTCTATGAATCTCGGGCAGCTCGACTTGCGTGAAGTGTTTCCAGATGTGCGTCATGTAGCCGTTTTAACAGATGCATGAAATGTACATTTTTAGACATAAGTTGTAACGGCCGCCGTTTTCTTTGTGAGTATTTATTACACGGCGTGCGGCGGGGAAAAGCCTGTTCTAACGTTTGAGTCTAAGGTTTATTTTTTAGCACTTGGCGGCTCTTTTTTACTTCTCATCCGTAAATAATCTGCTCTTTCACGTGATTCAGTTTATTTTGAAAAGTCTCAACAGGATCTTGAGCTTTATTGTGAAAGGTTTATGTGGAACATAAACAAGCGGACACGCGATGCTGTTACCGTCGTTGTTGCTAACCACAACGCATAAAAACAGGCGCTTGTCCGTCCGTAGTGTGGTTATATTAAATATAAGAGAAAGAGAGAACTTTAAGAAATTAATATAACCACTACAGTGACCATCAAAACGATGAAAAAATATTGCCGTAAACAGTTTATTTTGCGACACCACGAAACAAACGATAGCGTAAAATGAAACGATAGACGTTTTTATATCGTCATCCGATATATATCGTTATATCGAACAGCCCTATGCCCAGCTATACACTTTTTTAAAATAGAGTCTACACAAATCAATTACAACACCTACATAATGTTTATAGAGATGTTACACACTCTTTACCATTTACAAAGATTTGAGATGCCCATATAAGCAGTTATGAATCTTTTTGCAAATATCGTAATTTTGTTGGTTTGTAATAAATAACTAATAAGTAGAATTTCATTAACTACTCATTTCCCACCCTATGATTTAAAACAGTGGGTCTGTGAGTGTATTACAGTACCTGCACCACAGCAAGGACCTCAGGTAGTGAGTTTTGTGTGGGAGGAACAGGTGGCAGGAGGCAGAAGAGGTGATGAGCCGGAGCGTCAGACAACATCTGCAGGTCATTTGGGGAATTCTGGAGACAAAAATATGAGTCACAAAAATGACAACACTGTGCAGGGCACTGCGCTGCCGTTAGATTTAAAGGGGGGGGGGGGAATGAAATAAATAAATTAAAGTCAAAGGACTGCAATCGACAATCACCTTGTAGTGCGATGCCACATAGAGAGCCATCAACCTCTGCAGGAAAGCTTCAGACGCTTTGTGGTAACAGAACAGTGTGTCTCGGTTCACATAGTATCTGCACAGCATTAGATAAGGACAAATGCAAACTTGCATAGTGAATGTAGGTGATGTGATGTGCACCATAGATTAGAAATCTGGCAATTTTTTTTTTAGTTTCTATTGCACAGAGTTCAATACTGAGATCAAATTCAGTGTTTTAAATAATAACTGTCCACAGCATTTTCTGCAGCCTAACTTTAAATGTTTGATCTATGCACAAAATACCACACTGTGCCTACTTAATGCTCACCCAGCAAAAAAAATAATAATTACACATGTAAATTTGCCTCAGGCGGGATTATTAGGGAAACAAAGGATACAGTTCACATGTTTGTGGAAGCGGGCAGCCGGAAATGAGCCTGGGAATGTTGAGGCAGTCTAGACAGAGCAGCTCATTCAGCCACTTCTCTACAGGGTCTCCCGGAGAGTACCGAATGGACTCGTGCAGAGAAACCTCGTGGAGAGAACGAGCTGCAAACGGAAACGGGTACACAGCAGTGAGTCACACGATACAGATGCACTGAACATAAACACGGTGAGCAACTGAGATCCTCACCTGCTGATAGTCTGGCTGTGTTGGTGGTTCTGTTCTCTGCAGACATGCTCTGCTGACTGTCTGCGCTCTGCTGCCTCAGCTGCTGAATCAGCTTGAGGGAAAGAGAGCGCCCGGTGCCTTCATAGCTGCAGAAATACAAATAATTAGCACGGAAACAGAAATTTGAAAATTCACTGGTTGCACCTTCTTGCGCTCGAGTAGCTCAGGTGTGTGCACTTCTCAACTGGTCTTCAACTAATTCAGCAAAATTTTTGTTTTGATTTTTAAAAAAACAAACAAACAAAAAACTGAAAATAGCGCCCTGTCTGCTTATTTTAGCCCTTCATTCAGTATTCCTACAGCTTAAAGCTGAAATGTATGATTGCATAAACTTATTTACAGCAATAACAACAAGTACTGAAGATAAAGATAGAAGGACATTAAGTCCCAGGATCTCATGCCTGTGCTGCTGAAACTGTGAACATTATGATGGATTTCGCTCCCTTAATTCCAAATATGATCAGTTTTAAACACCGACTGCACAAAAACACACTGTGTGCTGTAGAAGTTGCTTGGTTTTGGATTCAGTCATGTTGAAAAGGCTTAGCTCAACAGCCAATTTGCATTTCCTTGTGCCAGTGCAACTGCTCTGAGCATCCCAGCCACAAAACTTGATCTGTGTGATGATCTGAAAGGCAGTGCCTTAAGACTTAAGGTGCAGTGTGCAACATCGCATCACTAGATGTCAGTAGACTGCACATAGCTATGGTG
This sequence comes from Mchenga conophoros, assembly GCF_057382185.1. Lineage (NCBI taxonomy): Eukaryota > Metazoa > Chordata > Actinopteri > Cichliformes > Cichlidae > Mchenga > Mchenga conophoros. The sequence continues at coordinate 15,846,044 of NC_140532.1, forward strand.
GCACACTTAAACCTAATGTTAGCTGGCCTGATGTTAGCTTATAAGCTATTATTGTTGTTTAGTTAGGTCATTGTCAGCTGTCAGGAGACGGGAAAGTCGTTTGTCTAATGTGCTGACAGAGGGTAAGTGTGACTAAATTGGGACTAAATAAGCATGTTTATGCACATTTTTGTGTGTTAGAGCCCTGACTTCTGTTCAGGAGTTCCATATTTAAGTGCCTCATTTCTCTCATTGATCATTTTACTCAAAAAAGTCTTCACGGTAATATATTTAATATATTCAAAACTAACCAGCATCTTGTGGTGTATAAATATGACTCAGGTTTTAAACTGACCCGTTGATGGTGGAGGCCATGAAAACCAGATAAGGCCCGAGCAGCTTCTTAACAAGAGGAAGAGGGATTGCTGCGGCCTCGTCGATGACAAGCAGTTCAGCCTGGCCCAGCTTCACTGCATCACCTGGGTGGATATACTGTTGGGCCACAGTAATGGTGCGATCAGATCAGGTGTAAATTTCACTTTTTATTGTAAAAGAAGACACTTTTTTTTTTTATTAGTCTTGTTTACCTGAATTGTCTGCCGATGCTCTTTGAATATGTTCACCCGCACCACTGCTTTATTGAACTCTGGATTCAAAGACTGGATGATTTCATAGTCGAGATGCTCCTGCGAATTAAAATGGGAGTAAGAAGCAGTACGTGCTCACCATGTGCGCATGACATCAGTGGTGCAGAGAAGAGTCAGAACCTACCTGATACTGCAGGGCATCGAAGCCTTTGAAGATGAATTCAAACATAGTGTGAAGGTTGTCCGGGCTCGGCGAAGTTACAAAGATATTAGAGTAGCTTTAAAAAAAAAAAAAAAAAAAAAAAAAGTTACAATAACAGGTGACGAGCGAGAAGAATAAAAACAGACAAAGCTGATATTTTAAAATGGCATTGATGAAAGTCATATATACCCAAAAGCCACAGCTCCAGCAACAGCCAGCCCCAAAGCTGCAGACTTGCCTCGACCACGGGCAGCAGTCAGAGCCACAGTGCTCCTCAGTGTCTTCTCTGATATTGCTTCAATAAACTTCAACACCGCCTTTGCCTATAGAAAATATTCAAAATAACAACTGGGACACCTGCACATCTGCTACTTACTGTTTAACTATAACATTGCAGTCAACTTGAATTCAGTTATAGGAGGTGAATGTGTCTGTAGCATTTAAAAGGCCCTGACCTGGTCCATAGTCCTGCATGCATCCACCAATACACCGACTGGCTGAGTGTCCTGAAGGGACTCCTTCAGATCCTTCAGCTCCTGTTCTCGAGGAGGCAACCTGTCCTCCTGAAGGGGAACGAGAGAGCCAGTCAGAATGGAGTCTTTTTTTCTCCCTAAATGTGCACTTATTGGTTTTTCAGAGACTTTCAGCACAGTATCCTAAGCAACAGCAGGAAAAACATTATCATTGCTTCTTCTCAGAGCAGCCAGAAATGCCTGTCCGTAAAACCCTCCAACTCTTTCTCAAAGAGGCCCGACTGGTCTTTATAATGTATGAAACATTTTTAAACTTATTTAAAAAGGGACCGAACGCAGTGCAACCTACATATTGTACAGACAATAAATCCTGGGTGCCTGTTTTATGCAAGTTAATAGTCATAAAATCATAAATCATAAACACACAAAAGCAGAACAACGTCTAAACCATTAATCCTCCCATGTGCAGGATAACCACTATGAAGCTTGCTGTCAGCAAACTATCTGCTGAATAACTAACCGATTAAAAAAACCTTTTATACTATATAATTAAAAAAGGTACCTGAGTTTTTGGCGGAACTGGTTTAATGTTCGCCATGTGGGTGGAAATTGGCAGGATGTTAAGTTGGTCATCAATGACGACACAGTTTTTGCAGGACGCCAAAGATAGAATGAACCTTAAAAAACACAAAAATAAAACCACATTTTTAATATGACGGTTCAATTTTCATTCCTCTGAGCAAATACACTTCAAACTCAATGAACTCTTGGCAAAGCACCTACCTCTCATTAAACCTTCCAACCACATCCTGATGAGCCTCGGTCCTGTATCGAGAGTGCACGTCCTGGAGAAAGAAGAAGGGGTGGGGGGGGGGGGGGAAGTCGGTCACAGTGGGTTCCACGTCATCAGAAGAGCAAACCGAATCTAATAATAAATTAAATCCTTACCATAGTCATTGTATACAGCTGTTTCAGAGACTTCATGGTCCTGAGCAGTAGGACCACTATACCGCCACCTTCTACAGTCTCAATAGTTCTTGCTAAGAGGTTAGGAGTGAGAGCTTCAAAGTCCTGTGTGACAAGAGAAACAATAGAAATCAAACACCTGATGCACCTCCCCACCCCACCTGTCCTCAAATGTGATCTGATCAAATGCACTTATGTTCTTGTTTGTAAGGAACAGGAACATAAGTTCATCAACAGAAAAAAACAAAAACAAGGTCAAATTTAAAGAGCATTTAGAAAAATGAACAGGGATGTTTAGAAGATGCTCAAAATGATGCTTAATGTCATGCTGGGCCTCTGTTAACCTCTCAGTTCATCCAGTGTGACAAAGAAGGCACCTAGAAGCCCTTCTGTTTAAACCAACCTTTTTCTGATTGGCTGTACTTTCCAAACAGAACGTTCGAACAGCGGGTGGGTGGAGCTTCATTGTCAGAAACGACCATATTAAGCATATCTAGTCTCACTGACGTTCATTGTACTGATCCATGAGCACACGAAACTGTGTTTAGAGCAATGTGCAGCTTTTGGCTCAGCTAACTTCATTATTTGAAGCTTTGGCCAAGCTTAGTATGAGCAATATGACAAGTAATAGGTAAGGGCAAATAAAGATTGACTTAAAGTTCATTTAAAACCCTGTAACTATTCATTTGCAGGCAGATGTCACACTATTGTACCACAAGCCTAGTGGTTTATTTTACTCTAAAATCTTTTTTAAACCAGAGCAGAGACTCACCTGTAAGACGCACATGCCGTAGGTGTTTCCCAGGATCTTGTGCGTCTCGTTGTAGTAACAGTAACGGATGTTGGTTGCGGCAACAAAGAGTTCAAATGGGTCGTCCTGATTCAGGTTCAACGTGCCAGTTTTAATCTTCTTCTGCAGCTGTTTCATGCGCTTCTTTCTATTGCTGTTTCGCGAATGAGATGATGATGAGAAACACTTTTTTTTAAATCCCAGATTTGGGGAACTCTTTAAATATTTGACAGATTACACCCTCTCTCCTGTGAGCTCACACACACCTGCTGAATCCCAGGTCTTTTTTATAGCACCAGAGCACCGAGGGTCGAGCTCTCACAGCAGCTTTAGACAGCATGTGATGTAGGATGACAACCTGGACAACAGAGAGGGGCAACTGTGTTTTAATGCTCAGTTACACACATGTAAATTCACAACCCTGCAGGTAAAATAAGCTCACTGCTCCTAATGCAAGCTAATGTGTCTTGAATGCGCGGGGAGTGATGGGATTACCTGATCTCTGCCACGATCCCCCACCACAACAAACAAGGTCCTGTGCTGCAAAGCGACCCCATTCTCTATCTGGACCCGGATCCGGTTGTCTACCTTCTTACGGACGGTTGCCATCGTCTATTTGCTCCTGAGAGAGAGAATAACTGTCCGATAGCAAAATCACACAGAAGCAGATACTAGTTAAACAGTGTGACAAAAGCGGTGGAGCCAGAGCCGCAAAGAGCTGACAACAGAAACAGGAGGAAGAACTCAGTGGAGCTAACTTACAGCTAAAACAAAAATATTTAAGGATCAAACTAGCAAAACACACGAAACACTGTAGGATGGACCCGTTTCCGGTTACCTGATATTACAGATGAACTGTCAGGCCTTTAGCTTTTGTAAAAACACAGCAAGTTGCACGCTAAGCTTACACGCCAGCCATCACGCTGTTGATAAATTCACGTGGAGACTGCGCTTCATGGAGGACCCCTGCATGACGTCAGAATTGTGCGACTTTCTTTGAAAAGTTTCCTGTGTTGAGCGTACATTTACAACTGGAGCAAGTTCAACGAAGTGTGTGTGTGTGGGGTAAATCACTGCCCCCACACATTTTAGTCTATTCTGAAAGCAATGGTAAAGACAAGGATATTTTCTATTTTCTATTTATTTGTTAATTTTTCTTTAATTTTTGCTCTTTTTTTTTTTAAAACCTAGAATAATTAATTTCCGTTACCCTGTCATTTATTTATTTTTTTAGCGAAATGTTTTGTGTTATACTTAAAAAGACAAATACATGTAAGTTAAATAAAAACGAAACGATGGCCTCTTATATTTTCTATTGAATAGCCTCGGCTTCTAGTAATAATTTTGGTTAAATCTCTACATGTACTTGCAAGTGAGGCTTTGTTTTTGTTTTTGACCTATTTATTGAATACGCAAACGAAAGCATATCATACGGGGAGAGAATCAGTTGAACTAAAAATAAATTAAAAAATTAAAATGAAAGACTTATCTACAACTGTTATAACACGTTAAAGTAAAGTGTTTGGGGACTTTTTCCTTTCAATAGTTTGAGAAAATATTTGACTGACGGCTATCACACAGCGCCTTTTTTCCAAGTCTATTACAAAGTCACTAATTGAATTCAGTGTGGACAAAACGGGTATTTGTTCTTGTTTCTAATGTCTCTGTAAAGCACTTTGAATCACCTTGTTGTTGAATTGTGCTATACAAATAAACTTGCCTTGCCTTGCCTTGCCTTGCCTTTAAAATAGCTTGGAGAGACATTACAGCAGCAATTTATAGTGTAAAATTAGTTTTGCTTTGTCCCGTGTCAGGACGGCACTACAGTGTGTCTACTCTCTGGCCACAGGGTGATGCTGCATCCCACACTGAGCAACCAGCTAGATGTTTTCAGTTTTTCCTTTTTAGGAGAGACGCTTAGACTGATAACATTACAGAGAAGATATTTTGGTTGCAATTAAAAGTAAAGTTAAGAGTCACGTGAGCCAACGAAACTGAATTTTCACTACAATCGTCTTTAAAATAAGACGTCTGTACTGAGAAAAAGATGTCTTGACGCATGCTCAATCATCCAGGTAAGTAAATCCCAAAAGGTAGATTCTGTTCATCTCGGCGTAGCGTTTTCAATGGGAGAAACGTTTCATCACTCATCCAAGTGACTTATTCAGTTTCAGCTGACTGCAGGTTTCCCCAACCTTATAAACAGTACATGTTTGCACAATAACTGAAATCAGCCCACCGAATGAACAATGGGCTGTGAGGTCATTTCTTTGATCATTAATATGCAAATTGTCATGACCATTGATCAACAACCACTGATCAAGGCCCATTGGTCAAAGATCATGAGTACCATTCACAGAGAGTTGGGGAATGGCTGCAATCACAGCATTGTAAGATGGCAAAAGATATAACCTTAGGCCCCCTCCTTGACTCCCCATCCAGGATGTGCACATCCTCATCATTGAAAGTGTCCATTGGCCTGTAGGTGTAAATAGACTGCGGAGTCTTGCCCTGAAAAGTTAGCTCTTCTGTGTTGTGCCATCCACTTCGACAGAGGTTGTTTGGTTTCCCCGATGTATATATATATATATATATATATATCATTGCAATCCTACACCACAGTTTAAGACCAAAAATGTAATCTGAACTTTCAAGCATTGCAATTACTTCACTGACTCGACAACTTCTTTCTTGTCAGGCAGACCGAGTCATGGGATAGCCTCAGTTAAAAACAAAAACAAAACCCTGTGTGTTGCATACTTGTCACAAGCATTCATACCATCTCGGCTGGTGCTTAAACATTGATGAGACAACCTGTAAGTGTGTGTGTGCGCGCGCGCTGCTCCCTGAGGGATTTCAGCCCCCCTCACTAATCTGTTGTAGTTTCATTTTCAGATGAGTACAGAAACTGTCCCAGTTCAGAACCAGTTGTTAGAAAGTTTAGTTAGCAGGTGCCAATGAATGCCAATACACTGAACGGGACTTGCACTTAACAGCGTACACTATATTACTCTGTGTTGGGGGACATGCGCAGTGTGTTTTTTGGGTCAAAACAATTACTGAGAAAGATGCCTGCCACTACATTAGTGTTATCTTTGGAGACCTCTTTGGAGCAATAACATAAGTAAAATGAGATTTACCCTACAGCAAGAAACTCAAGGATGAAGCACAGGTATGCAACACAACTTTATTGAAACTCTTGAAGCAACATCCATTTACAAACAAGGAAATGGGAGCTTGTTGAACGTAAATGCCTTTTTTTGGAGCCAAAATTACAGAAAAGAACAGGGGAAAAAAAAAAAACAACAACTCCCAGGGATTGGACCAGTGGCAGGTGTATTTTTTAAATACAAAAAAAAATTAAAATAATTAAAAAAAACATAACTTATGAAATCGTTCAAGTTTACAGGAAGATTGAGACACAGGGCATATGTAAATCATTGATTTACAGTTTAGCTTGCGTTTGAAACTTTAAATGACTTCCAAATATCAAAGCAGGCATTACTTTGATTTAAGAGATGGACGAGAGGGAAAGAAGAAAAAACAAAAACAATGGGCGTGAGTGAGATGGGGCAAATGCATTCTCGAATTCTGGATTTTCAGTGTGGTGCAAGTTAATCAGTCACAGTCATTATGAAAAGGCCTTTTCAGGATCGCATTGCTTGAGTGCTGCCTCTTGACACTCCTCTGGGTCCCTGACCAGCTCCACGTTTGTAGTTCTGCTGGTAACCGTCCTAAAAAAGAAAAAACAAAAAGGAAAGGGATGTTTTAGAAATTGTAACAACAAAACAGCAACAAAGATCACGTACAGTTTGAACACTTCTTTCATACCCTCTGATAATTCCCATTTGAGTAATCCCGAGGTGTGCTGTACTGAGTTTGTCCATATCCCGAGTTTGGAGAGTTGGCGAAAGGAGCACGATAACCATCGTAGCCACCTGGAAACACAAAGACACAAATTAGAATTAATGCATGAGAAACTCATGCTACCAAATACAAATGTGTAATAAAAGAGAACGTCCTGGTCGTGGAACACTGGACCAGCTCTTTATCCTCTCCAGGATACTTGAGGGTGCATGGGAGTTTGCCCAACCAGTCTACATGTGTTTTGTGGACTTGGAGAAGGCATACGACCGTGTCCCTCGGGGTGTCCTGTGGGAGGTGTTGCGGGAATATGGGGTGTCTGGCCCATTGCTACGGGCCATTCGATCCCTATACAACCGTTGCAAGAGCTTGGTTCGCATTGCCGGCAATAAGTTGGACTCGTTCCCGGTGGGTGATGGGCTCCGCCAGGGCTGCCCTTTGTCTCCGGTTCTGTTCATAATTTTTATGGACAGAATTTCTAGGCGCAGCCAAGTGGCGGAGGACTTTCGCTTTGGTGGCCTCAGAATCTCATCTCTGATTTTTGCAGATGATGTGGTTCTGTTGGCTTCATCGGGTGAGGGCCTCCAGCTCGCACTGGAACGGTTCGCAGCCGAGTGTGAAGCAGCGGGAATGAGGATCAGCACCTCCAAATCTGAGGCCATGGTTCTCAGCCGGAAAAGGGTGGAGTGCCCACTCCGGGTCGGGGATGAGTTCCTGCCCCAAGTGGAGGAGTTCAAGTATCTCGGGGTCTTGTTCGCGAGTGATGGGAGAAGGGAGCCGGAGATCGACAGACGGATTGGGGCTGCAGCTGCAGTAATGCGGACGCTGCACCGGTCCGTCGTGGTGAAGAGGGAGCCGAGTGTAAAAGCGAAGCTCTCAATTTACCGGTCGATCTACGTCCCTACCCTCACCTATGGCCACGAGCTGTGGGTAGTGACCGAAAGAACGAGATCGCGGATACAAGCGGCAGAAATGAGCTTCCTCCGAAGGGTGGCTGGCCTCTCCCTTAGAGATAGGGTGAGAAGTTCGGCCATCCGGGAGGGGCTCAGAGTAGAGCAGCTGCTGCTCCACATCGAAAGGAGCCAGCTGAGGTGGTTCGGGCATCTGACAAGGATGCCCCCTGGGCGCCTCCTGGGTGAGGTGTTCCAGGCATGTCCCACCGGGAGGAGGCCCCGGGGCAGACCCAGGACACGCTGGAGAGATTATATCTCTTGGCTGGCCTGGGAACGCCTTGGTATTCCTCCGGATAAGCTGGAGGAGGTGGCTGGGGAGAGGGAGGTCTGGGCCTCTTTGCTTAGGCTGCTGCCCCCGCGACCCGGCCCCGGATAAAGATGGATGGATGGATGGATGGAAAATAAAATAAAATAAAGAAATGAACAAATAAATTACATATTCAGTCTTGTTTCAAAGTGAAACCACTAACTTACAGCTGAGGGTGTTATCATACCTCGGAAACCATTTGATGAGCCTCTGTATCCATTGATCATGCCCCGGGCGTTGCGAGGTCCACCACGAGACATACCTCTGCTGTTATAGAAGGACTGAGCCTGCCTGCCAAAGCCTGGACCCTGCTGGGAAGGCTGTTGATGGCCTCCAGGTTGGTCTTGGGAATGGAAGGCACCAACTACTAAAAAATAAACCAAGATAGCAAGGGGTCCAAAACACAATAACTCAGTCTGTAGTTGAACAAGAACATGCATTTAAATAAAGTTTAACTGCAGTGAAGCCTCTAGGAAGGGAAAAAGGAAAAAAAAAAAAAAAAAAAAAAAAAAAAAAAAAAAATAGACAGGAAAACTTAAGTTGCGAAGATAAAATTTAAAGTCTGCCCACCAGATTGCAGCTGTTCTGGCTGCATCTCCGTCTGCTCCACTGGATGCTGTGGCTGGCTGCTAAAGGCCTGGTTATTGTAGCTCTGATACTGGCTGGCCTGGTTCAAAGCCTCAGCCTCATTAGCTGGTGGGACTGGAGCATTAAGGTTGAACACCTGAGGGATAAACAAAACCCACATTGTTATGAAGCCAAAAATCAGAGGAAAGGTCACATGGTTATTAGGAGTAAAGTCCACTGCCACCCATTTCCTGATTTCAACTGTTCTGCTATAAACGTATTTTAAACGCAATGTGATAAGGTCACTTCAGGACTCAAAACAAACAAACAAAAAAAAAAGTAAGTCATTAATGAACTTCTGTTGTGACTCCAGTGGTGAAGAGCACTCTGTGCTCCAAACAGCTGGTTTATCCACATGATGCGCTTGATGCTCCAGATTTCAGTAAAATTTTTTTCTTTAATCACACTCCAAGCATGGAAGGGGAACAGCTGCACGATGCACGAGAACTGTGAATGCTACAACACCACAACTGAGGGTATCCAACCACGTTCCACACATGCATGCTAAAAAGCAGCTTGTTTGTTGTATTTGGCTGAACAGCGTGAAAAGTTGACAAGTGTGTGAATGTTTAACAAAATTAGAGGACCAAAGATATGGAAAACAGTGCATGTGTGGAATACATGAAACAAAGCAGAACCCCACATGGAGTAAACCCTGAAATTGCCATAAAGAACAACATGGTTTTAACACAGGCTATTTTATGACATGAGAAGCAGTTCATATTTATACCTCCAAAAACAAAAAAAATCAAAAGGAAGCAAAGCCTTACTGTCTGCATGGACTGGAATGGTGCTGCGTTGACATTGATGCCACCACTGTGAGGAGCTTTGGAAACAGGCTGGAACACCGGCGTCTGTGAGGCTGGAGGGAGAACTGTAGAGGGTGGAGGCTGCTCCGACAAAGACATGGAGGGCTGTTGAGCAGGGAAGGCATAATACACATCACATTAAAAACGGTCAGCAAAATTTCACATGACTGCAAATGAGCACTTCCCCACCTTTCAATGGAAAAACTACTCCATATATAAAGAGTTTAAAAATTAAAGCTTTACTGAAGTCCCACCACAGTTTACCTGGATGGGGTCAATGGATTCTGCTGAGGGTCGAGGATCTGGTGTGTGTGAGGTCTGATACATAGGTGGTGGTGTTGGAGATATGATTGGAACCTGTAAACAGTAGGAGTAGAAATTACACCCATTCTCCATACAATTTCTAACAGCATGTTTGCTTATATTTAAGTACTTACTTGTGTGGGCTCAGGTTGAACAGGAACAGAGTTGGGTTGTGATAGCCGGGTCTCAGGATGAACTAAGACAATTTAAACATTGTCAGACCTGACATAACTTAAAACAAATAAAATAAAGACTGTTTCTCTTTGGTACAACATACCTGGAGGACACCCCATCTGTGGCACCTCCATGTTTTGGGCAGGTTTCATGGGCTGCGCCGATACAATGGCTGGGTCAATAGGCTGTCCATCGAACTCCAACATGGAGTCCTGAGAATAGAGGTAATTAGTACCAAGTTACAACATCCAAACACAAACAGCAGTGCTTTCAACTAAATCCACACCTGCATGAAGTTGTACGTCCCCTGCATCTGCGCCATTAAGTCTTGCACCACCTGCTTCCTGGCCATGGGGTCAGTAGGAGGCGCAGGAGACGTCAAGTTCATTGGGTGGGTATCCAGGGCAACAGGGGGCGCTGCAGGCTGCACAGGCTGCTGCTGCGGTTGCTGCTGTTGTAAGGCAGCAACTGCCTGATAGTGGAAGGGGGAGAGGACAAGTGAGTGAGAAATGCACTGAACGAGAACCACTGAAAAGTGGTTTAATGTTCATGAAAAGTTGTATGCATTCGTATTCACATCAGGATTAGTAAACCAAGACATCACAGATTAAGACCAAAAATGTAATCTGAGCTTTCCAGCATTGCAATTACTTCATTGACTCGACAACTTCTTTCTTGTCAGGCAGACCGAGTCATGGGATATCCTCAGTTAAAAACAAAACCTTGTGTGTTGCACACTTGTCACAAGCATTCATACCATCTCAGGGTGGCGCTCAAACATAGATGTGACAACCTGTAAGTAGACAAAGCCAGAGTATATATATAGAAATGCCCCGGATGTGAAAAAGATTTACTGCTCCCTGAGGGATCCCCCCCTCACTAATCGTTTCATTTTCAGATGAGTACAGAGAAATTGTCCCAGTTGAGAACCAGTTCTTAGAAAGTTCTGTTAGCAGGTGCCAATGAATGCCAATACACTGAGCAGGACTCGCAGGGGGGAAAAAGCCTGGAAATGATAACGACTTCTATCCTGAATCATAGTTGGTTAATCAAGTCTTTAATGAAAAATAACTGGCTTCAGGATTAGCACACAAACTCAAATAAGTAAAAAGGAGTTAAACTGTTAGCCACGTACTGCCTAGAGCAGAATCAAAAGCTCCACAGAGCTCTATAGGTAACTGCATACTGAACCATTTAGCAAACAGGTTACACCACATTTCTTCAGCTGCACTTAAAGAGAAGTGTGGCTGCTGTCATCACAACCACCACTCCTTGAGTTTAGCAAAACATGTGATAGACTGGATTTAAAAAATAAAATAAAATAAAACTTCAAGTGTTGCCTAAATCTTCTTCAATATTTATCCCCAAATTTTCAAGTTTTTGAAATAAATAAAAGTACAGAAAGATTACCCTCTAATGAGAGAATGAAAATGTTAGTTTCTGCGATAGCAGCAGCCGCTAGTTGTTTTTTTCTTCTCTACAAATTTCTGTTTCATGGTCATGTTGCTGATGTTTTGAAACAGCTTCAGAAGCCAGAATTTACAAAAACACTGAATTAATAAAGACTGTACAAAAAAAAAAAAAAAAAAAAAACTCTTGGAGATTTAAGTACAAGCAGAAGATGTATTTTCTTTCAAAACATATTTAATTACTACTACTAGCTTTGAGTTAGCTCATTAATTTTCAAATCTACTTCATAATTACATCATACCTCCGTTTCTCGGGTCCACTCGTCTCCCTGTTCCTTCTCACTGCCGCTGTATGTGCCATCTGGAATGAACTGTCTGTTTACAAACTGGAAGTAATAAAGCAAACATCAGCACAAAGATGAAAATATAATAAGCTCCCCAGATTTTGATGGAAGAGAAAAACTTGCTCTCACCTCTGTTGTTTCCACTGCAATGGGCTCTGTGAATTCCTCAATTATTTCAGTGTCTGTAAAGAGGAAAAATTATTCAGTGAATGCTGTGATGACTTCTTTATTGCTGGATTATGTTAGGACTTTTTAAGTGGTAAGACATCAGAAAGTGGTCAAGACCTGGATCGGCAGTCTGCTCTTCTGCTTCTGACGATTCAGCTACTACTGCAGGTGCTGCAGCAGCAGCTGGCTCTTCCTCTTCTTCTTCCTCCTCACACACTCCATTTTGGTGAGATGGAATCCGGTCAAAGTACCCACTCAGCAGAACCTGGTCCAAAGTCTCCTTCAGTGCCTTGTCTAGCAGAGGGGGTGACAAAAAAAATAAAATAAAATTCAGCATTTCAACAGAAACTCAAACCATCAAAGCATGCATTGAGCTGCCACGGGAATAACAAAGTGTCAGTATTAGGACCTTTGGATCAATAGATGACTTAACAGGAAGTGTTTCTGATACACTAAGGAGAGCTTAACAAGCTAAACTCCAAACGAGATGTAACAATACTGAGTTTCAATTAAATAAACACTGAGCAGTGATGCAAGCTTTACATCCCACACTAAACCTGAACTTCCACTTTTTAAAAAAGATAAATGTGCAAATTTGAGGAATTTCATCAGTAAAAAGACCACACATTTAGTGACTGCAGCCTCAAAATGTTTTCCCCCTGCATCTTCCACAGGAATCAAAGCCAAAGATCAGTGTTTTTATTATTACTTTCAGAACTGCCTCTGAATGAGACATTGTTGTCTAGCTAAAGGTTAAAATGGCTTTACAAAACAAACAATGTTTTTAATCACGATGTAGATGGTGGTGGATGCATAGTAGGCAAATGCACACATTAACTGAACTGTTCTACAAAGAAAAGAACACAAGCTAATCATTTCTAAATGTGAATCCCTTTAAAAGGTTGATTCATGTAGTAGAAAATGGCATTAGTACTCCAGCTTTCCTCAGTTGGACACAGTAGGGCTCTGGTAATTTTCCAAGTCCAACTTTCAAAACTGTTGAATTCAGTGCTACTCCACCTTTAGTCTCTACAACACCACATACAGACTAAGCCTACAAACATTTGCAATAAAAATAATAATTAAAAAAAAAAAAAAAAAGATGATTCCCTGCAGCTCAGTTTTTAGTACCAAAGCCACATTAATTAACACCACCACGAACCACTTTGCTGAGCAATATTGTAAACAGATTTTTATGACAGTAGTAGGATTTAGCCTCCCCCTACCCTACTTCAATATGAAATAATAATAATAATAATAATAATAATAATAATAATAATAATAATAATAATAATAACAACAACAACAACAACAATACACAACAGCATTGGCTTTATACATATACAGTCATATTCTTCAGGTACAACAGCATCAAAAATAGCACAATATTTCCTATAAATATGTATCTATTCATATACATGTTTAGCCAATTATCCAATTCTGCGTCATGTGGTGGGCTGGAGCCTCTCCCAGATGTCAGATGAGAAGCAGGGTACACTGTGGCATGGTCACCAGCCCACTGCAGGGCTAACACAGAGAGACAACCATTCATGCTCACAATCACACCTCTGGCCAATTTATAATATACTAATTTATTTAACAGACATGTCTTTGGACTCTGGGAGAATGCCAGAGGACTGAGAACCTAGATAAGCTCACAGAGAACAAACAAATACTGCACAGAAAGGCCAATACAAGTATCCCTAGTATTGTTGTAAAACAGCCTCCAAATGGGATTTTTGGCACACATAAATATGAGGGAACTTACAGTCTTAAGTTGCTTTAAATCTATGAACTAAAAAGTATGGCAATGTGAAGACTGATGTAAGTTTTTAAAATAAAATAAATTAAAAAAAAAATCTAAGCCCATACAATGGAAACAATTTTGGTAAGAGCTTACTGATTGGATTATAAATCCAAACATGATTTATAATTTTCTTGAAAATGGTAGAAAACCTTCAAGATGATTCATGCATTTATGCTTTTGGATCTTCAGCCAAAGCAGCCCAGTATCTTTTCTTTCTCTGCCTTATGCTTTAGGTGAAAAAGTCTGCTGTCACTTTGATTAATCTCACCCTGACTCTCTGAATGAGACCTCTGACTGACAGGAAAGGGTTGAAAGGTGTCACAGTGAACTGGGTCACCAGTATCCTAATGTGGCTCTAAAAATCTGACTAGTGGAACCACAGGCGACAGGGCTGCTGGCACCCTGCCCTACTGCTGAGTCAGGATAAGCCCACAGCTCTCAGCCCCCTAGCTGAATGCAGTAGTGCGAGGCTTCAGGTCAGATCGCTGAGAATGCAGTAATGCCAATAGCCCCAAGCCTTGATTATTCACATTGCTGCATTAACAAAAACACTACATGCACATGTCATTAATGTATTAAGACTGACTTACAACCGGAGTAACTTTTGACCAGGCGCATTGATTTGGGATCTCCAGATTCGGACAACTACTCCCAAAGTATGCGACAGATTACTTATGACCAGCTTCAGTGTGATAAAAAGCTTACAGATGACTGTTGTGTCACCATCCATCTGATAAAATGTCCTGCCAACAATTTTCAGTGCCAGCTGGGCATCTAAATAAAGCCAATTTGTCTTGAATAATGACGCCCCTTAATTCTGCAATAAATTTTAGCAAGGCTGCAATTACATTATTTCAAGTATTATTTTACTTGACATTATCTTTGATAAGCTGAACTGCTTGTCTATAAAAAACTAAAAGGAGAAATAAAATGCTTTAGCTAATTGGCCAAAGCAATAGAGAAACTAAGAAACTGAATAATACACCAGAGTTGATTACTACGGAAATGAGTTAAAATTTGGCTTACATGTTGTTCCAACCACAGCCTTGTCCTTCCCTTCCAGCAGGTCCCAGAGGTGAACAGATGCATCTTCATACTGATCAGCGAGTCTGCACAGATAAAAATAAGCGCTTAAAATCAGCTTTTTATGGGGAAAAAGAAAACACAAAACCCACAACTAGGCACAAGTTTTCTGTATCATTGCCTTAGACAAACCTGATGTTTTGGTCACGTTCTGGCCCCACTAGCTTGTAGAACTCATCAAAAACTGCAAGGTCTGCATCTGTCAGCAGTGGTGAGCCACCAACTCCCTGCTTCAGGTCCTGCCGCACAGTTTCATCACCCAGCCGATCAAGGATGAACTGCAGCTCCAGAACCGTCTTCAGCCTTCTTTGCTCAGCTTCCTCCCGCTGCAGCTGCTCCCTCCTTGCAGACTTCTTCACTACTTTCTGGATCTGAGGATAATGAGTATGAGCCACAAAAGATCAAGTTATTACAATCCAGGGTGTACACATCTTTGATGAACATTTCTAGAAAATTAAAACTCAACCTTACATCTTGTCCCAATGTGACAAATGTCTTTTGCAACTCTCGGGCAAATTCCAAGTTATTCATGACTTCCTGGTACTTGGAGAGGGCTTCCTAAAAAGATGAAGGAACAGATGTTTCACAAGTTTTACATTCCTTTTAAAAATGATTTTGGTTTCCAAGTACCCACCAGCTGGTCCTGATTAAGACCCTCCCCTTTATTCTTCCTGACTTCATAATCATCCAGTTTGCTCTGTAACAAGATGCAAAAATGCAACAAACAGTTTAAAGATTAACCACAATGTAGACAACTGGTTATTGTCAGAAATTCAGTTTAGTCAAGCAGACCTGGAACAAACCGGTCAATAGTCCTCACCTTTTTCTTCTCCATGTTGCGCACCTTCTTTTCAATAACAACAAGAACTTGCTTCAAAACTTCAGACTGTCCACCAAGTGCAAGATTGCCCATTGACCCTGGAGCGGATCCCACATCTGGGCTGGCAGACTGCACCGTCCTGTTTGCATTCATTGCTGAGGGCATCTAGGAATTGAAAGTATAACAGTTCAGCTTTTGGTGACAAAAATATTTTCATGTACTCAAAAAACAGAAAGAAAAAAAAAAAAGTATAGTGGAAAATACTCAAAACTATCTGTGGACCACAGGGAACCGTGTCATTGTTTTGCTTCAGCTAAAGATAACTTTTATTAATGACTAACCTGAAAATCATCTTAGGTTAAATTATTAATTTCACTCAAAACCTTCAAAAAGGACACACCAAATAGATCCTCTTAGGCAGGATCACTGCAGATAATTTTCTACATCAATAAGAATTACATAGATTCAGCCACAGCAGGCCCCTGACTCAGCATTTAGTGCCACAGCAGATTTAGGCTTCATGTTACCTTAAAAACAACAACATATAAATAATTCGAATTAATTTCAAGCAGCAAAATACACAGATTTTAAGTGGTAGATAGTTTTTTACAATATAAACATGATGACTTGACTGGAAGTTGTAATAAGCAGATATCCAGAGTTAATATATTAATAACTGATAAAAAACAACAACAACAACAACAAACAAAACTGGGAATAAAGTATCAGAATATGACGAGTAGAGAAGCTGCAGATTTGGATTTATTTTTGCACTGTGCTTCACAATTTCGACTGAATTCTTTGAGAAAACTGTTGCTATCAGTCCCTATACTACATGAGATACCGTCATGTGCATGCTAAGGTGGGTCTGGATGTACTAATTGCTGGATGGGTATATTTGAGAGGTTAACTGAAAGCTTTATTAAGTTTTCCTTGTGCGTACTCTGGAGAGACAGCGAACTATTCTGCTTAGAATGTAAAGCTCCTGATGTATATTCTTGACACTTAAGTTCGTAAATGAAACAGTCAACTATACTATACACGAAAATAAATATGGTCACTGGTGAATAACATAACTAGAGCAACTGGCCCAAATAACACAGCAGACCTAATATATTTTTTTTAACATGATGTATTATAGCTGTAATTTAAGTGACAGTGAAGTTAGCTATAGTTTTGTAACAGTAAGTGTTCAAGACAAAAACCCTAGGCCTTAAAACTATTCTCTAATAGCATCTGGCTAACTTTAATCCAAACTGCGCAGCCTTGAGATATCATTTTTCTAACCCCGCACTTTCTCCCCGTCAATATAGCTTCCTCAGACCTCGGGCTGTAAATCTATACCACTCGCTAGCAAGTCTGAGCCTCCTCGGCAGTACGGCCAGCTTGCAGATCTCATCTCTTCGATTTGGTAAAATGGCCTTGGCCGCACTACCGTTAGCACACACCACTGACTTAGCATCTGATAGCTACAGCAGCGCGTGCTAGCCACAAGCCGGCCGCCGGGAGACCCGTTGCCTCGATACAGCGGCTCCCGAATGACCCACCTTGCTGTTTTATATCCACAGGGGAGCTCGGCAGCGAAAAGTACGAAAAGGCCAAGTTGTTATTATTGTTGTGTTGCTTTATTTTTCTCTTGCACTCTTGTGTGGGATCCGCCCCGCCGGCCTCACCGACAACTGAGACGGTTCGAAAGAAGAAGAAACTCTTTATAAAGGCGAAGGTCCGTTTTTAGCTATCTTAGATATGCCTGAATATATATACGCGGAAAAATCACGAAAAAAAATATTTTTATTTAACGCAAACAATTAAAAAAGTCAGACTTTACCATTAAGAAATCAATAATTAATCACTTAAATAAATGGAAAGTTATAAGCCAATTAAACGTTTGCAGTTTCTATTTGTGATCAGGCATAATTGTCTCCAGCCTCCAGACAGAAAATCTGCACAATCATTAGCTTTGATTAGGCTATCATATCTTTCCCTGTGCCTCGTACAGTTTATCCACTGCTACTCTGAGCACCACCTCACACCTGCTCTACAATCTTTTATAGCAGCAGTTCAAAGTTATATAGATCATGTAAGTGTGCATTTAAATATGTAAGATGGCCTGTAAGACCCCTAAGAGTTCAGAAGTTTCACTTGAGTTTATATATATATATATATATATATATATATATATATATATATATATATGTATGTATATATATATATATATATATATATATATATATGTATGTATATATATATATATATATATATATATATATATATATATATATATATATATATGTATATGTGTGTGTGTTTATACTTTCTCTCTGTACTCAAGCTTTGCATGTAATTAATTTTGCCAAAAAACAAACAAAACAAACAAAAAAGGACACAATATACAAATTTAAAAGTAACATACTACTTTCCTTAATTGCATGTTTTAAGGTCAGTAGTATACAAAAGTCTTGGACCATCCCTAGGAAAGCTTCAACAACCCTGAGAATCAACATTTGTATATAATGACTTTAAACTGACTGGCTGACTTTATACTGACTGGTCCCTTGGAGGCCAATCCATAACTAATACTCTTTACTTGTGTGTTTTTTCTGTCCAGGTATGCTTTTACTGTATTGGCACGTGTTTGGGATTATTGCCATGCTAAAAACTGAAGCCATTATCAATCAGACACTTACCAGATGGTATTGCATGGTGTCTTAAAATTTGTCTGTACTTTTCTGCTTTGCAAATTTCATCAATTTTGACAGTATCTTCAACTGCACTGGCTGAAGAGCCATGTCATCTACACTGTGTTTTGCAGATGACTGTAGACACTCACTGTTGTACCTCTATCCTGACTTCCTTTATACAAACTGATAACGATTTGAGATTCATGACTCCATACGACCTGTTACCACTGATTTTCAGTCCAATTCTTGTGTAATTTGGGATACCTTTTCTTCTTGTTCCCCTTCCTTGGGAATAGCTTCTTGACAGCTACCATTCCAGTGAAATCATTTCTAAGCACATACGTTTTAAATAATGTTCATATGCTGTGGACAGTTCTTTTGGCCTGCCACTTATTTATCCTCCACTTGTTCAGTTTCCTCAGATTTTTTTAAGGGCACACCATACCAAGATATACCAGGTCTCTTTGGGAATCACCTTGATAGTGCAAAAATTCTACATTACGCCTGTGAGTTATTTTTGGTATTTTTCATAGATTCAACTAAACGGGAAAAAATAATGTGCTAGGTGTCTGTTATATGTATACACAACAATGGTCCTTGAGTTAGGTGCCTTTTTATGCTTGAATGATTCATGGTTAAGTAACAAATGGCTTAACAAAAAACTAACAAAAAAAAAGCCCAAATCAAAACATTACAAAAAAATCCTCTGAAAATGGTGAGGTACAAGGACTGGACTGAACATAAGTGAAAAAGTAGCCAATGTCCAACTAAAAACGTGGCCCAGCAGCATGCTTTGGAGACTTAAACTTAATACTGGCAGCTAGCTAGAGAGCTATGATGGATATAACAACAGGCATGATATGTTTGTGTTATATTTTCAAGAACTTAAAATTAGAAATCATCTTAAAAAACAATCCTGAGGAATTGTTTGAGAACATTTACAGCCTCATTGTGATGGACTGGTGACCTGTCCAGGGTGTACCCTGCCAAAGCTGGGATAGGCTTCTGTCCTCTGTGACCCTAGATTGAATAAGTGGATGAAAATAGACAGATGGAATCTCCTGCACCTCTTTTGTCATGATTCCAAGGTCTAAAACCTGCAATGCAGTTTTTTATATGAAAAAAAGTATTTAAGTTAATATCTCTATTTTACTTTTATCCATTTTAGAATAATAAGTGTCTAGTTCTACAAGCACCTAAACAAATAGATTTTAACAAATGTAACAACGATCTTACAGGGTTGACATGTTCAACCAAAGATAGTTTTTAGTTACTTATCACCAGGTGGCAGTAAAGGTCAATATATGATCAACAAATATTGATGCTGGACTGAAGTGAAAGTTTCACTCTTCCCTTACATGGAAATATGTTGACCAGTTTTTAATAAATGTAATTACTCAGACTTCAAATCTTTAAAAATGTAGTTTTTTATTTATAAATGAGGATAAAGGACTCACGCTAACAGACAAATGGACTTGATTAACAGAATTAAAAAAACAACAACAACTGCTTCTGGATTTTATTTTTTTTATTTTACTTTACACAATTTCCATGTAAGTTACATACCAGCTTGCCAGTCAAGCTTACCAGGAGACTATTGAAAAGAATGTGTAGCCAGCTTTCTGTTGTTTTGCCAAATACAGGAAGCAGTTAACATGTCTGCACAGCTTTTTGATTGCAATGTTCCACTAAAAGTGTTTTCTTTTAGGATAATAGTGATTATGGGAGGATCCCAAGGGTAAATGAAGCTCCCTTTCAGTGACTCATTTCCGCAGCCTGCTATATTTCAATCGAACAACGACTGTCCAGCTTTTCTAGTAGAATTCTAGGGTGGGTCCTCATCTGACCTCTGACCTTTACAACAAAACTTTTTAGGTTAAAGGCACAACTCAGTGCTTTGTGGTGCCAGTAAACAATAAAACATTTCTAGACCTTTTGCTGTTTAGGAGGGGTGTGCTAAACCAGAGCTAGATATCATTTCACTTTAGATTGGACAGGAAGTAGTCGTTTTTACTGATGCTGTTCCAGAGTTTGCACAATCGTAGAGTCAACACCATGTCCATAGTCTTTTACTTCAGGAAATTTTCCTGCAAGCACTTTCAATATTTTGTTTCTTGGGAAATAAATTCCCATTCTTTGCTGAATGACTAGCTTCTGTATGATTTTACTGTTTGCTTAGCAGCAATGTTTTTTTCCCCCCGACATTCCACACTGCTTTCAACTCCATAATGCTCTCAGTACAAAACAGGCAAAACAGGAAGTTGGACATGCACTTCCCTAAAGGTTGTCTACACTCTTAACTGTTTGCTCCCCAACTTGTACCCCAGAGAGGAATAAAAGCTGAAAATAGCAAACCACATTTCGCATAAAAGGTCACTATTGCCCTTATTTTAAATGCTATAAAGTTCAAAGCATGAAGTGTGAAAATCCCCCGCCTTTCAGTTTTATTACAGAGGTAGGGTGACACATGGATGTCAGATCTACAGTAATGTGCACCTCCTTTCTGGTGGCGTTTAAGAAGCGTTAAAACAGAGATATGGGTTTTACCACCCAGTCACAACAGCCTCGAGTTGTGTATGAGAATACTTTCTCCTATCACCCCGAGCCATCTGGAGTCTAGCAGTCTATCTGGGAAACCATGAGAAGGGTGCCATCGTGCATGTAGAGGAGTAGGAAGTGAATGCAATGTGCACCAACCCTTCAGGAAAGCTTCGTCTCTGCATGCCAGTTTGAACATCCTCTGGGCTCTCTCAGTCAGCTCCACAGGAAGTAGTGGATGACTTGTGTCATGCCAGTACTGATTTTGTCTTCTCTCTTGTGTTTCTCATCTGTCATGAATTTGTTCATGTGCTTTGTGTTAATGCCACGTGGCATTCTGGAAGGATTCAAATATTATCACTACACATGTATCCATGGGTAGTATTGATTGTGAGCTTCAAAACCTCCTTTGTTTAATTGTCTCAGAGAGGAGAAAGTTAAAATACCAAAAACTAAAAAGACTATTACAAACCTCCCCTCCTAAATGACACAATGCAAGCACTGACTGAAACTGTTGATCTTTGGCACCGTAAATTGGCACTCAGTCAATAAAACTTTAGCTGTTTAATTCATTATTTGATTATTTTACATCATTGAAAGCTCAAGAATAGTTTCTTGGCTGACTGCATGTAAAGACTGTTTATGACAAGAAAGAATGAACTTTAAATTTTAATATTAAACTATATGGATGGGAACTTTTCAAAGTACCAAAGAAATATTAATTAAACCATATGTGCAAATCATTTCATTACAAAGCCAAAGGAAAATTGCATTGTGCTGTTGTTGTTCATATGGATTCAGCAGGGATACTTACTTGATCCCCTGCTGAATTTGTATGTTTGCTCACTTCCAAAGATATGATCAGTATCTAATTTTTATGGTAGCTTTATTTTAATGGAGAGAGACAGAATATCGACCAAACATCCAGAAAGAAAGAAAAACATGACTTAATACTTGGTGGAGAAATTCTTGTTGCAAACATCACTAAGATATTTCTTGTAGTTAGTCAGGTTTGCACACATCTCAAGAGGATTTTTGGCCCACTAGTCTTTACATAAACTCTCTAAATACTTTAGGTTTCTTTGCTGCTGCTTAGAAACGTTAAACTTCAGGTCTTTCCACAGAAGTCTTACAGGATTGAGGCCTGGAGACTAGCTAGAGCACTCGAAGATGTTAACATGCTTCTTCTTTAGCCACTCCTTCGTTACCTTGGCGATATCTTTGGGTCATTGTCATGCTGGAAGACCCATCCACAGCATATCTTCAGCGTTCTGGCTGAAGAAAGGAAGTTCTTGTCCAAGATTTTATAGTACATGCTCCCATACATTTGCTCCTCAATACAGTGAAGTTGTCTTGTACCCTTAGCATAAAAATAAACCCAATGCATAATGTTTCCACCTCCATGCCTGACTGTAACGATGGTGTTCTTTGGGTCATGCTCACTTCTCTTCCTACAAACATGGCTGGCGGACTTGATGCCAAAGAGCTTGATTTTGGTTTCATTTGACCACAGCTCTTTCTCCCAAGACTTCTCTTGCGGGTGAAAGTTTTCAATCCATTATAGTGTAGTGTGTTGACAATGGTGTTCTGACTGTGGTCCCGACTTGCTTCAGATCATTAACAAGCTCCTCACATGTAGTTTTTGGCTGATCCACAACCTTTATCATGATCATCCTTACCCCTTGAGGCAAGATCTTGCATGGAGCTCCAGATCGATGCTCATTTTATATTTCTTCCATTTCCGAATAATCACATCAACAGTTGTTATCTACTCACCAAGCTTCTTGCTGATGGTCTTGTGGCTCATTTCAGCCTAATGCAGGTCTAAATTTTTGGCCCTGATATCCTTTGCCAGATTTTTGGTCTTGGAATGGAAAAAAATGATTCAGTGGATAGTTGTGCTTTGTATACATAATAAGTTGAGATCAGGAGTATCTGTAATTGATTGACTGATTGTAGCTTATGTGCCACATGGCACATGTGGATTTTTGTTCTATATTCTGTCTCTCTATCAAAATGAAACTACCACAAACATTAGAGACTGTTCATTTCTTTGTAAGTGAGCAAACTTACAAACTCTACAGGGGATAAAATAATGATTTCCTGCACTGCATATAAGCAAGAGGGTTTAACTGCATGACATTTTTATTTAGTGAAGATTAAAGTCACTATACTCAAAATGGTCCCTTCATTGTGTTATTGTGTTGTACAAAATCTGAACGTGTTTCTCATCTGAAGGATTTGTAGTTTGAGTTTTATCTCTGTCAAACTGCTCTGTTTTCTGCGTAGCTGGCACACAACAGCCATGCTCACCTTGCTCCTGGGCTTTCTCAGCTTGGTATCAATCCAGTGAGTCTACTCAGCTCTAAAACTGTGTGGCCCAAGGATGCTTTCAGCCTTCATCTTAGAGTTCGCCTGTGATCTTTTTCTGTTACATTTGGCTGCGGAGCTGATTCTGGGTGCTGGAGTTTAGGTGCTTTATCTTCCCTGTCCAGTCAGACTGCTGTCGGTGTCCCTCCCTCTTACAGGCAGCCCTGAGGCACTGGCAGGAGATAAGAGAAGGGCCCACAGCAGCTCTGGTTTGAAAAGGAAAAGCCATGAGGACACCAACTATGTAGAAATATCAATGCATTCATTCCCCAAAGAGGCAGCTTTCACAAGCTCTTTCTTTTGGATTATTTCTAAGCATAGCTTAATCACATTTTCCTCCAGCTTCACGATTTCTCTGAGCTTTGTGTGAAGAATCAGCAAGTACACATATGAGGGTTTTACCCTCAACATAATCGTTAAAACGTCAGATGGAAATATTAACATTAAAGTAATTACTAGTGAGTTAACTGGTGGATGGACTGCTACTTATATAGTACTTCATACAAGCACTTTTTTGTGCTTTTTCCACACTTTTCAAAAGCAACTTCGGGTTCAGGATCTTGCCCAAGGATAATCTGGCACGCAAACCGGAGCAGCCAGGGCTCAAACCAATTAGTAGGTGACCTGCTGTACCTCCTAAACTACAGCCACGCCAATTAACCTTAAAATTATTAGTTTAGAAGATATGTGATGCAAAGTTATTGCTCAAAGTGTCTGAAAATACTCTCGTGCATAATCAGTGATCTAAGATTACATTACAGAGAAGTTATGCAACAAAAATAATAAATAAAAAATAAAAAGTAAGGGACTTCCCTGATTGTCTGAAAAGGCCCTGGCAACCATGTTTACAGCTGTGTGTTTATGTAGGACCTCTAAAATGTAAAATCACAATTCAGGAAGTAAAATGAAGTCCTTGGAATTTGCTTCTAAGTATAATATAATAAATCCACTGAATTCAAGTTCACATTACTTAACGCAGTGATAACCATCATCGTCTGAACCCTGACAGAAAGTGACCGTCAAAACCTTTTAGAACTGGCAACACCTGGGGCATAATTATGAGAGAAAACACAAATACTCCTCCCCAAAGAATTAGAGCGTGCCACTCTTTATCTTTCGTCTTATCTGGACTCTGGCGAAGCAAAGCATAATAATCATTAGCCTCAGTCACGACCCACCCCATGCCTGACAGAGCAAGGCCGTGTTAAGCTGTCGCTTTAAGACCGATTTCCCCCCATTGTCAAACAGTCGTGAGCAGGAAGAGGAAAACGAAAGCACAGCCTGACAAGCGAGAGAGAGGGGGTGTGAGGAGGGGAAGGGGGTGTGGGAGGGGGGTGTATTTAAAACACGATGCTGCTGCTACTGCACAATAACGGTGCCCGCTGCTTCATGTGGAGTCGCGCGCCTGTGAAAAGGCACGCACGGACACGGAGAGCCACGCAAGTGACCTTCTGATCGCATCAGACGGCGTGTGCATTTTAATAAAAGAGCGGAGAGGCAGCAAAGTCCCTGCGGGGTGAGGAGTCACACTTGGAAGAAAAGACGCGAAGTCTCTCCGCGGGTCACTGCCTCAGGAAATGATGACAGTGTCCTCCATCACGGCTTAGCCGCTTAAAGCGAACACTTCGCGTCTTGCGGCCATTTCGTCTGGACTCAGCTGCCTTCGATTGAACACGTTTGAAAGCCTGACGCGGGCTGCTGGTGGTGCTGGTGGTGCCTCGGAGGGGGAGCAGGTGCAGCGCCCGCACGCAGCTTCGCTTCGCGGGTCCCCACTGAGCTTGCTGGCCGGTGACTTCAAAATCTAATCTGGTGGACCAGGCTGGACATCATCTTTGAAGAATGACATCCACTATAGAGAGGAAGACGCTGGAGGCCAGCGAGTAAGTAGCAATGAATGATGTTTAAATAATGTCATTTCTGATTCAAGTAAAAGTATCCGTGACGCATCAGCACTCACGGGACAGCCACAACTCTCCGGTGAGACAGCTCCAGAGAGCTGGTAGCATAAGGTCTGAAGTATCCTGCTGTTAGATTAAAAATGGCAAAGTTTAAGAACAGAGTGATGTGTTAATGTTAATGTGAATAATAACAAAATGAAGGTCCTGCGAGGAAAAAGTGGAGCGCTAAGGCACTCCTAGCGTAAATCGACATTTAAAAAAAACAAACAATGTTGTGTGTGACATACTTTTTATTAGTTAGCGGTTTAATATCCAATGGCTCCCTCAGGTGGATGGGAATAAAACACATCTGTGCACACAGCTCCAGCTCAGATATACATGTGGTTGTGTAGCACTTATTAGATACAACACAGTGTGAATATTGATGCAGAACACTAACTGTGCCTTTGGATCAGGAAATGTTTGGTTTATTTGCATAATAATAGCAAAATATCAACAGGTTACCAACAAGTATGTGTCAGAGCTAGAACAGTTCTTTTCCAGTATTTGATTCATCAGTTAGCAGAACGTTTGAGAGATCTGCATGTTACATTGACTAACTAACCAATCACACAACTGAGGGAAACCTTTGCAGATTAACTGATGAAGGAAACAAAAATTTGATGCAGCCCTAAATCCTTATTGCTTTTTTTTTTTTCCCCCCAGGGAACCGGTGGATGAGGTCCTCCAGATGCCTCCATCTCTGCTGACATGCGGTGGATGTCAGCAGAGCATTGGTGACAGATTCTTCCTGAAGGCCATCGAGCAGTACTGGCACGAGGACTGCCTGAGCTGCGATCTGTGTGGCTGTCGGTTGGGAGAGGTGGGTCGTCGGCTCTACTACAAGCTGGGAAGGAAACTGTGTCGGAGAGATTACCTCAGGTTGGTTCAGTTGGTAGTGATATTATGAATTAATCAATTAGGTCGTCTAAATGAGGTCTGGTCAACATGTTAAAATGTCCTAGCATGGAGCTTAAAGCCATAAGCATCAACATTAAACCAAAGTAGACTGAGGATATTGAAGTCTACATGTAGTAGAATATATTGATGTTCGCCCTTTTAGTTAAGAAAAAGATGCACTTTTTGAGATGCACTAGTATGTATATCTTTTATCACACCTTAAAGGCTCATGGAGAAACACTTTGGGCAAGTATAGAAATTTCTAACCTCTTTCCTGCTGTAACTTTTTTATTGACGAAAGTGCGGACAAGTTGAAATAGATTCAGGAGAAGAAGGCAGGTCTCTGTTAAAGAACTGATAAAATTTGATATGATATGTAGCTGTGTGGTGCACAGCCATATCAGGTAAACACATTTACCTAAGATAAGATCAGGAGGAGATACAAAATCAGGCAGACCCACTGGTGTACTCCTAATACGTAATGTGCTCTCAAATATGTAGTATCAATCAGTGGCAGAACCTGTATGATTGGACCTGGCTTGTGAATGCTCTGTATCACCACTATAAAGGTATGTGTTGCTTTGATGACGATGCATTTCCACTTTATGGTGAAAAATATGGACCGAAAGTAAAGCAGATCAGTACAACCTATCTGTAAAATAAACAAACAAGAAGCAGGTAATGCAATGCTTCGATACTTCCGCACCATTTCCCAGAAATCCAGCTCTGATCCATTTATTATTGCTAATAATTGCTAAAAATCGTGGGTGTTTGTGTGACATTTTCAGCTTCTGAAGTTGAGCAGGATAGAAAAAGTCTGTGAAGCACTGGTGGTTTCTAACAGCTCAATCCCTCAGGCTCAGGGGAAAGATCCAGAGTACCTTAATGGAGATACTGTCAGTCTCTCTTACAGCTTCACATCATTAAGAGCGAGTAAATGTTTTCCATCTTCCTCCCAGTAACATGTTGATGTCCTCTCATCCACTCAGGCTTTTTGGCCAGGACGGTCTCTGCGCCTCCTGTGAAAAGAGGATCCGAGCGTTTGAGATGACGATGCGTGTGCGGGACAAGGTTTACCATCTGGAGTGCTTCAAGTGCGCTGCCTGCCAGAAGCACTTCTGCGTGGGTGATCGTTACCTTCTCATCAACTCAGACATTGTGTGCGAGCAGGACATCTTTGAGTGGACCAAGCTCAACAACAATAATATGGTTTAGGAGGATGTCTTCTTCCCCCTTGATTCAAAGGGAATGGACTACTGATAGACATTTTATATTTAAAATGCAGGCTTTATAATGCATTTGAAATCAATATGGAATCATTAAAAAAAAGCAAACGAGGGGCTCTGCACGTCTCCCTGATGGGGACTAATGAAGACTGCACCAGCAATAACCGAGAGCTTTTTTTATTGAAGGCAAAAAATAAATGCTCCAATACTGACAATGTTTAAAAATGCAATATTGGTCATTTGTTGTACACTGGAACAAAAACAAGATAAAAAAAAAATTTGTCCAGTTTCTTGCAGTCTTTACACTGAGCAGATCAGCAGTTTGTCTTTTATGGATTTGTAATTTCTTAATACTTTCCCAGCGCTAATTATTTTTGAACTTTGTTAAAAGAATGCGTCTCTCTCTAAATCTAAACATACATTAACTGAATGCTTATTAATTGTAACTGTAATATGTTAAAGCAGTGGTTGTCAGGCTTTATTTTGCATGCCTCCAGTAAGAAGCTGAGAAGAGATCAACCACCTTATCACTTCCACCAACATATATTTCTTCGTATTTTTATGAAAAATTAACGAAACAAGCATTGAAGCTGAATTTAAATCAAATTCAAGTCATCATTATAGCGCTCCACTTCATTCATTCAACTTAAGTTGATATTTTTCCACATACAACCAAGGTCCACTTCACAGTTTGTGAAACAATCTCTTAAAGTCATTGTTTGCCTGTGGACAAATTTAAAATGCTCGAACGGCCTGCTGCACTGGCTGATTCACTAGAAATTAGGTGGAATGAATGAAGTGGATATGTGCCAGGTGAATGCTGTGTCTGTACATCTATGATCGTTTCTGAAAGTTTACAAGAAAATTTGTGAGAATTTATTAGGAAATTACAGACCTGTAATTAAAGCATTACCTGATTTTCAAATTATAAATGAAAAACAACATCCACTTATTTAAAAAAAAAAAAAAAAAAAAAAAAAAAAAAGAGGGTCTGATCAGAATGATTATGTATTACCGGGGTGAACCGGTGGCGCCCTCTAGTGGTCAAGGAACCCATGCAATTCTTGTTTTACTGACTTTTCAGAGGTTTTGCATGCGTCTTTTGTAATTTTACCTATTCTCTGGACATCCATTCAAGACTTTTTGTATATTAACCTTGAATTTATTTAATAAATGACAATTCAGAGCAATACTGATAATCTTTGGGTGTCTTCCTGGCAGTCACAAAGAAAAAGTCAAACAGCTTGTGAGATCGTGATGCAGATACAATTTGTAACACGTTATTTACCAGAATAACAGCAAATAATGCGTTAATTATGGTCAAGATAATCTCTTTATGCTCCGAACAGGAATGGCAAATCAGAGTTGGAATATATACTGCACATTGGTCACAGCAACAGTAAAACAAACATGCTAGGAAGTTATCTAGAATGTAAACACAAGAAGCAGAGATTTGAAGTACCACTTAGTACCACTTTGACCAACAGACAACATGAAAACCAGCTTCATCTGTGTCGTTTGCATCCTGATAGGTTAAGTGAGTCATGACTATAACTGCTTAAAAATAAAACGCAAACATTAAACTATAATCACCATGAGTAATAGATGTTAAGTTAATGTATTTCTTATTATGATCAATATTTTGTACACAACATCTCAGAAGCTGAAAGCAGAGCGAAGCTGCAATAAATCTGATTAAAAGCTTGTTTTATCAAGCTTATTAGAAGGTGTAAATAGAAGGATTTGGCAACTAAGTAAATAGATACCAATTCTTCAACCCAGTTTTTAGCCACAAGAGGTCACTAAATGATTTATAAATTCAAGCTTAAAATAATGACATTTCAGTTTGTTTTAGGGGTTTGTTTGTTTTTTGCCAAGGAGAAGGAGAGCTCCCCAATAAGATCAAACTCGTCTGACATGATCGATGAATCCAAGAGACAGAAACAGAAGAATCTTCTAATGAAGTCATGATGTCTGGGGCTGTAATGCTCAATCCTTTCCTTACTCTCACTGTCTGTCTTCAAAGCTGGGACACAGTGTTTTTTCTCTCTCCTCATGACTGCCAGCTGACAACTCACTCTGAACTGGCCACAAAGCATGCTCCTCCAGTGCCATCCAACAACGTCCTGCCATCCCCAGTTATCTTTACTGGCACCCGCCAGTAATTGAATCCATGAACCGCTCTGGAATAAAGGCGCCTGACCACACGATATTAGCTGGTGAGGGAGACCGCTTAAGCTGGCATTAAGAAGTGGTTGAAAGATGTGATTGGGAAACAGTCTGCAACAAAGGAGACATAGGAGAGACTAAAAAGGAGAGAACTGGGTGAAAAACCCATGTCAGAGCACAGAAGCTCCAGGATGATTAGCTGGGTCTGATAGTTTCCTCATAGAGAAGGAAGGAATGAAGAAACAGACCAAACCCACCCCAGACGGGGATTACATTCTTGCTGAAGGAGACACTTGTGGGGAAAACTAACGAGTTTTACCACAATAGAGATGGGAATACACTAGATGGGCACCCAGAGAGATATAGGCCCTGTGCTCGTTTGGGGGTCTCCAGAATCATCAGTGTGGCATTAGGCAATGCTTCAGGAATGGTGCCATAGTAAAAAAAAAAGAGAAAAGAATAACAAAGAAAACCTAAAAATCTATGCGGTGGTCTCACCAATAAATCAATTCCATACTGAACACCCGGCTTGATATGAGTAGCACACAGCAGAGAATACCATCTACCATCATCATTTTTAAGAATAATAAAAACAATGGGGTTGTTTCATTCATTTATTCCTGTCTCGCCATCTGACCACAAACGCTTTGGAAGTATAAAACCTTACCACAAACAGGTGGCAGGTTACTACAAACTAGCCTTAGCATTTAGCTTAGCATAACGGCACACGGGTCAGTAATTTCTTTGAGCCTCTGCTGTTTGTTGGGCCAAGAAATAATATATCATAACACCTGCAGAGCAATAAATTGTCCTTTTAACTCTCTGGCTTCTGTATGATTTTAACAAATGACACGTAACCAGTTAATACATAGAGCCTGGCCTGTGTTTGTGCTTTCCCGTGGTTTTAGATTTGATGAACAGATTGGAGAGAAGCCTAACCTTCTCAACTGCACAGAAACTTCTGACAATTTGAGGGAAACTTTAGTATAGGGATATTTTCCACAGTTCAAACTACTTGAAATACTCTGTGTGTTTTAGCTGAGGCAGTTGTTCCGATAGAGCGGGCAGGAGACAGTGCACATGATGCCTACTCGCTAGCAATGGATGCACTCGAGTATTAGCTGTGCTATGCACACACTGGGCCAATCAGACGAACTTTATACCACGGAGCTTGTATGTAAAAGATCAGCTAATGTTTAAGCAGGCTATGTGAAGTGTTAGAAAAAAATCAGGTTTGAAGTGTAAGTGTGAAAATGACTTAATTCTCTGAAAAAAAGGAAACGTGGCTCCCTTTCTTCATCTCCTAACTCCCTCATAATCCCAAGCCTACGAAACAGAAACTTGTATTTCAGGGTAATTAAACAATGTTTGATTTGTATTTTGAACCATTAAACACCAAACAGAACATTAGGGTTAAATGAAGGTGTTGTACTCTTTAAAAGGGATGGAGCTGATGGATGGTTATAGCCCATCTCACAACATCCACACACACAACACACTGGCCTACAGAAACTCTCTACATTGGCCAAGCGGCCTGTGTTCCATCCACTGACTCTCCACTGCTGCCCTGCAGGCTGAGCGTTACCAGAGCACTGCATTGACTTGCACTGCAGTCTCAGCAGGACTCAATAAAGCCCTGTGCCTCTTGTGTCATCCCTACCAGCTGTACACAAGGCCGGGAGTGTAGTGGCGTGTTTGTGTGCCGAGGGAGGCCTGTTTCATCTCCAGTGCCCGTGTCACAGCAGTCCCATATGGGGAAACCTAAAAACATCCAGCTGTGAGCGCATGGAAACCAAGGAAACTTTTTGAGAATTAAACCACAGCAGCTTGCAGCTTGTTTCTATCAAACAGCTGGCCCCACAGAAACAACAACCACTAATAGCGCTCACTCTGGTGCAGTGTGCAGCATGAACATTAGATGGCAGTTCTTCTCCAGGTAGATGCTCTGTGTCTTGGGTGGCGCACGACAGGAAGATTAAGGGAAAGCTGGTTTTCATATGGATGCCAGTTCAGGACCACGATTAGAAGTGAATTGGAAGTGACGACCTACACTCAAAGCTCTGTAGACATGAATGAAAGTTCAGCAACACCTCTAAAGGAAGATGTGGTTGGACAATTATCTTCAGCACCACAGCGATTAATCACAGTGCGGCCTGTCAATGTCAAAGCCATCTAAAAAAAAAAAAATGAGCAAAGTGCTATTGATCATGCCCGCCTTGGGTTTCACTTGCACTCACACTTTATCAGATGGAGCTAATTGGGAACATATTTAGTCTGAGGTCCTGAGAGATGTGTCTGTCAGGAGTCACATTCCTGCTCCGATTCTCTGATAGCCCGTAGCGCCTGCAGTCTGGCTGCAGGACAGGCTGTGGGAGTTAGGGTTTGGGGGGGTTGGGTTGTAGGGATTTGGTATGGGAGCAAACTTAGACAGAGATAGGTGAGTAATAAGCGTGCATCCTTTAACTCTCTCCGGGCATGTCCTTCTGAACAGATTAAATATGTGCCGAGGATTTATTAGGTAGAGAATATCTGGGGCCCCAGAAAAACTCCATGACTGAGTTCCATCCACATTGACTTTTCTCCCACTTTATATTTTCTTTCTTTTTATTACACACAACCTCTTTCACCTATTCTCATCTACCTTCCCATGTGTTGTTACCCCACCATGTCTTTTTGAGTCTTTTAATCTTCCCCCTCTTATTGTCCTTTCAGCCAGCCATATGTACAGACGTGTGACATGATGGAGTCTGATTATGATGATGTTTACCACTTTAGCCTGGAGGCCTCATGTCAAGAGGAAGGCTGAAGAAGTACAGAGCAGAATCATTCAAATCCATTTACTCAATCAAATGCAATAAAGCAACAATATAAAAGCCCTGCACTAAAATTTTTATCACTAAAAGAATGCTGTAATCAGGCAGCATAACAAATTGAACTATTCAGGCTATAACTAGACTACATAACTCCTTAATTCATAAGCTAATTGTTTTTTAGTTTCCTTAGTTTTTCTCATGTCTTAGGTAGCTTCATTTCTCTCCGTATAATTGAGGTAAGGTGGCACAAAATGAAAAAAACAGCATATTCAAGTAATAGTACTAAAATACTAGTACTAATAATAGTCACATAATAAAAAGTGATAAAAAGAAACTCAAAGCTACCTGTTAGCTTAGTTAGCTTAGATCTGGCCCTATTTAACCGAAGTTAGAAAATAAGTGAAATTCAGTATTTTTCAAGGATTAAACAGGACCTGGAGCATCACTGATTCCCTGCTAGTCCCAGCATGAAAACAAAAATATACAGACTTTGCTACGTCCAAAACCAGGCTAGTTGTTAGCCTTCCTTTTCCTATCCATGTTAAGTAAGCTAGCCAGCTGCCAGCTTTAACTGCAGTTCTACCATATAAGCAGTAAAGTAGTACATATCCTTCAATCTTCTCCTTTATCTCATTGTAAATGAGTGAATTAGGAATTTTCCAATACATCAGGATATCCAGTTTACATGTCCAAACTCCCTGGGAAATCTGAGAAATCTTCTCTGTGATGCATCAACTTCTGGAAATGTTTGGCATACACTTTGCATCTCAAACACAAACAAATTTGTCTGTTTTATTTTTCAAACTAAATTAGTCTGAGCGGCCTAATATATTTTTATTCGTTTGATATAGATATCCTACAGTTTGTCACGGTCCAAATTCTTTTGATCTATCATGCAGGGATAGTAAATCTGTTTTGAACCAATCTACAGGATGTTTTCTTTTTTCAGCATACAAAATTCTTGGGCCATAAGTCACTTTATGCTCTTAAATGATCCCCATATGTTGAGCAGCGTTGGCTTCTGATAACCCTACTACACAAGCCCTTCATCAAACATGCTGAGGGGAAAAGTGCCGCCCTACTGGGATGGACAAGCAGCAAAACTGCAGAACAATAATAAATGCAGCTGCATGCTGTGAGCACATAATACAGATTAGAAACTACAATCGTAGGAATTATGTGCTTTATAACTCCAAAACCACCGACTTATGTTTTCATGGATGAATAGTAGAGAAAATGAGCTAACGTGACACATGAAAAGATTCTTGAGGGTTCAGTATGATCATGAGTAACTGTTAAAGGTCAAAGGTGAACTGTGCCTGTGCTGAAAGCAGAGAACAGGTCAGTATAAAGAGCAAAGCTGTCAGGCAATATAAAAAATTATGCTTATAATTGAGAGTCTTAATAACCTTTGTGATTTATTCTCTTTTGTTACATGTGAATGCTATGGTAAAGTTAGGAACGTTTCAGTGATTGATTGCTGTGGTGTCTTTTCCTTCAGCCAACTACTTCCTGTTTCTTATTAAACACAGCCCGGTCATGCACGTAATATTTTATCGAGGCACTTTATCCCAGCAACATTAGACAACTTCTTGTACCAAACACTGTTGGGATCCCTTACGTGCTCTATTTAGATGAGCATAAAACGGCCTGCCTGGTATAAATCTAAGTCTGACACATACCTCCTTCTCATCAGGCATCAGTGAGAAGCCAGACCATTACCAGGAAGCAGACCGTGGCAGTGTATTTCACTTTCAAGCAATCAGCGATGGAAACTCCAATTAAGGTGGTGGAAAAAGGTGGCTACTGCTTTTAAAAAATCGGTACAGATGTGCAGGTAAGTGACCATGCGGCAAACCTTCGCTATACAGCGCCAGCCTCAGTGCAATTTCCGTCTCTAATTGGACTTCCCATGCAATGCCTGCTTCTAATCAGTGCAGGCAGTCACATTGGCAGGATGGTAGGCCGCATTTGGATGGATTATGAAGAACGTAAAAACAGAAAACTGGCTGGGCAGAGATTTTAACTTGCATATTTGTATTGGCTTTGAAAGTTTGACTAAAATAAAATATAGATATACTGACAGTAGCATCTCTATGCATTATTTTTATGCTGTACATGACTAAACATGGCAAATTTTCATCTGTAACAATGCATCATAATTCATAAAATGGCTCTGAAGTTGATTAATCAATCACTATTCTTGAAAAGGACTCCCAGTATTTCAGTAATTGACTACTTCATTCATTTTCAAGAAAAAAAAGAAAATATTTGATGCTTTCAGTTCACTTGATTGAAATGTGAGACTAGGTTGCACGCCTTGGTTTTCCATTATGAACTAAGTATTTTGGGGTTGTGGTATATGGTCGGACTTTCTGTGAAAAATGAAAACAATGCAGGAAATTACAAATAATCTTTCAAGTAGGAAACTTAAATGTCTTTTTAAGATGTTCTTACTTTGAATTTGATGCCAATAACAACAACAACAAAGAAAGCTGGGACAGGGGGTGGATGGGTGTGTTGCCTCATTTTTTAGCAATACTTTGCAAACACTTAGAAAGTTAGAAGATCAAATCATGTAGCTTTGAAAGTGAAATATTTCAGTTTGTCTCTCAGCTCTTCAACAGTTTGTGCTTCCATTTGTCATGTTTTTAAATTTCATAATGCAACAAATGTTTTCAGGAGATGAGAGATAGCCACCTGTATTTCTCTAAAACCTGTGCATACTATTTAGCATTAACGGTGCCTTCACTTACCCATGTGACGTGCACTCCTCCTTACCACCATAGATGCCAGCATTTGAACTGCACTGAGAACAAGCTGAATAGTCCTGCTCATTTTTAGTCGAAAGATTAAACGTAACAGTGTTTCTAGACCTTGTTTATAAATGTTTTTTGTGCCTCAAACCCAATGCAATATTTTTCACTATAGAATAGTTTCGGTTATTAATCATCTTTTTAACCATTTCGGTCTCGGTTTTGGGATTTGTCCCTTGCATACAAAGATTTCTATAGATTTTCTAAATCATTTAATGCTTTTATATGGTATAGATAATGAGTAAGCCCACATATTTACAATCTTATATCTTAAACTGATCCACATATTTGCTTATAAGAGACTCGCTATCTTTTAAATACTTACTTATGTTAGTATTTTACCTAATTAGTTTTGGGATTTTCCACCATTATATCACAATGTATTTAACTAACATTATAATATATCATAAATGTTCCCCTTTGTTTGTTGTGTCTTAAAACATTTGATAGGAATATAGATTTTTTTAAAACCCCCAATATGTATATTTCTTAAGTTTTGGCATAAATGTATTGTCTTTATATGAGTTACAGTTCGGTGAAAATCACTGGACTCTGTTTTTACTGACATACCAACTTTTTGGGAAATGGGGATGTCTGAAAGTTTATTAAATGATTAAGAAAGACACTTTCCACAAACATCTGGAGGGCTCCACGCCACCCACTGTAAAAAACAACAACAACACAGTGTTTGAGCCTCCTCAATTCTCTACACCTGTTGTTCTACATCTTGCCTTTATGTTTAAATCCTGCCAATGCCATCCTTAGTTACGAATTTCTGTCTTCCCTTTGACTTCTTTACTTTCAGAGGAGCCTCACCTGGAACCAATCTGTAACACAATCAAAGTGTCCTAACATGAAAGCTCAGTTCCTTCCTTTGATAGTCCATTTCTCTCCACACTTGGTCCTTTTCTTTTTTCTCTGGTAGCGCTACAGCATGTCTGGAAAAAATTCAGCTTAAAATGGAGACTCGGTCACTAAGCATTATGCAGATTCTCTTGAAACAATTCACTCATGCTCTGCTTTTTGCTTTTGCAGACAACAGAATGTACCCTTTGTCTAAAAATATGCTGCACCTAATGACAACTAAGAGCCTCAATTGTTGAGAAATTGAGAACACTGCTGTGAAGGCCTTGGGAAAATTGAGGTAATAAAATCTAACTATGAAAACAAATAACTTGTGCTAGCCATATCATTTACAAGTGTAATCTAGTGGTTTCTAACCCAATTGTTCAAACACCAGGAAAAAGACAATTAAAAAAAAAAAAAGGAAGCGTGAAAAGTGGAAACAAAAGTGTAATGTCATTTTTTTCAAAGCTTTCCCCCCCTTTCCCTCATCACTGGATTGCACTCATCCATCCAAAGCGTTGATTGCAGCTTCTGGATGAGTTGATGCTTATAGTTTGCATGCTGCCTGCTCATCAGTCATCCCTCTCAGCTTCAGAGTGTGTCCAGGATCGCGGGGTTATTAAACTCTAATAACAGTCTTTTGAGAAGTCCGAAGGGATTTACTCCTGAGTCAACATGCCAGACCCCATTTCCTTCACACTCACTGCTGCCTCTCAACACCCGACCTGCTCCAGCCACAGTAGATCTCCACACGGCGCTTGTATAGATTAGGAAAACCTTGGAAGTGACCCCGCATAAGGCCTTAAATACACATGGGTAAATGTGCCAATAAATCTCATGAATAAGTCTCATTTCTTCCTACGATAAAGTAATAAACTTTGCTTTGATTTTAAAATTTAATTGACAAATGAGACATTAAACACAAGTGATTGGGATCATGATAATTACCCCCATTAATCCTTTGTTTTTGCTGTTCCCTTTAGGAGCTGGCACAATGGATCATCTACCTCCATCTCACACTGCATTCACATTGCATTCTCTTCTGTTACACCAACCCACTACATGTCTTCCTTCTCTACATCCGTGAATCTTCTTTTTGTCATTGCCACCATCTCCAAACCATACATCTTCCCTTTCACTATTGTTGCTATACTTCTGTCATAATCCAGCCACTCCACCCTGGTTGCATGCTCTTCTTTACCTCTCTTGTGCTCTTTCTGATGCTTTGGGTGGTTGACCATAGGTATTTAAACTCTTCTATCTTCAATACCTAGACACCTCACTAGGTACTGAGGCAGGCTACTGCTGTCTCCTTCTCATTCACACACATACATACCAGTACGTACCTCCCAGTTTTCTTCCACCTGTTCGACTCTCACTGCAGATCACAGTGTCATCTGCAAACATCATAGTCCACAGAGACTCCTGCCTGACCTCATCTGTCAACCTGTTCATCATTATTTCAAACAGGGGGTTTCAGAGGCGATGTCTGATGTAATCCCACCCCCACCTTGGACCAATCTGTACTGTCACACTGTCTTACATGTCCTTCACTATCCTCACATACTTATCTGCCACTCCTGACTTCCTCACACAGTACCGCAGTTCCCCTATTGGCACCCTGGCATATGGTTTCCTCTAGGTACTCAAGTGGAACTCCTTTTGACCTTCTCTATACTTCTCCATCAACTTTCTCAAAGCAAACATCACATCTTTTTCTGCATGATGCCATAATGCTGCTCATTGATCATCACTTCTATTCCTAACCTGGCTTCAACAACT
Source organism: Mchenga conophoros (assembly GCF_057382185.1). NCBI lineage: Eukaryota > Metazoa > Chordata > Actinopteri > Cichliformes > Cichlidae > Mchenga > Mchenga conophoros. The sequence goes on from NC_140532.1 coordinate 15,883,787, forward strand.
TCTACCCAAGGTTTCATGGTATGGCTTATCAACTTTATCCCTTTGTATTTACTACAGCTCTGCACATCAGCCTTGTTCTTGAAATTTGGTACCAGTACACTTGTTCTCCATTTCTCAGACACAGTCTTCCCTCTCTCTGAGACATGGAGGTGCCATCTTTCCAGTCTTCATAGCTGCCCTCCTTTGTCCTCACTTATCCTTTTCACCATCTTTTTTCACTTTATTTTAATTCATCAGATCCTCAAAGATTTTAGACTTTAAAGTGGATTCACATAACATTTTTAAAAAATCCTTAGACCTAATGAAATTGAACTCTTGTGTGGCTAATTTATCACTGAAAAGCCATTATAGCACGGACAGGAATAAATTTTTCAGAAATAAACGGAAGAAGCTGAGAATATTATATTGTGATGATAATAATAATAATAATAATAATAATAATAATAATCCTTCTGATCTTGATGTTGCAGCAGAAGGAATATTATTTATACATCCTTTGGTTACTTGGGGTTGGTATGAATATGTGCATTGCTTCATTTGCATCTTGGACGCACATCTTTATCTGCTTTGCTGACAGAACACAGGATCTTCTGCTGCATTAGTCTATTAGACACATCAAAGTGTTACCAAATTGTCTCCTGCACACTTCTGCTGTACAGATGTGGTAATTATTCCATGATCAGCAGAGTTTTTATTCATAGATTAAAAAAACACTTTAGTCATGTATGTCAGTGTACGCAAGCTGTTGTTTGAATGGGAAAACGGAAATCGCAGTATTTGATCTAGATTCCCGATGGTGCTTTCCCAAGCTGAAGCTGAAGATTGAGACGCCTGTCATAGTGCTAACATTTCAGACATCTTGTTTTGTAACTTCCCACGAAAAACAACACAGTGCCCCTTATCCACCATCCAGTGCCTCGGTTCAGACAATGTATGCTGCTCCTCCATGTGACTTTAATTGAATGATTAGATGTAATTCAATAAGCAATCGAAGGGCAGTGCGCGTGAGTTTGAGGCGTAAAGCAAAAGAGCACTGGTGAGTGGGCTCTTTGTCTGTGACCTTCCATCATTGCTGCTACCTTTCAGGCTAAATCATGCGGCCTGATCGGCCTCTGGCCAGCATCCCTGTGTGGACCACTCCACTCCAATATGCTCGGCCACCAATTTCAGGAACAGTTTACAGGTTTAGGGACTGCCATGTCTTGTGTTTGCCATGTGAGTCACTATCTTTAGACAGGAGTCAACCACACAAAAACATCCAATTATTATTGTCTGAGAGCAGAATTTCCACAAATCCCATTACTTGGATACATCAAGCTCTGGGAATGTCGGCCTTAGCTAAGTCTGATAGACAAACATTCAGTCCAGAAAGATCACAAAACACTTGACAGGTTTCAACCAAAGAAAAGCGTAAACATCAGCTAAAGCAAGATTGTGAAATTTTTCTGAATTGTGGCAAAACTTATCCCAGCTTGAAATATTACCCGTGCATGAAGACCCATTAGCCAAACGTTCACACAGCTGTTTACTGTCATTCTGCCCTAGCTCATGCACATTTGGCAGGAAACAGTTGGCATTATAATAAAGAAAATAAAAATGTCCCGATCCAAAGCTGTACTATGATGCAGTAAAATAGCTCCATAAATTACCTCAAGTCTGCTAATTCTCAGAGTAAATCAAAGTCCACAGAGGAGCTGCAGTCTGTAAAATATGGCTCATTACTAAACCAAAGAGACGCGAGCCCTCGGCAGGATTAGAAAAGTCAAGGCTGGTTATAAAATATAAAAGACAATGTTAATTTTAAATCCAGGATTGTAGAAATGTCAAAGAATTCTTGCCACCATTTGAGGAGCTGACTTGTGGAAGCAATCTTGGCAAATGTGTGTGGAGACAAGTGTATTATCCCACATGTGTCTTTAATGCCTAATCATTGCACATGCCAACTGTCATATGTTAAAGATAGACAGCACCCTCTTCACTTGTGCCAAGAAGGCCCATAGATTTACAGTAATAACCTGCTGCAATAGTGAGAGCCGAGGTCTGCAGGCCAGCCAGAGGCTCCATTCTCAAGTTATATGTTGTAAAGCTTTGTTACTAATAATTGTTATAGACTCCTGGATGCTATGATGACTACTGCAGCTGACTGAGATCACAGCTGAACCCACAAATCATAGTTGAGTCAGCTTCATCTGCAGCAATGAACAAAAGAAAAATGGGCTTACAGTAACACGCAGATAGAAACATCTATAGGTAAGTAATTTAGTCCACAACCTACAAGGGCACTATGAGAGTGGTCTCCTGACAAGACTATTAGTGAATAGCAAATACGCTGTCTGTCTGCAATCCTGGAAACAGACAGACTGACAAACAGTACCCAAAAATAGCCATGATTTATAGCAACAGGCTACTGTAATTGTGAAGTATTGACATATGAAATTTTAGTTTTGAAATTTTTTATCAAAAATCAAAATGTCTCAAAAACAACTGAAACAATGATATCTCTACCAAAAGTCTGAATACTGGATGAAACGGTGTCTCTTTTATACATCCACAATGACACATGTTAAAAACAAAAGGGCTAAATAGTGTTGAAAATACAATGTAATGCAATTTTATTTTATTTTTTGCCAGCATTTGTTCTTTGTTTTGAAGCAAGGACGCCTTTTATTTGCTTTTTTTTTGGAAAAGCTATAATTTTTCTTTGAATTTCGCTCAGATCTTCAAACCAAGAGCAAATTGAGTAATTAAAGTAGTACAACAGAAGAAGGTAAGGCTTTGTTAAAAGCAGCAGTGAATGGACATGTGATAAGAGAAAAGGTTAGAGGCTGTGAACTAACATTGTGCTGTGGTGGATGTGCGGAGGGGGGTGAACGGGACTCCGAGTCGCTTCAGCCGTTTGAAAGAGGACAAGGCAGTTGTTCAACAAGTGTCCTACAAAATTAAGTGCTGGGAGCATGACTCTGATTAGACGCCATGTGAAAGAGCTTCTTTCTTGTCTCAATGAGAACATTCCTGACAATTAGGTGAATGAGTGGAGCTCTGTTTGTCTGTTGGAGGCAACCTTTTCTGTTGGGTCAGAGACTACCTGGGAGTCCATGTGATGCATCTGCATGCAGCTCTTCAGTGCCAGCATTAACACATGGCAGGTGAGGAGCCCCTAATAGTTAGTTAAATTAGGTTACAGCAATTACAGTAAATACTACTACTGTTCACATTAGTTGCAAATAATACATCGCAAAGAAGTAATAAAGAAACAGCAGGATTTTTAGCTTTTTTGTTGTTGCCTCTGAGACGACTGGAATCTGAAGCTTTATTCTCAGCTGCAGGGTCGACCAAGAGCATTTATTGGCTGTCGCATGGTCAGAATATATTATGACACAGCCACAAAAATCAATCTGGATGTTGCCATCTGGGATGTTGAGCAGTCAGAAATGCCAAACCCTCGCACTAGAGGAGAGACAAAGAATGGGAGTGATTATGTGACAAAGGAAAAAAGGTCAGACATAATAAAAGTGGCAACATTGAAGAAAAGTTTTCTTTTTTGTAACAGATGGGAACAGAAAGGAAAAGAGAAGTCAGATTTGAGCAACAAAGGGAAAATAAAAGAAGTCATGCAACCTTAAAATGCTGTGGGCCAACAAAGGGTTTGCAAAAGGAAACTTCGCAAACAATGGAATAATGGAAACTTAGGAAAATTGGACAATTATTTGGGTGGTTCATAATACCAGCCAAACAGGATCCCAAGTCATTTAATGTTCTCAAGAACTGACTAATGCAACACCACTGAACCAAGAAAATAAATTGTAATCTGACAAGAATGGAAGCTTTTGTCTATCTTTCACTCTCGTCTAAAATGAAATAGCTCAACAACTTGGAGGGATTATTTGTACCTATGTTCATCATCCCCAGAGGAGGAATTGTAAAGACTATTGTTAGGTAAAAGTCTGACTTCCTCCTTGTATCACAGAGAAGTTCACATTTGTGGTTTGAAGTGAAATGTTTATTGTAGAAGTTCTCAAAGTTTGGTGACTTTCTGCCAGTTTCATCATTAGTTAAGTGGCTGTAACATATCTTCACACCAGCTGTGTTTGGGAATATTTAAAAGGTTTATTAAGCAGTAAAGCCTAAAATAAAATTGCACTGTGGCATGTTAGTGTGAACAAACAGTGCGGTAGTTCCTCTGTTGGATGGATTGCCTTGAAATGCAATACAATTCTGAGTATGCCTCGTTATGATGAATAATAACAATATTTAAACCTTTTCAAAATAGTGCTATGATCAGAACAAGATATAAATCAATTCTTTAAAAACAAACTGCAAAACCAGACCAAGCGGTACTTTCTGTTAATAACTAAATATGAAATTGCTAACAAGCAAAACAGCAATGATGTTAGCATTTAGCTCACTATTGTGTCTGCACCCTCTGAGAGCTGCTCTAGAGCTGCAGAAATCTGGACTTTGTTGTTGGAACAGATAACAATCGGGTCAAGCTGCACTCGTCTTTGCATCTCCCCTTGAACATATACAAGTTGGTGGGGAAGGAGGAGGAGGAGGCAGCTGGGTTAGTTACCCAGTCACTCACATTGCCTTCCTGTTCAGACTCCTTTAAAGTAAGTCCTCTATTGGATTACCGCTGGCCTGAGGGAGAGAGTGGGAAGAGGTAACCTGAATAGAGAGGAAAGGAGGGTCAGCGAGCTGCTTTAAGTGAAAGTGGAATTTCGAGCATGTGTGTTTGTTTGTAATTGGGTATGTTTGGGACTGAGTTTAACATCCTGAAAAGCCTAAGGGGTAGGGCATAGGTTAGTCATCGTAGCCCCGGCATGCACTCTACATGTGCCACGAAGCTGCCTGGTGACGTTCCAGAGCATCCTTGGTTTTCAAAGGTATTAGGGGTGAGTTAAAAAAAAAAAAGAGGAGGGGGTGCTTTTGAACGTCTGTGAATCTGTATCTCTCCTTCTCTAATCTCTGAATTATGATTCAAAGCTTTTTGGGTGTGAAGATGTCAGCACGCCGTCGCTGGCAAAGATGAAAGGAACAGACAGGTTTGTGATGACAGCTCCTCTCCTCAACTCTTCTCTCAGAGATTTAATTTTCTGGAGCTCGCCTCCATTTTGCTGAGACATGCCAGACTGCTTCAGCTACTGGCAAGTAAAATGTGGACATCATGCTGCCTGTGTAATATACTAAAATCACACAACTTTGATTTGAAAGCAGATACATATGATTTACAGACAATATTAAAACCTCAAACCATGAAAGCAGATCCCAAGATTTAGTGAAATATTACTGTCCTGCAGACCCTGACATGGGATAGCATAGCATTCCAGGAAGACCCTCTTATGGTCCACCTCTAAAAACTCCTTGGGTGAAAGGTTACTGCTGTGACAGTGCCGGCTCATCTGAGAATCTCTCTTTACCCCAAAAGCAAAACACCCGAGGGCAGAATGGTGGGGTTGTCTGGCCACCCCAACCTGACTCCCCGGGATCCTGGCAGGGAGGCAGAGAGCTCAGGATCAGGGCTCCCCCCTGCACAAATATAGACGGGGTCGTGGGTCATCTGGGGGGCTCACACAAGGCTTTCATCCCATAGAAGCTCATTTCAGGGGAATGTGGCTCTTTCCCTATTGAGATAGGAGTCCTTGCTGAGCTCTGTGTGGCTGCGCTGAACCCAGGATTGACAGACTTGTTCCCGGAGACCCGTTTGTTTTGTTTTGGTCCTGCGTCTCTGTGCACATTGCTTGGCCTGGTCCAGACATTGCTATGGGAAGATCAGGCTGGGTCAGCACACACACGGTGCTCTGTTACAATCCAAACACTTAACTAAAACTGTATCAAACGGGGAGCGAGAGAAGACCTGGGTAAAAAAAAATAAAGTTGCAGTATTTTTAGCCGTTACCTCTCACAGTCTTAAGATGCCACCAGTGGCTGATATAGCTATAGTCTCACTCCGAAATTAAAACACGAAGACATTTCTTGAACGATGACTTCCACATAATAAACACTTTTGAGTGAGAGACTAATGCTCAAGTGTAATTCCCTTTGCTTTTATTTTGTTCCTTGCCTCCACAAATTCAAGTCACATGTAAAAAGGAAATGACACTGTACTGACACAATGCAAGCCATTATACATTTAATTGAATGAACTTAGCCATTCTCCTTGCCTAAATACTGCACTCTTATTAGGCTGCTCTTATCTAAAAGCATGGAACTGAAACTCAGTTTTCCAGCTAATTTGGCCTGTCTTAAAAAACATCACCATGCGTAAGAACATGTATTATAAATCAGAGCAATGGAAACTATAAAACCTGAGTGCACGGAGCTGCAACAAATGCTGTTTTCAGTCTGGAAGCACTTGACTTGCATTAGGCTGGCCTTGAATAGGATCCTCTGTATGAAAGTGCTCAGGAGCAGATATCTTATACTGCTAAATGTGTTTCTAGAAATAGTTTATAATCATATTTGACTACAATGAAGATAAGGAAAACAATAATTTTAGTGGTAAAGTTATATAATTATGATGTAAGATGCATTCATAGTTTCTTTTCATAAAGAGCTGTTATCAAAGCACATACGATTTTTGTTATCTCTTCAGAATTCTTGGCAGATGGTGCAATTTCTGTCTGCACTCAAATTGTACAGCGTTATCACAGAGACTCATTATCATTAACATGTGATCTACTGCAAACTCAACTAAAACTAAAGATGCCCGCTAGCTGTCGTCAACTAGTGCTTGATATAATGACATTCAACACAAGCGCAGAGAGGTTTCTATTTCACCTTTCCCTCAGTGTTTAAGGCAGTTTCTTTAGTGCCGTGGCATCCACAATTATTCAAAGTCATGCTCTGAAATCTTTCAGATGTATATACCTGAACTGAAACTGCTTCAGTTTTTCATTAAGGCACCCCTATGAATAAATATATTGCACATTCAAGTTTCCAGATCTTAAGTGTTTGTTCTGTTAGCACAACCCTTTTATAATGGGCATTTCTCCAAGGTCATTATGTTTTACTTAAAATTATTATTTTTTCTTTAAGACTACAAATGTTGACAGAATGTCATATTAAAAAAGACCTTATATATAATAATTTCCATCTCCATATTTTTTTTCTTGTACACCACTACAGTAGCTTTGCATTATTCATAATTATAATAGATGTATGCTGATCCTTGGTGCGGCCAATCAGTTATAAGCTATCAATCCCCAGTTCAAGCCACCTTTCTTCTGATTGCCTACTTCTCACAAACAGAAGGTTTGAAAGGTGGTGGCCATTACACTATTAATGATGTCTGCTTTGAGTGACACCATACAGAGACTGGGGTAACAAAAACAATCTGAAAATCAGGATTGAGAGTGGTCTTAAGTGTGAAAGATTATGTACACATATACTGAACTTTTAGTCTAACGTGAGCATCCTCTCTGACAGCATGTCTCAAGGAAAGGTTTAATCGGTCTTCTTTAAAGTGCTAAACCTCAGTGAGAGCAATTTAGGTTATCTGTGTGTGTATACAGTCCTTTTAATACAAAGTGCAGTGAAACTTGGGCTAGAAAAAAATTGACATAATGTTAATAATGCTAGTTTATTAATGCACAAAACAACTACCTGAAACTTGGAGTTTAAGTTGAAGAGAATTAATAAGAAGCACAGATGTGGCCATGTGAGTGAAGAAAATAATAATGTGGCTTAAAATAAATAAAATCAGAGGTGGTCAAAAAGTTGCAAACCTGGTGGACAAAGAAGCACAAGTCTGTTGGATAAACAGAACAATAATTTCCATGATGAAGAAAAACCTCTTTGTGATCAGTAAGGCTCTCAAGATGCAGATGCACATGAGGCTTAATGAACCTCAGAAGGTTTATTGAATGGTGCACAGCACTGGTAGACCTCAAAGAAAGGAAAAAAGAAAGACAAGATATAGTCTGATAAAGCAGCGGGAGAAACAAAAGTATTCTTTGTGCTCCAATTCAGCCAAATTCACCAGACATTTCATCATTTAGCAAATTGTTTGGCAAAAACACAACAAAACAGCTTTTCATGGTGAAGAGATGGAATATCCTTCATGGGCCAACTCAGTCACCCGATGAAAACCAGACTAACGGCAAAAAAAAAGCCTTCATAAGTGAGAGCTGAACTTGGCTGCAGGCTTTCGCTGAATAAAATATTAAATATTTTGACACTGCTGGACCGAATGTATATGTGTCCAATTACCTTTGAACACAATGACAACACTCGGCTCATTATTACAGTACACATATTCTGTTTCAGGTTGAATGGTTGATATTTGCAGTAAGGGTCTAAGCACTTGTTTCGTAAGTTTAGACATTTTATCCTTTTAGCTTTTTTGCATCTAAATGCACAAGGACTAATTTGTACATTCATATAATACTGTTAATGGATGCAGATGTAAATGTGGTTATGGAAAAAACAGCAGTGGTAGTCTAGCAAACGATTGATGGATTTATTATTTCCTAAATTCATCCACAGATTATTTTATTTTTTAGAAAATGGAGAAATAAATGATCTTTATAATTTCTCAGACCACAACATGACACCTTAAAATTGTTTTGTCTAAAAGGAAGTCCATATCCCCAAAATACTAACATAAATATTATGTTAAAAATATATATTTTTTAAAACAGACAGCAGCATCATTTATGCCACTTGAAAGACTGAATATCTGACATTTTATCTTTTTTTCAATTCTTTTAAATAAAATTATAATTAACCTAAGATATGTGTTAACTTGAGAACAGAATCATGACATTGGAGCTGGTGAATGTTTGGGTCTTTTTCTTGACAAGATAATAATGTGATTAATTTGTTGTCAGCAGTTATTCAACATTATTAAAAATGTGCATCATTTGTACAACAATCAAAGTGAAAAACTTTTGAGATCACATTAATTAAACCTAACAGTAAACCTTAACACCATTTTTAAAAAAATCATTGATTAATAAATTTTGTTTAATAATTTGAGCTATAATGCATGAATAAAAACTCATAATAAAATCCTCAAACCTTTGCTTACATTCAGCTAATTGAAGATTTCAAAACTGAGGCAGTAAAAATAAATCCTGACTAATGAATTAACTGTAATGTGACAGATCTGTTAGGATACAGATTGCAAAGAGGATATATATTATTTCCTTAGACGTGTATCTATATTTTCTGTTGACTACGACAGCAATGGTGAACGGACGTTTGCTACTCTGTGTCTCCATCCATGGCTGAACCAGATATAGAGCTGAGTGATGAAGGCAGCACAGCGTTCACTCTGTCTGCCCCTACTTGGTCCTGTTTATTGAATTACACATCAGTACAACCGCTGCCTCTTTTTTCTTCCCCCTCATCTCTGCTTAATTTGATCAGAGAATCTGCTGATGCAGTGTGTGCCCAGCTCATGTGAAACCAATTTAAAGCTACACATAAAAATCTGCTGTCCCTTTTACTCTCACACACATATACAAAGGGCGTGGTGTGTGCTATTTGTCAGACATGCAGAGACCCATTTCTATTAATACTCTGCCTGTATATATCTAAGCAGGGGACAGCAGGTGAAAGCTGGGCACTGCATATAATTATGGGGCAACAACTGTGAGCAGAGTGATGTTTACAGAATGACAGCAGGTTTAGGAGGGCGTTTTCGTGGAAACGTCAGTGAGGTCCATTATCTTGTTGCTTTTGCTACTGTATAAGGTTACTCAAACAACAATGGCAACGTGTTCGGACAGAAGAAATTCAACAAGCAGTTACAGTAGTGACCGTCTTGTGTGCTGAATTCTTCAAAAGCAGGCCCCTTCTGGACATTATTAAGAAAATTACGCTGCTGTGAATACTGCAGCAATTTGTGTCTGGTATTGTTTTTCCACAGAAAAACAAAGTTTGATTTCCAAGTTTAAAGTTGGAAAAAGTCACACACACACACATGCACACACTGCTTCTCCTTTACTGAAAAACACAGAAAATTTACAGTAACTTCTGGACACAAGATGTTTCCTACTTGAAATGAAATTATATTTAGTCTGTGTGGAGAGTGATTAATTTACACACCAGTTCTCGTGTCAAAAAACAAATCTGTCTTTCTCAGTCACAGAAAACAGTGTTCCTGCACTAATGCTGCAAGTTTTTAAGCACCAACATGTGAATGAAATAACAATAAGCAAAAACATTGAGGGGTAGAGAATTTCAATATAGCCAAAAGTACTGTGCTGTAGCAGGGGTGAATGCTGGTACTCCATACAGCAATGTCATCCCTAAATTAGACTGTGTCACAAAGGCAGAGGGAGATTTGATCTGAAGCTGTGATGTGACAGGCTCGTCTGAGGAGTCTCAGCCGGTTTATGAATTTCCAACATTACTTTCTATAAGGTAACTGGACATCACAGGAAACTACGACATGCTATGACATGTATCTGCTAAATGAACCAGTGATCCATCTGCATGACAACATTAAAATCACAGTCATCATTCCAATAGTTTCATATATATATATTCCCAGCAAGCATAGAAACTCTCTGCGGGGTGTATATTTCCTGTCCCTCATGTCTATAGCTTTCCCACTTTCAAACAGAGCATGGCAACGCTGGGACTAAGTAATCTAACCTAAAGCCCTCTCTCCAGCCCATTACCGCTTCGCCACACCTCTCATACAAGAAACTGATAGCCGGAGGATTCTGCTGCTGATGCACACGAGGCCTGTGCCAACACAAACCCCAGAGGCAGAGAGCTGCTGCATCAGTGCAGAGCCCGGCCGCTCAGTGGTGAATACCTGGACATGGTTCCTGCTGGAAATTAAACAGGCAGGTCACCGTTAAGTGGAAACCTTTCACGGAGAATGCCATGCATTGGTGATGTATATCTGTGACAGCTGAGGCTTTAGCCTGTAGCAGTAGAATGGTTTGTATTATGGCTTGCATATACACTGTAGTAAAGGGAAACTCTGTTATTCCGGTTTGGAGAGCTGTGTGACAACCGTTAACTTCTTGTTCCTTAATTGTGACACGATTACCTTAAAAAATTTGTATTTTCTTTTCTTTTTTTGTGGGATCTTACTCTGAAAATAATAATAAAAAAAAATATAGAAATACAAATGCACAGCAAAACAACTCCAAGTCATACCACTTATATTGATTTCCTATAAATGAGGTATAATCATGCATGTAGAAATTCTCTCTTTTTTAAAATCCTGGACATACACCAGCTAAACACTCTCAAAACAAACCTCTTTATTTGCAAAGAAAAGCCTGGTAAAATTATAAAATGTGCTAACTTTAATACTCAAAAATCCAAATAACAGAAAAGGGTTTTTCAAAGGCAACAGGGACTTTCGGTTTTAGCGCATAAAAAATATCTAAAAATTATTTATCTCTCTTATCATTAGAAAACAGTGCGAAATGAATAATTACAGACTGCATTAAAAACCCGTATGTTTGTCTTGTCTTCTGTCTCACATCATAATGTTGATAACGTAAACAAACACTGATCATTCTGTGGGAGCCAAGCTTTCTGCTGCTTGTTTATATTCGTGTGCTTCGTGCTCTCGTCGAGACACGAAGACATAAAACAGCTGAAATAAACTGCAGGGATCTGAAGTATAAAAGCCGAACAGGTTTAATCGCCCCTCACATTACCAGCCGCAACACAGGCTCAAAATAAAAAAGAAAAGAAAATGACTAAAGAAAAGTTGGGGTCGGTGTGGTGTGCAGCCAGAGTCATACTCATTATATCTGAAATGTCTCTTTGCGGGAGACTTTTACTAACAAAACAGTCAAAAGCCTCGTTAAGGAATATCTGCACAGCCGGAGAGATGCCGGCGGTGGACAGGACATCGCCGACAAACTGCACGTGCACCGGGCCTCAACCGGTCATTTGGCTCTTTTCTTATTTTACAAGTGAACACATTTAAAATGTGAACAAAGGGACCTCCTCAGAGAAAGAAACATAATGCATACTAAAAGATTACTGCTTCGGGCAAAAAAGCAACAAAAACAAACCGCTAACAGCTTAAAAATAGAGCTAATTCGCTTATTGGTGTCTATTTTTATTTTATGTTTTAAGAAATTCAATCCTCCTGCTGGCTGAGTATACTGCATCATGTTGCTAAACAAGAGCCACAAATAAAAGTTATAAAATTAATTAAACCTGAAAGAAAGAAAGAGAAGAGGACTCGAGAATTTAGATTAATAAAAATAAATGCAGAAACAAATAATAATAATAATAATAATAATAATAATAATAATAATAATAATGTTTGGCCAAATATTAAGGGACTATTGCCGTATACTACCATGTCACCATGTGATATTAATGCGAATCAGACACGCTCGGTTGCGCCAGATTGTAAAAGATTTGGGATTTATTTTTCTCATTTTCGCTGTCTCTCAAACTATTAGGTAATCTTGACAATATCCTAAAATTAAGGACGTGATTGGAGCCAGCTTAACCAATTTGACTACCGACAGACATAAAGGCCCATCTTGTTTCCTTAACCGCTTCATTCCAGCGTTTTATAGTCTAGAAAAGGCAAATTGCCGGCGCGGCTTCGTTGTACCAGATCTTTGCGCACGAAGCCAAGTAACCTATTTCAGCGAGCATGATGGGCTTAACGATTCATAATTAGGCCAATTCGATATTTACAAGTGCTCATTTTCAAATGGCAAAGCTGCTTAATGATGCTCTGATTCTCCTCCACTGTGAATGGACGTGTGCGCAGTAACGGACCCCCCCTGATAATGCGCTTCGTGCGGGCCTCCACAACATAAACACAAACAAAACATTTATGCAACACTGAAGTCTAACGACGACTGAATTTAGGAGCTGTTGCTGCTCGAATTTCCGGCTTGATCCATTTACACTTGTGCTGTTTTCTCTCTTTTCCCCCACATATTTGGAACACAAATGTTTCCACAAATGTCATTTAATAAGCATCTGGCTTCCCCGGAAAGGAAGGGAAGAGTCCTTTAAAGGTTAATAAAAATATATATTTTTTTCTCTAAGTAGGAGGTTAAGGTCCTACGCCATGCAACAACGGGAATCAAAGCGGTCATATTCATCCCCTAATTGCATTAATGTCATGTGTTGTATCTCCCGCGTGTTTACAAAAAAAAACTGTCCCCCTTCTGAGCTTGACCTCCCATTTCTACTGGCTGCATAATAGCGGAGGTTGAAGCTCGGTGTGGGCCCTACTTCAGACGTGCGTCGAGCCTGAAGGTCGGAGTGCTGCGTGTGCGTGTGCCTGATCCACTGTAGGCTACTGAGGCGGCATCAGCTTGAGGAAGGCATTTCTCTTTACCCCGACAAACCTTCAGGGGGCTTTTAGCATTTGTTCAGTCTGCAGTCTCTGGAAAACATCTGATTCATTTTTTAACCAGTCCCAGATGCGCCAGTGTGAGAGTGTGTGTGCATGAGCGCGGCAGTGTGAGCCTGTCAGTGCGAGAGAAATTTGGGAGAATATCTGCTGTCTGTAGAAGGGGAGGGAAACAAGAACCGTGTGGATTTTTTTAAAAATATATCTTTTTAGGTATGAACGCAGATACGTGCGTCTCATACTGCGATATGACATCGATGGATTCATATTATAGTACATCTACTGCGCAAAGTAGAGATCACCAAGCGAACCCTTTCAGGACTTTCCCAACCACTGAAACAAAATACAGTCCCACGTTCATTCCGGGTAAAGGGCAGGCTTACGGAGAGAAGTCCAGGAGTCCTTTCCAGCCGGACTGCCAGTCACTGGATGGCGCTGAGGAGGGCACCTTCAACAAATACCAGCTCTTCATGCAGCGACCGACCTGCAAAACTCCCCCGGAAGGCAGCAAGCTGCACCCGGACAGCACACACAACGGGACGCTCATCTCCTGCTATGGTGAGTGCGCACAAGACAAAGTGCGATTTCTGCAGGGAATATATGTGTTGGCCAGAAATTTAACGGAAATGCGAGGCAGGACCGGACATTTGCAAGCAATAAGTGCAATTTATAGTATTGTCTAACACACGGTGTGAAAATAAGCTGTCAAAGTAGAGCAGAGAGGAGGAGAAAGTGTGCGCATTAGTGTGCCATAAGTTCGTTTGTTGAACCCATCAGCCTGACTGGAGAAGCCGAGGTATGAAAAGAAAACACATTTTGAAAAACAGACCTATTTTCTTTGAGCATAACTGGTTCTGACTCAGGAATATAACCTTCACATTAAAGCCCTTAAATCCGGATAATTGCAGAAAAAGTAAATATTAGAAGTAGGCTGATTTTTTTTTTTTTTTACAAGTCTAGTGAGATTAAAGGATTTTAGGTACTTGTACATCTGCAAGGTGACTTATAATTAATGCATCAAACCTCTGGGTTTTATTTTGATTTAATGAGGCGCTTTGACCAAAGGCAGTTTGGTATTTTTGTGCCTTTAAATCGACTTTTTGTCCGTTTTTTGCGCACTGACGCTACAAAATAAAAGCACTAACGCAGAATTTTGTTTCCTGTGTCTGTCACTGCATCGCTGGACTGGCGAGCCCGCAGCACCGCTGTGACTATTCTCACTCAACTACAACTGCAGCATGTTATCATCAACAATAAATTATCTTGATCGCTGACAAATAAACTCAACTCGTGGAATATTGCTGTTATTATTATTATTTGGGGCACTTTGAGACCTGTCTGCGTTACGCGGAACCCTCAGCCTTACAGCCTATGAAACATAAGGCCTAATTTTTGGAGAATTTTTTGGATGTGCAGGAAATGGGCCTATAATTTTCTTTCCAGCAAGTCCTGCTTATTCTGTGAGAGTAAACACAAAAGGGCAAATTCTTCTTTTTTCAGGTGTCTTTGTTAATATTAATTAATCCATTTGATGGAGGTTTATAAGCCAAAAGCAATGCTTAGTTTATGTCCCTTAATTGTCCGTGTAGTCAACTTCGTACCAAATGCATTTAAATAGCGTTTATAATGAAAGCTTTACAGTTTTGCGACAATCGACAATTCTGGAGCCACGCTTAAGGTCGGCAAAAGAAAAGGTTCTGCTTTTATTAAAATCAAAACAGACAACTTTATTAAGCCGATGAATCCGATTCAAATTATTCCGAGTAACAAAATGTCAAAAGGGCAATAGGGTGAAAAAAGTAACAGACAGTAATCTTAAATATTTTTATGTCATATCTCTATAATATTCTACATCAAAAACCAGATTTTGGTGAACACTGAGGCAGACCGGTTGGCGTCAATTCCAGATGTTTACCACAGTGATATAGACGAAAACATCTGTTGGGATCACAGCTAAAACTAAGTGAATCGAGTCCTTTGCAGCAATCCATCCTAAATGCATCTAATGCAGTTCTCACTGAAGTTCAGAAAAGTTCCAAAATTTGAGATCTAAAAACTGCTCATTACACATAATGAATAAAAGTGCTTTGGTCTAATTCTGCTCTGCGTGATCTGCGAGGAGGAGACCGGCAGTATACATTTTTGTATAACCACCATCACACAGCCACAAAGTGCAAAGTGTTCTTTTTTGTTCTGAGAAAAAAAAAATGGTGTCACTCTTCACTTTAGTCTGAACTGTCACCTTTTCTGCCTCCAACATTTTCAGCACCCCTGCACTGAACTAAATCGACTTGGCAAGTGCATTGACAGAATCATTTAAACACCATCATTAAATGCAACATTGCCTCCCTTGAGGAGAGCTGTGCAATGTTAATATTGAAAATGTTGCAGCCAGATGAAGGCATCGTGGCTCTGGGGAGGATACTTTGGGGACTTGCCAAAGCCTCAGGCGTCAACAGGGTTGTGCTGTTATGTGTGGTCCTCAATGGGAGATATATTGCTCAATACTGATGCTTTATCTCCATCATGATGACAAAACTGTCTTGTCCCCAAAGGGAATTTTGAATGTGGTAACTTCAGCTACGGCTCTAAAGCTGTTTATGGCAAATCTCTATGTCATTCTGAAGATTTTACATGAAATTGTTTTCATACATCAAAACACCCAAAAGAGAGGCAACCAGCTAGGCCATCTCTTTTAGATATGTATTAAAACTGCCATTTTTTAAATATACATAAAGTGCAAAGAACTGGAATTTTATATTATCGTGGAATGTATTTAATAACTGCTCCATAATATCCACATTTCTTCTTTTAAATTTACACCTTTGATTTAGGAGATCCAAAACCCCTGAAACACCTTTACATTCACATGATTTCAGTGCAGCTCAGTACAATTCATCTGAGAAAATTGTAAAGTTATAGAAATCTAAGAAATATTTTAAAATCCAATTTAAATATTAATCAAAATATTTCAAGCTTTTTTTTTTTTTTTTTACTTTATTAAAAAATAACATCCAGGTTCAGGTGGTGTGGATATACTCTTAAATCTTGTTTATTAATAATACAACGTTGTCTCATAAACCACGTGTGTAGAAAAAGCAGAAAACAACCCTGACTCAGCAAGCATGAATCAACATGCAGCCGTGCACAGTAGTGGCTCCGATCGGTGGGACTGTTCATTCTAAGCCTACGTTAATCAGGTAGACTGTCCTGCAGTGAAGACAGGGATGGAGCCGACTACCTGCTCACATGGCGATGAATGAAATAAAAATCCCTGGAGCTGATCGAGAGCTGAGGAATGCAGGTCAGCGCCGCAGGAGAGGGCCGCATTAATGCAAGGCAGATGTGCATTACTGGATCCTATAGTTATTATTCATACTCCCCAAACATCAGATCTCCGAAGCTACAGAGAGTCCCCAAGATGACAAAGTGGGACTGGTTTACATAACCCTGTCTCAACAATACCTTGTACAAATAAGCAAGGAGTCAGAAACAGACATGGAGATTGGGTAATGATTTGAGAGACTCGAGAGAAATGAGAGGGTTTCCAGGAAAGCGGCACATGTGTGGGAACGACTGTTTACGTGCACAGCACTTTATTGAACTCACTGTTTAATTTTAATTAATTTCAGTTTTTTGCCTTTGATAGGGGCTGCTCGCTTCAGAGAGGAGATCATATTGTTTCATGAACATAAAGCAATCATTAGAGTATTCTCACTCAGTATTTATAAAATGAAAGTAAGGCTTAAAGGTGGCAATCAGAGAGACACTAGTATTGTGGTAATACTAGTACATATCCTTTTCGCCTCTTCACAAAATAACCAAAGCAAATTATACACTCCGAAAGTACAACAATTGTCAATCTTTGTACTTTTAAACAACCCCTCCTCCTCCTCAGTGGGACATTGAGCATCCTGTGATATGTAAAGCATTTTCTCAGCATATGAAAACCAAAACACAAGCTCAAAAAGTCCTGGCAGCTCTTTAAAAGCGTCCTGTCAAAATACAGTATTCTAAGTACGCATTAAAAGGCTTGGGGAAGTGATGTCACAGGATACACATGTGCTGATGACTAACACATTGTGTTGATTTTAGCAAAAACGCGAGCGCCAGAGTGACACCTGTGATCGTACCAGCATGCTTCTGCGAACCAGAATAAATTCGAATACGTAATGAGTGAATGCTTGGAAGCAGTGGCTCATATAAATGTGTGACTCGGGACGCAAAGGAGCAGCAACTGGCCCGCCATGAAAAGAAATATACATCCATATAGCTTTGGCAACCCGAGATCTTGTACTGTGGGGTGTTGTTTTTCTCAATGTCAAGTTCCTGCTTGTATCTGTTCCTGCATTCACTCTTTCTGCTGTGTTTTGCTGCTTTTATGCTTAAACATTCAGTCATCCCTCTTACAGGCGAAGGTAACACACATACCAAAAATAAAGCGACTGACTCGGGCCAGCTGGCACACACTGTGGGGCCTGTTGTGCTGAGTCTGGCTCTGTGGCTTCACCTTTACTACTTTCATCAGTTAAATCTGACTCTAATCTAACCTCTGCAGGGTTGTTGAACAATGCGAACATATGGCCGCGCAGGACTGTAGTGTGATCAAAAAGAGACATGGGAATGGCAAGAATTTGCTTGCCACTGTGATCTACTAGAAGAGAGGGATTTTGTAATGACCAACCTAATTGTAATGTTGCAGCATTGCCACATTACATTGCCAATAAATAACATTTGCCAAGAGTGGCAAATGTTATTTATCTTAATGCTTAATATGCAGTTTATATACAGTTCAAACACGTGAATGTTTTTCTCAAGATTCTCCACGTTTAAGAAAGACACTTGTGTTCTTCTTCCACTAGTTTCCCCTCAAACGACCTTAACCCCACAACTATTTTTTGCGCATTTTGATATGAGACAGTGAGCGACCCAGCCCAAGGTAATATGACAGCAGTGAGGTTTAACAGAAAGACTTTTTCTGTTTCCCAGGGAATCTGCATTCTTGCATGAGCCGCTGGCATCGATCTCTCCTCAGGAACATCTGGGAGCCTCCCTTCCACTGAGGAAACAACAGTCAACATCAGGTCTTAGAGCGCGGTGCAGAAAAAAAATAATCCGGGCCGAAGCATGTCTGCGAGCCGACATTAACTGTAAATTAATAGTCACCTGTTGACAACCAAACCTGAAGGAATATTTGACTTTATTTGGTGGAGTGCTGCTGTCAGCTCCGAATGCTTTGAGAGAACATTTCAGAGCACTTTGTTTAAAAGCATTCCCTTCCCTATTTAGTGTTTGGTCATTAACCCTTCCCCAGGTTACTAATTTATAGTGTTTCTTTTATTTGGCTTCACTTGACCCTCCCTGTCCCGTTCCATAAAAACCGAGAGGGTGCCCTGTTGCTTTACAACCAGTTAAATTACACTTTGATGTTTTCTCTCTGTTTTCAGCAGTGATTAAATTGCTGACCCTAGTAAACATCTGACCTCGGCTAAATGAAGAGGTCTGCAGCTTGTCACAGAGAAACTGGCACATTGCGCAGATGGTGCGTTCACATATACGTTGCTGAATGCTCAAACTAGAACAACTGTCAAAAACACATTCCTGTGAATGCCAAAAAAATTCGGAGCCAGCGCAGTGGAATCTTGGCTCCCAAAAGAAAGCAGTGTGTGATGGCTGTGTTCTCCGGAGCAGCGTGCAGAAGAGACAGCTCAGCATGCGGGAAAACTGAAAGATGCTTGTGGGAAAGGATTCTGTGTGGTTAGCGTGACAGAGAGAAAAGGGATGAGTTTGGCATACTAGACAGACAAAAGATGTTGATTATTGCAGATTCCAGTGTAAAATATGGTGGTAAAAGACTGGGTTAAGCTCAGAGACTTAAAGGGAGAGTTCAGCGTGGGAAAATCCCTGATTAAGTCTCTTCTTGGATCTGATGGATGAGACAGTTATTAACACTTATAGGGATGTATGCTGTAGCCAGTTAAGTAACTGTAGACTAGTAACTAGTTAAGCCCAAAATACATCTATAAATAGATTTCAGGAAGAGCAAAATACAGCCAGGTGATCAAAACTGACTCGCAACAGTCTCAATTTCTCCTGCAAAATCGCCAAAGAACAACGAAAGAACAACAAACAAAGTTAAGGAATCTTGAGGCAAATGATTGCAAATAGTCAATACTGCTTTATGGGATTTCCAGTGCAATATACTGCAGTATAACAACATCAAATCCCAACCTAAATGAATGGAGAGAGACTCATAACCACAGTTTAAACAGTGTAAGGGGCATAAAAACACACCACTCAGATCTGATGAAATCTGTTTAGATGAGTGACTTTGCCTCAAAAAAATGTTCCCCTTTAACGTTATACTTCCACCACGCTTGAGCAAAGTTTTACCACATTATGGATGAATTTACAACCCAGTCCTGAGTGCTGACACAATCACTGTCACTCAGTTATCCCATCAGAGTGCTGAAAATGGGATATGAGACACAGCATGCCACCACACAACTGAAAGGGTCATGAAAGTTAAATGTGTGTGTGCATCAGTGCAATAAAACTGGATTGAAATATATGTTTCTGGGTTCAGCTGATATAAAGCACGTAGCTCAGGATGGCTCTTTGGATGCAAGGGCAGGACAAAGCCCCTCTTTGGTAGTATCTTTGGCAAATTCCCCTATATATTTCTATTCAGGATTCTTTGATTGTCATACCCTACAATGTTTCTGTTAAAGGGCATGTTTTTTGGATCTATGCACAAAGAACTGAAAATGACAAAGTTTTTACCAGACACAGTCCTGTGACAAATTAAGTTCACCCTTACTGCTTCCATGGGAATTAAGAGGGTAAGTAGGAGCCAGGCACTGCTAATCAAATGCATTTGAATAATTGATCATTAGCAAATGTGACCACCTCTCTAAAAGTAGAAGTTTTAGCACTTTGCTGGTTTGGAGCATTCAGATGTGTGTTAACACAATGTTATCATTACTGTCCCAGAAAATCCACTCCAAGGTCAGAGACAAGAGCGACATTTCAAACTCTACAGTCCTCACTGAGCATGTTAGATGTTAAAGTTCAAGGCAGTACAATTAGAAAAAGACAGAATAAGTATGGCTTGTTTGGAAAGTTACTCTTCTCTCTAAAAGGAAAATTTAAAAAATGGCAGTACGGCTTAGGTTTGCACAGTTGTATCTAAACAAACCACGAGAACTTAGTGACCTTTAAGCAGAGGAGGCCAAAGTGGAGATGTCTGGCTATAATGCACAGTGCCACGTTTGGTGAAAAGAAAATGCAGCAGATCCACACAAACACCTCATACCAATTGTCAAGCATGGTGGTGGGGGGTTGATGATTTGGGCTTGTTTGGCAGCTACAGGACCTGGGCACCTAGGATCACTGAGTCGACCAGTGAACTCCTTTGTATACAAAAGTATTCTAGAGTCAAATGTGAGACCATCTGTCCAAAAGCTATAAGTTGGGCAAAACTGGGGTATGCAAACAGACAATGATCCTAAGCACAGCAGCAGATCTAAAGCAAAATGAGTGAAAAAGAAAAGAATAAAGGTGTTACAATGGCCCAGTATAAGCCCGACCTCAACGTAATTGAAATGCTCCAGAAACCAAAGAGACCTTAAGTTCTTGCTACAAACCTCAAGGCCAGCAAACCTCAGTAAAATGAAGCAACCTTATAAAGAAGAGTGGGCCAAGATTCCTCCACAATGATGTGAGACATTTGGTAAAGTCATACAGAACACAATTATTTCAAGTTATTGCAGGTGAAGGTGGTTCTACAAGCTACTGAATCATGGGGTGTACTTAGTTTTCCTCTTTTACATGACTATATGTTATATATATGTTACTTCCTGGTGGAATTTTTTAGTGACAGGCAAGCAATTTACCTCATCTTTCCAGTCCTTATGCCTTTAGCAGGCTGCTCACGGTAGCCTCACATTTAGTTACGGTTATGGGATTGGCATTGATCAGTGGATCCAATGTCTGGATAAGAAAAGAAATATGTGTATTTAACAAAATGTTAAATCATTTTTTTAATTGCACTGACAAATTGGAGTACCTCCCACACTCCATCCTACCCTTTTCCCATCTCCTCATCTGTGTGCAGCTGCAGTCTCACAGGATATGTGCCCCTTGCTCAGGGGCATAACTGGATTTTCTCTCACAGATGCAAATGCCAGACAGGAACCTGGAGTTGACCTGTCTTACTTTACTAACACTAGAGCCATGCTCCTGCCCAGAGGCAGAATAAAATGACTGTACGTAGCTCAAGGATACGAGGCCAGCTCAGGGGTTGGTAATGTCAGAATATCTGCCTGCATGGAGACTGTAAAAAGATCTGACAGGTAGGCCACTGCTGTATGAGGACATGAACTCCAGTTGGGCAACGCTGTGTTGTTCCATTAGTGTTTCAGCCCATGTAGGTCTGAGCCAGAAAGCAGGGAAGGGCTGCAGCAGTTCTGAGGGGATGACTATTGACATCTCATTGTGGGACACACAAGCCCAAAGCGTACTAATCCATGAAAACAAACATGCTTGTTGCAGACAACCACCGCCTAACTTCATCACCCTAAAACTATTCAGTCATCTTGTTAACCACTAAAAAACAAGACTCTGTGACTCACTGTGTGTCAAAAGGTGTCAACTCTTTCAGTGAGGTAACTTTCTAAGAATGACACACAGCGATTACTGACGTTACTCAGAAGAAAAATGCAACGTAACAAAAGCAAATGCATGCATACAAGCCCATAACTTTCAATCATTTGGCACTTCCTAACTCTGAGAAAAATTCTGTTGGATTAAAGTAATGGTGGTGTTGCACAACACTCACAAGTCTGTTTATATGGAGGAGACCATTATGCGCTGGTTTCAGACCAATACAGTTAGGACAGGGCACTCTCCATGCCCATTTGCAGGAAAGGCAAACAGAGGCTGACCGAGCACACTGTTCTCACTGGCCTGCAACCAGAGCCCTTCTGCTTATTTATTCACACGGCTGTTTGTTTATTGAAGGAGAAGGGACAGCTTTCTTCATCTCTTAAAAGGAAACAAAAAGCCAGCATGTGCTGACAGGAACAGAGCAAGGTCTGTAACAAAATGGATGCACTGAAAATTGAAGGTGACAAACACAATGTTGTTTACATCTCAGGGGGAAGGCCGTGGGGTAAGCGTGGTTGCCCCCATACACAAGGCCCGCCATACACACGGCCCGAGACGCACAGGATTTTGTGTGGCTCGGATTTCAGGTGGCGTGATTGAGAGATGTGAGGGGAGAAGGGCTCGAGGGTTGTGTCGCAGGTCACACCAATGCGTCGTGACATATCTTTCAAACTTTCTTTCCTGCTGCACACAGACGAGGCCTTTGAACCTTAAAATAAAACATCACAGAGATGATGTGTGCTTAAAGTAAATGTCATTTGGCGGGGATGCTGTAATGTGACGATGAGCAGACACTCTTGGTGGCTTGAATGTGATCATTCAGCCACATTTTAAAGACACGTTGCTCTAATGAATGTTCTAACTGTAAACGTGGGACTATTACTGAGAACACATGGCGGTTTTTATTCATCTGTGAGATGGTCAGAAAGATAACTGTCTGTTTATTATTACACAAATGAACTGATTTCACAGTAAAGCCACACTTTAGTCAATTTTGAGAATGTTTTCTAAGTTGTTAACACCTTATAATACGAACAGCGACCAAGGGTGTAATTGATATTTAATCAAATGGAATTTCAGCACATTTCATTTAAACTTACAAGGCAATTATATTTACATACAAATACTTAAAGGTTGGTACTCTAGAAAGAAAGGGGGTAACAAGTTAGGTTTTTACAGGAAAAAAGAAATAATTATACTGTCAGTAAATTTAAGTCGTGTGTGAGTAATTTTAAGAACTACGTAAATATCGTTAAAACGTTGCACTTTTTGGGTTGCATTATGGAGTTACTTAATCTTGTCTTTTTATATCTTTATATTTCTACATTGTTATTTAAAAGTCCTAATGATGGTGAGCATCATGGTTCATAATTTTGTATTATTTAATTGTCCTTCTCTTGTAATTAAAAGGCAAGGTACCTACCTTTAAGTATATATATATAAATATAATGACACTGTAGTTTAAATAAAAATACACTGAGATTCCATTTAATTACAGGGGAATTACACCTTTAGTTGTGGGTATAGTTATAAAGTATTACCTTCATCTTTTAATGCTTCACCCAAACGCTTGTATTTTCACATTTTAAATTCCACATTAAAGTTTTGAGCAGTAACAGGAAGCCACAGAAGGAGTACTTGAGCGATTTAGTGCTTGAGAGCATTTTGAACTAAAAAAGAACGTATAAAATTTGTGTGGTGCCCCTTTAAAAGAACAAACTGTTAAAAATAAACGTTTTGACCTCTTCTTTACTTTTCTTATCTCCAAAATACAGGAAAGGACAGCAGCAGCCTGACAGAGTCTGAGTTGCCCCAGAGCGTCGACCCTCCTGGGATGGAAAGCAGCTACCTGAACCTAAAGGACACTGGAGTGAAGGGGCAGAGCGAGCGCCCGGGGTCGGACCTTTCTAGCCCACTGGAAAAAAGCGAGGCCGAGAGCAACAAAGGCAAGAAGAGGCGCAATCGCACTACGTTCACCAGCTACCAGCTGGAGGAGCTGGAGAAGGTTTTCCAGAAGACACACTACCCTGATGTATATGCCCGTGAGCAGCTGGCACTCAGGACAGACCTGACAGAGGCCCGTGTACAGGTGAGGATGAAGTCAAAACAGAGGGTTACGCTTGAAAAGCACCTTTCTGCATTGACATAAGCTAAGAAGTCCTTTATTTATAAGAGAAAATGAATCTCTGTCATCTAATCAAAATATCACCAGATTTTATTTATGTCATCGAAACAAATTACTGTAATACACAATTAATCTACTTTATGACATATCCCCGTGTTGTTGTTGTTCCTATATCAATCACAAAAATGTTGATCCAGGATCAAGATTGCAGCTGACCAAAACTATCACTAGCAACTTGATAATATAGTTATTATATTGTATACATTAATTAATAAAAACAGTTGTAATGCTTGTCCCAGAAGAGACTTTTATATGAACAAAATCATTTCTTTTCATTTTCCTCGACAGTCCAAAGCAACATCACAACAGTGTGATTGGTTAGTTGCGCTTGTGGACAAACATAATTATGATGATGTAAGAACAACACCAGCATAGAGATGTCAGACAGACTGGGTCACATGCATACCCCCCCACTCAGAGTCATGGTTCAGGGAAAAACAAACAAACAAACATTAGGTGTTTTGATTCTATTAGCACTGTAATAAAACATATGGTTTAGGAATGAGCATGATCGTGTTAAAGACAATGTTGCATTGCGAGTGGGAAATTAACAACTGTCTGTCCACTGGAGAACTTTGAGACTTTAATACAAACATATGTCATTTCCGTGCACTTGCTGAAGCAGCTGATGGTGTCCTTCTGTCTTGTTAAGACAGTTTCCATGAGTACAGTTGTTTGCACGCTGATAATCATTGGGGGAACTGACAGGGAAGGCTGAGAGTTACAAAGACTGTTCCTAGCATTAGACAGCAAAGCCTATTGTTCTCCATCTGTCTTTGTGCCTGCCAGTTTTAGATCAGAGTGGGATGGAGGAGACTTAGGGAATACGCTGCTCTTAGCACTTACACGGTGTAGACTCTGGAAAGGGTCAGAGGCCAAGGGTTTCTCCCCACACCGCCATGTTTAAACTACTTCGCTGCACAGCTCTGGAGGCAACGAGGGAAAACACATGGAACACCATCAAAGCTATTTTGGCATGGATATAAAAAACACTTTGAGATGCCAGTTTCAATTTCCACACATAGTCCGAGACATAGTCAGGGACAGAGAACCGGGCCTGGTCCTTGTGGTGGTACAGTAAAATAAGTACATTCATGTTGCATTCACACAGACCCATCTATGCCCCAGATGAATATAATTAACGTCTTCATCTGACAGGCACACTGCAGACTCTGTTGAGTCACTGTGAGGTTTGACCCATACTTCTAAAATCAAACCCTAAATATGCACGCAATCAAGACTAAACCCCACAATTTCAACTGAAGGTACATTGAGACAAAGTCCAGGGATATCCAATTGTTGAATACCAAGGGGCACTCGATGCTCGGAAAGCTATCGAGAATCCTTTTCATCTGCAAAACAACAGCAATTGAAATCCAGAATACAGATGTTTTCTGCCAAATTGCTAGTGTCAAGGTCCTACGGTTTCATCCTCAGTTTTGATGTTGAATGTCTTCATAAAATCAGGCTGCAGCTTTCCAATAACACAATCTGTGACTTCTGGTGCCATTACTTTCTTTAGAAGCAATTAGCTCAGAGTCTCGTGACTTGAACTTCACCATACGGCCTACTTTTTATTGAGGAGGAGGCTGTACGTGATTGACTGCTGAGGCAGTCTATCAATTGCAGTGGTCCTAGATGACAGAGATGAGGTGAGACGGCTGGACTTCAAAGCTGCTTTTGGAGTTGTGGACTCTGCCCTCCCTTTCTCCCTCTTCCTTTCTCTCTGCCTGCTGGCTCTGGAGCATAAATAAAGCTCTTTAATGGCTCTGTAAGCTGCATTTCGCTGTCAGCGTCTTTAGCAATTACTGTATCACCGCCAAGCTATTTGAGCTCCAAGACCACTGAGCCACCTTCCTTGCAGATGTCTGCTAAAATAAAATAAACAGGAGTCGTGAGTGTGTGTAGTTGGTAAATAGCATCATTTTGGGTTTTATATATTATTAACCACTGGTGTTCATCATGACAAACAATTAAGACAATTTATGTTAATTGGAAAACTGCTTGCACAAAGACAGCAGTGACCAGTTTCTCAAGAACTGCATGAATTTATAAGTCAGGGACTATGAGAGATGGAGCAGCAAGGGACACATCTGACTCCACAATGTTCCCCGAATTATCTCTCTGCCAAACTATTTGGCAGGGGTCTTGTTCCTACTGCCGTTCAAAGGAAAAGCTACGTAGAGCAAACTCTCTGTGAAACATTACACACTCAGAAACCAAGGCAAGGGAAATATATGTGCTCAGAAACTGTTTATGAAAAAGCTTCCAGTAAGTGCTTGAGAGGGTCCAGGTTAAAATACTGCATTTTTTGGAGAGCAACTTTGAAATGTGAGTATAACATGGTATGCAAATGTGTGTGATTCTGTGTGTATGTGTGTGCACGCCTGGTCCACTGCTCTTGTCTGCACGCCTCTCAAAGGTCAGAGGGGTTAGCTGCGGAAAGCCGAGGGCTTAGGCATCAGGAAATTAAACATGAAATGAAAACAAGCTCCAGTTTGAACATTCTCCCATCTCACTTTCCAATATCCCCACTTCCCCTCACTGACTTAAAACGGAGGGAGGAGAGAGACATGGAGAGAGGGGTCGGAGTTGGGGGCGGGGTGGCGAGGGACAGAAGAGCCTGAGCTTCAACACAGGAGTGGGAGTACAATAACGGCGCTGGGTGACTGACAGCAGAGCTTTGAAATATGCGATTTTTAAATATTTTTGATAACAATCTAAGACCAGAATCAAGAAGGTCATTCATCAGGCTCTGTTGCTATTCTGACAACATTTCCTCAAAGAGTTTTATAAATATTTAAATGAAATGTGACTATTTTCATAATACAGGTAACCAAAAATTAAGGCTAGTTTACAAAGACGGAGGGAAGGGCAGTACGACTCTGATGGTTGATCCAGCAGATGCTCTTGTCCTGCATGTATCTAAATATTATAAAAATCCAGGAAGTCTAGCTACATATCATGTGGTGCCAGCACAGTATGAAAACTGAATGAGGCATCTCTATTTGTCAAAATCACAATTAAAATTAAAAACTTAGGTTTGCTGAGAAAGAAACACGTATTTTTCGTGCAGGGCCCTGAAAAATTCTTGAAGAGTCTGAAATGGCTTTAGAATATAAGTAAGTTTACATTGTGATTAACTGTTTACAATGTACCTGGCTTGTACCAATCACTGTTGTATCAATAGACTGTTACATTTACTATAAAACTAAATGAGGGTACCGTGGACATCATAAAGACCTTGTGGTTTACCTGTGGCGAGTTAGTAAATGGACAAACTTATACGCCATCTTTCAAACTTTGCCAGAATTGCATATATCTGGAGGAAAATTGAGTCCTTGAGCTGGTAATACATTAATCACATTAGTAACATATCTTTGTAGAACTGAGGCTGTAATGAAACTTAATGTTGCTGTTTTCATGTTGGGGCTTATATTTGGAAACTTGTGATATTATGAGCTTGTGCAACCAAAGAGCCACCAAAGGAAAGGCATGACAAATCTTAAAAAATAATAGATCCCAAATCCTCAGGAGGAGTATAAAATAGACCCACAAACCTACTTCCAAACATATGATATAATTCAAAGGGCTCCAACCCCTCACCTTGACATTGGGGTTCAGTCACAACCTCACATATCAGCTTACCACTCAGTAAGGGTGAGCTGTTCTCTAATCTCACCAGCTGACCCAAAGAATGTCGGAGTCAGACGAGACTTCTTTACGTCAGTTTCTTGCAAAAATACAGACATATGGATATGTTATTCACTTTGACTTTGCTAGGAGGTCAATGCATCTAAAAAAATGAGACGATGAGTTTGCAGGTTAGGGTGCTTATAGGTGGTCTTATCTCATATGTTTAAAGTCAAGTCCTTACTATAAGAAAATCAGCATTTTGCAAATATGCATTTGTACGACAGTGCTCAATTCTGCCACCAAACTTTATTGTTGACTGAGAGAAATGGCCAGAGACAAGAGTGGGGATTTGAAGGGGATGACTGAAGGGAAATTGCATGTCAGGGACTGTGAAAACCACAAGCTGATTGGGCTGGGAATCAGCCCAACAATCCAAGTCCTAACCCTTGTGTCAAACCGAGGCTGCCCTCTCTTTTCTCTTTGAAGAAGTTTCCCCCTTCTCTCCAGGGAGGATAAGATTCAAACAACCAACAAATAGATACAGATAAACATGTGGAGACTCCCAGTAACCCCCTCTGCTTTTTCTATTCTCTCGCAAGGAGATGTGAGAAAATTCTACAGAAAAAAAGTTTAACGAAAGATGCAGTTGCTGTGATAATCTGTATGGTTTAATCTGTATCTGTTGACTATTTTGAAACATACAGTACTGTATAAAAGTCTTGGGCTACCCTTTATTTCCTTATATTTTGCTTCCAAGGCGCCAGACTTTCTCAGAAGTTTTTAAAATGGTCTAAGGTTTTGTTTGGACATTGGCTCTTTTTTCTCTCTCATTTTCAGTCCAATCTTTCTAACTGACCATTTTTAGATGAATGTTTTTTCTTGTTTGTTAACCCAGCTAACAGTGACTTATGCATCACTCAAATATAAAAAAAGCATCTAACTCAAGGGATATGGGGACTCAAGGGAACTCAAGGGAACCAGTGTTGTATGTAAAACGCATCTTAGTAAAGAATCACTTTTAAATTTTATCTTTAGGCACTTTTTTACTAGCCAACTGTTACAAAAGCGCATCATTTGTTCATATTTATTTTATTGAATCTACAAAAAATGCCAAAGATAACACACCATGGCAGAAGAAGTGGCAAGTCTATCAAAAGGTCAGGTCCTTAAAAAATAGGGGGGGAAATCCAGCAAATACCTGACACAGGACATGTGAGATCCGTCCATCTACTGTTTTACTGGAACCACATCAGAAATTGCCTGAGTGGAGGGGTGGCTGTCAAGAAGTCATTCTGAAGGTAGAGAAACAGGGAGAAAAGGCAGAGGTATGCCACATTACACAAGAACTGGACTGAAAATCAGTGACAACAGCTCTTCTGGAGTGATGAAGGTAGATTTTATATTTCTGGTTGTCGATATGTACGGAGAAAGTGAAGAGAGAGGTAGTGCAGCCTCCTGTACAATACAATGGAGGCTCTGTCATGGCTTGGAGCTGCATTTCAGCCCATGGTGTCAAGGACCCAGTGAGATTTTGATGCAATATCGTCTGGAAAGCATCTCATTGGCAGCAGCTTCAACATCACAATGATCACAAACATACTGACAATGCAGTAAAAGTATACCTGGATAGAAAAAAAATACACTGTAGAACACTACTGCTTATGTAATGGCTTCCCCAGAGCCCAGACCTCAAAATCTTCACAGAGAATAGAACAAAAGACCGCTAACACCCAAAAAAGACCTTTAAATGTCCTTCAAGAAGCCTGAAGAACTATTCCCACAGACCGCTTAAAGAAACTACACGCAAGTTTGCCTGAGAGAGTTCAGGTTGTGTTGAAGAATAAATGTGTTCATGCCTATGCCAAATAAAACAGTACTTTTGCAAAGTACTGTTTTATTTGCTAATCATCTTCTTTTCATTTTAGTTCCCAAAACAATAGGACACACAACTGGGCTACATAAAACAGAATAGTACTAAGTTTGCAACTGAATATTATTTTCATTGTTTGTTATTAGAACAAATGAATTCTTCATTTATTAAAACATTAATTATTTTACCAGGTAGTTGTATGTGTGTAATCAATATCTAGTATCTATTTTTCCTTATTTTTATCCACACTCATCAATATCGTATAACCCTAGATAAGGAAGAAACCTTTGGAAGAGCAAAAGTGATGAGATTTGTCTTCCAGTATGTAGAACATCATGAATTTCTACAGTGTATTAGGCATCACATCAATTAACACTAAGATTTTAGGGGGGAAATGTTCTTGGGGAGTTCTTTTAGGCTTCAGCTTTCATAGCCATCTTCTACTTTGCAGTCATGGAGAAGTGGACTAAGCAGCCTGCACTTGGTCTGTCAGTAGGTTCCCGAAAGCTCAACCCTCTGAGAAGTAGCAAGTCTACAAATCTGAAGAGCAGTAGTCATTTCATGTGCTACAAACAATGCTCAGTAAAGCTAATGATGAATATACACACATACATATACTCTATGCTCATATATACAGTATATAAGATAAGATAAGATAAGATAAGATAAGATAACCTTTATTAGTCCCACACGTGGGAAATTTGTTTTGTCACAGCAGGAAGTGGACAGTGCAAAAGTTATGAGGCAAAAATTAGAATACAATAAGAATAAATACAGTACACAACTGTACAGAATAGAATAAAATAAAATACTATATACAGTAGAATAAAATAAAATAAATATACAATAAGATAAAAATAGAATACAAATACCATATACAACTGAGTAAAAATACAACGATGACAGAAAGGATTATTGCACTTAGTATTATTGCATATGTATGGATGTGTGTGCTTGATCAGTTAAAGTCTTTATTATGGAGTCTGACAGCAGTGGGGAGGAAAGACCTGCGAAATCTCTCCGTCCCACACCGTGGGTGCCGCAGTCTCCCACTGAAGGAGCTGCTCAGTGCTGTCACAGTCTGCTGCATGGGGTGGGAGATGTTGTCCATCAGGGATGACAGCTTAGCCGCCGTTCTCCTGTCACTCACCACCTCCACTGGGTCCAGAGGGCATCCTAGAACAGAGCTGGCCCTTCGGATCACCCTGTTCAGTCTCTTCCTGTCCCCAGCAGAGATGCTGCCGCCCCAGCAGACCACGCCATAAAAGATAGCAGAAGCCACAACAGAGTCATAGAAGGTCTTCAGGAGTGGGCCCTCCACTCCAAACGACCTGAGTCTCCGCAGCAGGTACAGCCTGCTCTGCCCTTTCCTGTAGAGGGCGTCTGAGTTATGAGTCCAGTCCAGTCTATTGTTCAGATGAACACCAAGGTACCTGTAGCTGTCCACAGCCTCAATGTCCATACCTTGGATGTTCAGTGGTTGCAGTGGAGAATGCTTGTGCCTGCGGAAGTCTACCACCAGTTCCTTGGTTTTACTGGCGTTGATCTGGAGGTAGTTCAGCTGGCACCAGTCCACAAAGTCTTGGGTCAGACCTCTGTACTCCTTGTCGTCCCCATCAGTGATGAGGCCGACTATTGCAGAGTCATCAGAGAACTTCTGCAGGAAGCACTGGGTGGAATTGTGGGAGAAGTCTGCAGTGTAGATGGTGAAGAGGAACGGAGCCAGAACCGTTCCCTGTGGGGCCCCCGTACTGCAGACGACCCTGTCCGACACACAGCCCTGAGTCCTCACATACTGTGGTCGGTCGGTGAGGTAGTCCAGGATCCAGGTAGTGAGGTGATGGTCCACTCCAGAGTTCACCAGCTTGTCCTTTAGAACCGAGGGAAGAATAGTGTTGAAGGCACTGGAGAAATCAAAGAACATGATTCTCACAGTGCTTCCAGCGGTCTCCAGGTGAGCGAGGGAACGATGTAGGAGGTGATATATATATATATATGTCCTGGTCAAAAGTTCAACATTTGTTCCATGGATTATACAGAGGATTCCCCACTGGATCCCACTGTGCTGACATGTGGGAGAGAGCACACCTTTCTCAGAGTGATTTATGCACGGCTACAGGCCCAGATGTGGATCTGTCGACGCGGGCAGCCTGAAGGGAGGCAGACGTCTGTGTATCAAAGGGAGGAGCTGAAACATGCAGCACCAGGGGAGACTCACCATTTTCACATCAATAGCTCAGTGTGGACGGCACTTTAAAGACACGTCAAGTCTTAAAATCGGGTCTCGGACTTTCATGTGCGGGAGAATTTATTTGCTTCACTGTCCTCATTTTATGTGGTCTTTTACTTTGTCTTTCTTAGCAAGAAGATGGCCCAGTTTTCTGTGGGAAAAACTAAAGCACTCTGTGTACTTTTTAGGAGCTTTAATGGCCTCGTTTAAGAAGGATATTCACATTTCTGTTTGATAGTGTTTGGTCTCTATTTGGTTAGAGGTATTTTCCTGATAGTCTGTTTTCTTCGCAGGTGTGGTTCCAGAACCGCAGAGCCAAGTGGAGGAAGAGAGAGCGTTTTGGCCAGATGCAACAGGTCCGCACGCACTTCTCCACAGCTTACGAGCTGCCGTTGCTCACTCGACCTGAGAACTATGCACAGGTAAATGTTCAGTCCTCAGTGGTGTGCACATTACAGATACACCTGATGGCAGATATCAGAATTGCAGTTAGGAAGTGTGAAATTTGCTCTCTCTTAACGTTTCTTCGGTCTAAGTGTTAAATTTGAGGGCTTCTACTATTAACAGCAGCTGATGTGGCAAAAAAATCAAATCAAATCAAAAATAATTCTGTGCAGGTGACTATTCCCTCGGGATGAATAAAGTATTCTGATTCTGATTCTGATTACTATGGCGGGACTAATATTTTTCATGTGTTCATTTGAAACAACAGTTATTATGAAAATATCTCCTCCTTTTCTTCTCCAGATCCAGAACCCTTCATGGATAGGGAGCAGCAGCGGGGCATCTCCGGTGCCCGGTTGTGTCGTGCCTTGTGACTCTATGCCCTCCTGCATGCCCCCTCACCCTCACGGTCCTGGAGGCGTCTCTGACTTCCTGGGTGTACCAAGTCCAGGAAGCAGCCACATGGGACAGACTCATATGGGCAGTCTGTTTGGGGGCGCTGGGATCGGTGGGGGAATCAATGGCTATGATCTCAATGTTGATCCAGATCGAAAGTCCTCCAGCATAGCTGCGCTGCGTATGAAGGCCAAGGAACACAGTGCAGCCATCTCCTGGGCTACATGATGTTCCAGCCCGATCCCAACCTGCCCCCATAAGGCCCCTGCCCCGGAGCAGCCGTCAGCAAGCACTATGGGGGAGGAGGCGAGCACTAATGATAACACAGGTCAAATGAACAGGGAGAGACTGTGGAGATAACAGAGGCCACCGCAGCTGCCGATGCAACCAAGACAACTGTGTCTATGATAATCAGCAGATGCTGAAAGTGAGAGACAAGCAGAGGTGTGACTTAGATGAGAATATCACCTAGATGTTCATTCTTGATTCCTTGATCTCTCAGGTCTCATGCAACTATGGTGTTTACACCCCAATAAACCGTTTAACATGACGCTGTTTTCAGTAAAATTCAGCAAACCCAAACCTGGTTTTATTAATGTCCTCATAGCCTTATAGCCTATAATGCCAAGTACGGTATCGTCATTTAAAGAGCAGATCTTGATTCACATCATTTGCCTTCTTCATCCTATCTTTTATACCGACCATCCCACCACACACCATTCTGTTCCACTGCATAAACCAGTTCATTTCTGTACATTTCACTAGTATGTTGTTGGGAGTTTATTTCCCTGCAGAGAAGGGCAGAGTAAGTGAACAGAGTCTAACTGAGCGAGAGCAGACATGGCCTGCCAATTGAGTCTGGGTGGAGGGCAGGGCTTGGATTGGCAGCAATTTCAAATGAAGTTGTCATTTCCCTCCCAGGGTTCCCTCCACAGGTTCAACTAATAGGCTCAGGCTTCAGGTTACAGGAAATGGTGTCTCCATTGGCACAGGAATGCACAGCAGCAACCTTCAACACCAGCTTACCACGCCAGCTCTAATCAGCAACCAGCAGGAATAGACACAGTTAATTAGCATCAAAATGAGCCTTTCTGCCCTGTGAAAGCTGCAGTACATCACAGTCTACATGGTGAGGACATACGGCACACACACAGAAGTGATCGCGTCATCACTAGACGCGGGTTCAGCAGGGATGAAGGTTCGATTCATAGCTTGGTAACAGAATCTTATACATGCCAGAGACTGCAGGCCAAATCAGTGGGCCTAATCGTCCCGAAGAGCATTCAGTAATGTTTGGTCAATGTGATGACATTAGAGCTGGACTACAGGAATGTGGTGAGCATGTCCAGTGATTGTAGGGGTATCTGTGTGTGTGTTACCCCGCCGGAATAAGCTTGTCACCAGAGCTGGGCTCCAGGCCGAGGCTAGAGACAGGCTTCATTAGCTTTTTGGCTGATCTCTCTATGACGCATGCTGGGCTACATATCGGTTTTCTTTCCTCCTGCGTGGATGATGGCAAGAAACCCAGTGTGACGTCTTAAAATGTCTCGCTGCCCAAAACCCAAAGATATTCAGTTTATGGTAACATAAGATAAAGTTAAACATCAATTCAACAGTTTGTTTGGTGCTTTTGCTTGACAAATGACTTCATTGATCAAGTGTATATGATTATAGTGGTTGAGTTACTGTGACCCACTGCTGCAGTCACATCTGAGATTTCAGCAATATAAAAAACCCTCTTTTAATGGTGATACTTGTCTATTCAACCACTAAATGTTGCGTCAGCATCTCAAACCAAAACAAAAGGGCCCGCTGGCCACTGCTCACCTCCCTCATTTCATATTTCAGTTACAGTTAGGAAGGTATTTTACATGACAGCCAAAAACACCAAAATCCAGTCATGATAATTGGCTGACGTCTGCATTGTGAAACTTATTGCATGGTAGCCATGTCCTTTAAGTCAGCTGATCATGAGCCCACCGTGGTGATGAAAGTTTGTGTTGCCGTTCTCCTTTTCCGTTCTGCTGCGGCTGAGGTGGTAGAATAATTTGACAATGAAGTGGAGGGTTAGCAGTTTGATTCTCCTCTCTGGGCAAGACAGCAAACCCAGTTTAATCTCAGTGACAGGCCCACACCTTGCATGGCTCTGTCCTCTTAGTGGTTGCTTACTGGTCTTAATCTTCAAGGTTTAGTTTCCTGGACTTGGAATAATTCTAGTCCTGGACTAAAACGTTTTTCAGCGGGGATCCTTATCAACGTTTTCTTTTAGTCTTGAGCTAGGCTTAATACAAGCCTAGGACTGATACAAGCAAACGTGCTACATAAGAACTGTCCATTTACTACTCCTCTGCTCTCTGTCTCACTGTGTGTACAGTGCGATGGAAACAAGCACAAGCAAAAGAGAGCAAAACAACAGGATTCAGATAATCTGAAATGATGTGACTGCACAGAAAAAGATGGATAAAATACTTATTTGCTTCTTGGGAAAAATGCTGATTGCTCAGCCTCTACATTGTCTTTTCATTTTTAGTGTCATTCTGGTCTCTTTATGAAGACGTCCCAAAGAGAGGGACTCACATGCACTAGCATGTACAACCATGTTTTCCGTTCAGAACATCAAAAATGTTAACGTTTACCTTTGTGTGTGCAAGGAAAGACCATTTAAGGAGGACCAGATGATGATGTCTGTATTCTCTTTATATATTCCCTGCAGAGGGTACTCAAACCTCAGCAAAGTAAAAGACAAGGACCTCTAAGATTAGAAATGTGTGGCTCAATCCTTACTTTGTCAAGTTGACCTTGCGTTGCCGGTACTCCCTCAGTGCTCCACTCCTCTGCAGCTCCGTCCGTGTTGATACTACTGAAATAAAGCAATTGAAATCCATGGTTGTAATGTCATATTGTGTGAATATGAACAATATAAATAATATTGTTCATTTGCTTGTACATTTGTTTTGCTTATTTGTCAAATAATGGACCACAAGAGATAAGCCAATGAAGTATTACCTTAATATTGCCGAGAAATGTAAAATTATGTTCTTTGTTATTTTGAAAAGTAGCCATGGAAGAAAGGCTGAAAACTTGTTCACATTTTGTTTATGGCTTTAAGCGTTTTTTTTGTATATTAATCAAATATTTCCATGTATGATTGTGCCAGTGCAATAAGTTATTGCACTTAGATTGTCCGAGTTTTTTTTTAATCATTATTTTTGCCTATTCCACTGGGACGCTTCCTTTAATAAAGCCAGAGACTACGTGGTTTTGGTTTTGTCCCAGGAGAAACTAAGAAAAACTAAAAAAAGAGAAAAAAAACGAAGCCCGTCCATATTTAGCGCTGCTCATGTGCTGTATTTTTGTACAGAAGTAACTCGCTGTGTTTGTTAATGATGGTTTCTAAATGATTTTGAAATAAATTGATCTCCAGTGGTAGAATGAGTGCAAATAGTTTTGTTTTTCTTTCTTTGAAAGGTTAAGAAATTTAACTCATGTCCACCACAATCATTTTCTGAAAGAGAAGGAGTTTGGTTTATTTGGGCTGTTTCTTTGGGTGAGTGAATGCTGGCTGTAGGATTGTATTTAACGGATAGATGGACAGCGACTTGTAAACAATTATTAAACCGACACATTGAAAAACCAAAAGTAGTGGCTCTATAGTTATAACTTTTGGAGCTACTTGGTGTTTTTGTCCCTTGTGAATTTGGGAGCAGCTGAAAACATTTCTTGAATAAACAATAAGAAATAATGTTGTGCAATGTTTTATGTTTTCAGCAGTAGCACAATAAAGAGAAAAGTAAAATTTTCAGACTCTAAAAACACTCAGCAGTGTACTGCATGATCACAACAGTGACCTACGAACTTTTCATACAGTATATGCAAAAAAAGCACTGACAGTAGAACCTATTGTTTAACTGTTTATCTATGGTCAGCTAGTTAAGAGTAGATCATATTTCTTCCATACAGAGAGAAATCATCTTTGTTGGTTTCTTGTTAAATTCAGAATCCGTTTAAAATGTGTCTCCTTACATAAAAAGTTCTGAACGATCAGACCTCATAATAGTTACCTCAAATCTCAAAAACATCAACATATTTCCATTTGAATGCATAAACATTCTGTCTTCTGTATCTCTTCTCTTTCTCCTCATTCCCAAACCAGTCACGACACATAGCTGCTCCTCCCTGAGCAGGGTTCTGCCGGAGGTCTCTTCCTGTTAAAAGGGAGTTCTTCCTCCCCGCTATTAGTAAATTGTTGTTCACATGGGATCATGTAATTGTTGTGGATCTCTCACTAAAATTGTAGGGTCGTTTCTTTATCTTGCAACATAAATAGCTCTTATGGTGATACAAGAAAAAAATGTAACTGAACTGAACATAAAATTACACGCATTTATTAACATAAATAGAAAAATACAATAGGTGCCTCTAAAAATGAAATAATTAACATTTTTAGTGATGTGTGTGTGCGAGTGTGGATGTGTGTCTTTCTGTCTTTCTGTGTTCTTGGGGTTGATATCCGATTCCATCCTTTTTCTCGCATCAACAGCGTCCAGATGGGATGCTCTGCCTAAGCCATTAGACTGAAAGTTAAGCCTAATAGTTTGAATGTGCTTTAAATACCTACAGGTGGTCAATCTAGCTGTAGCCAGAGCTAGAATAAACTGAGATGTAAGAAAATATAGAACCTCTTTTCACACAGATGTTCTTTGTTTTTGCTTTACAAGTCATGAGACAAGACAGTGTTCAGGAAATCTTTTCTTATAAATGCTCCAAAATATCTTTCCTACACTGCAAAATCTCTGTGTGTAATCAATCCCCCCGTTATTACCCTTTGTTCTGAAAATCCTTCAGAGAAGGAGCAACCACTTAGAACAACTCTCATGTAAGAGGAAGAGAAAGCATGGCCAGGAAAAAAAGAATAAAAACAATTATAGAAAACCTGTGGCAATTCACATCATGCCACTGCTTTGGTCTTTGGCCTGGAAAAAAAGAAGAAAAAAACATTGCACTGAGGCACATCCATTTCTGTTTGCTCCCAGAAACAAATGCTAACTTTTCCACTGCGCCGCAACAGTTTACTGGAGCACTTCGATCACGTTACAATGGCAGAACTCATGAGACGCCTGCTGTCACCCAATAAAGCTTCCATGTCTAGCAGAGGAACTGGCAATCGTGAATACGAGAAAAACGGCTTCATTGCAGGCTTGCACATTTCAGACAAAGCATACAGATTTTTCAGAACAACGTAATAAGTAAAGTTTACTTAGACTAGAAAGTGCTCTTTAAAATTCTAAATGGTCTGCACTTATGAGGCACCTCTTAACCTTAGCAGTTCTACAAAGTGCTTTACAATGTGCTTCTCATTCACCCATTCACTCACACACTATTGGTGGCAGAGCTGCCATCCAAGCCTCTGGCCTCCCATCTGGTGTTTTCCAAAGTCACTTGGTCAAGTTGGAAATGCCTGGGATGGACCCTAAGATTAGAAGACAACCTGATCAAACTACAAACAGCATTAGGAAGCCTCATAGTGTTCTTACAATAGCACTACACAAAAGGACAGCAAACTCTAGTGTTACCATGCTTTTCAGTACCTTTTTACCTTCTTATCTTGTCTTTGACACCCAGCTCTAAAGTAAATCTTAAAGCCAATCACAAACTTTCTCCAATTAACTTGGTAGTTGTGTGATTCTGATGTTTTAATACTTTTTAAACAAAGTAAGTCTGTAGATCAGAACAATTTCAGTGTTTTTCCACTGCAAGAATATGGAAAATACAACATAATTCATCCTTGTTAACTGACCATTAATCACACAGCCCTATTAAAAAGAGAAAGACCCACAGAATAAAATGGACTGTGAGCGTAAGAGACATTGCCGCTGCCTTTGCACTTTGCTTCAGTCCAAAACACAGCTAGACGAGATAAATAAACACTTACAGAGAGGAAGAAGAGCAGCCTACTGTGCCCTTAGCAGCACTCGTTAAACCTAATAGGTCACGCTGCTCCAGCCAGGCTCCACTGACACCCCTAATAGAAGCCTGCATGGTTAAAGGACCATGAAGACCATTAGGGCACTTCAAAGTTCACCCCACTACATTAGGGCCCCGCTGATGTGGCAAAGAGGGGACAGATCCAATTCCTCATTCAGTACTTTATTTTTCCATCAGTTGACCTGTCAGTCAGTCTGCCCTAATAAACAAGTAGATGCCTGAGCTGCTCATTAAGGGCCATCGTTAGCCAGGCTAAGGCTGTAAATGAGTGCTTATATCAGCTTTCAGCAAAGATTTCTTATAGGTCATATTTTAGAGCTGGCACTTGCAGTGTTAAATGATCCCTTGGTTTGAAAAGAAAGCTGCTGCTTGCACTGTAAATCAAATTTCTGCACACATTTTTGGGCCAATGAAGAGACCCGCAAACTGTAAAGGACTGTAGCCGAAGCAAAAAGACGTGCAAGCTCTCCAGTAAAAGGCCTCACTCCTAACAGGCTTAGACATGCGAATTCACACCAGTCATGTTCACTGCTCTGAAACCAAAGGATACCTCGCTCAAATAAGGAGTTGTCATTGTTAATCTAAAGAAGCTGATTTGTTGATTCTGCCCTATGGGAAGTATAAGCAGCAGCAGTCCCCTGTTGTGGCTGTACATCAGTGCGGGGGAGTAGGCAGTAGAAGATAAATGTCCAGCAAAACATCCCAGTAAGTAACTCAGATTTATAATTTTTGACACACATAAGAAACTAATCCTCAAGAGGATAAATAATGAATGATCTAAGAGAACTGACATCTGTTTTTAAGTAGGCTCTACAACTAAAGAAGGAAAACTGACAAAGAGCGTGATCGAGAAATGTGATGATACTGCCTAGAATACATTTTGTGACTTGCTGTAGTATCCAATGAAAATTTTGCCTCACAAAAACAGAAATCACTGGGGCCCAAAATGTGTTGTGTCTGCACAAGAGCATGACATGTCACAGGTTATTGTGTTTGCAGTAGGAGATAAATGTTGCAGGAGGATATGGCTCACAGCTGAGATTAGAGAGGCGAGCGGGTGAAGCATATATACCTGCCTTCCCTGGGCTCCTTCTAATGGGGTCTTTGGCTATGAGCCAGCCTTTGCTATTACCTTTAACTGAACTATCATTGAGATCAGTTTCATGTCTTTTCATGCTCATACAGAACATCTGCAGTGTTGTAAATTTGCATTTACAGCAGTTATACCTGACAGGCACATGTGTTTTCTACTTACTGTTACTGTCTGCAAGAAAGAAAAAGTGTTGAACTTTTTCAAAGGATCTAAACCAAGTATTATTCTCCTTGTTGACTTAATTAATTTCAATTAAATTATCTATATATATATATATATATATATATATATATTTATATATATATATACATACATAAAGCGATAGATCTTTCAGTCCAATTCTACTTTTTCTACATAATCCATCATACAAAATGTAATCAAATGGAAAAGTCTCTTTTTTTAACTTGTTTTATCAGTTTTAATCTTTTAACTTTATGCATCAAGCAAAAATTTAATTATATGCAACATTCTCTGACTTGAATAAATTAGTTTAACATTTAAACCTATTCTCTGCACATTCCAGCACATAAAATAAAATATTTTTTGTGTTTACACTCACTCTTTCAAATAGATGCAAGTAAAACACAGCAGAAAATAAATAAAGTCAAAGACTCAGCGGTCCTGTTGCTCTATTTTCACCTGTAAAGCAGGAGTGGGGTAGGCGGAGGTTTACCCTGGTGCAGGTGTGCCGCGGTCAGTTGAAGAATCCGCGAGTTTCTCTGTGAATTTCCCATTAAGTCGTAGCGCACCCGGTGCTTGCTCGGAAGTTTAGGGTTTTTTTTCGCTGTAAAAAGAAATTTTCTTCCCACGCACGATGGACGCTAATGTTTTTGTCACTTTTTATGGAATCAAACTCAAAGTAAGGTCAGTACTTCCACGCTTTAAACGCTGCACGCTCATACTCTCTCCCACAATTGATATGTGATCCATAGTTGATCTGCACACAGCTGTTGTCACTAACGGCGCACTCGCTTACGTCACTGTCGTGAGACATTCTCGCAAAAAATCACGGTTTTAGTAACGCAGTAACGCAGCGTTCCTACGGGAAAGTAACGGTAATCTAATTACCGTTTTTGCAATAGTAATCCCTTACTTTACTCGTTACTTGAAAAAAGTAATCAGATTAACGCGTTACTGCCCATCTCTGTACATATATATATATATATATACATATATATATATATATATATATATATATACATATATATATATATATATATATATATATATATATACATATATATATACATATATATATATATATATATACATATATATATATATATATATATATATATATATATATATATATATATATATATACACACACACATATATATATATATATATATATATATATATATATATATATACACACACACATATATATATATATATATATATATATATATATATATATATATATATATATATATATATATATATGTATATGTACAAATCAAAACAACGGTGCCTCAAGGTGCTTTATCCTACAATAATAGAGAGAAAACTCCAACAATCAGACAACTCCCTATGAGCAAGCTCTTGGCAAGAGTGGTAAGGAAAAACTTCCTTTTAACAGGAAGAGACCTCTGGCAAATATGGTGTAAGGGAGGCAAAGGTTAGGGGAGGGACACGGGACAAACTCAGCACTTAGTACTCAAGTGGGATTATTGTCAAAAATGGAGATTCCCAACTAATGGGCCACAATTAGTCCTGCTAACAGTCACTGCCAGGCTACAAAGAAACAATATAATTTGACAAAAACACCCTCAGAAGATACAGAAAAGGCTCTCCTGTGAACTTAACCTTGGCAGAGTCTCTCTTTGCTGCATTTTCTCATCTCCACATGTCCAGCAACAACACACAGTCTTTTGTAGGTATGCAACACAACAATCTTTCTCAAACCAAAATTTGAATGTTGTCATGAAAACTTTGGTGAATATAGGAAGTAATCATCATGAAAGACAGTAAATAATAACTTTATTTACTATTTACTATTAAATAATAATAAAGTTAAATTTCCATTCACACGTTCTTCCAAGGTTTATTTGTGCAATAGCAGCAACAAATTTGCCAACTTCTGCTTATCCAATTCAGGGTCATGGCTGCCGTCACAGGTGAGAGGCGGGGTAGACCCTGGACAAGTTGCCAGTCTGTCGCAGGGCTACTTTGCCAACTTGAAAAAACAAAACTCCCGATTGAAAGCCTAAACGAAGGCCCAGGTGAGAGCAAGCATACTTGGAAAGGAAAGCACAGTACACATGCGCTGGGTTGTCTTCAGCCATCAGCTGATGGTGGCCACGAAACACGCCACGGTCAGAAGCTGCTTGACAGCCATCTCTGTGGTCTGTAACCATGGAGATGGCCTGGCTGCAGTTCCCATCCTTCACTGGCTCTCACTAATAAAATCTAGTTTATTACAGTGTGGAAATGTCTAGTGTGGCTTTTTGACATGCTAACATAAATATAGAGGCAAAGGATTTAAAGTGGTACTGGCACGTGGGTGTAGGTTTGGGCAGGCTAAAAAAGAGATGAACAGCATCAATGTAAAAAAACTGGGTTAGTGGGTTAAACCAGCACTCATGTACTGTTATAGGGACTGTTAAGACACAAGAATAAAAGTGCATATTTGCAGAAGCATTACATTGGAAGAACAGCCTGGTTGGGTTTATAACAGCAGCTTTTTGCATTTACTAGACACGTGTTGTAGAACATGAATAATACGACGGATAAAACATGCTTCGACTGTGAGCTGGCATGCTGTAGCCATGAATGACTCACTGTGGTGATTGCTGTAGTTTTTTACTCTGCCTGAGTCAACATACTGAAAGCCTGACTGCAAGTTCCACCCCAACACCCTTCAAGTTTGCTATCAGCCTGTGTTTTTAACCCCTCTACGTCTTCGCTCTGGAGCAGCCTTTCGTCTCTCCGCTCAGCAATATGCTTCCAATTATGAATCCTGTGTATATGGGGATAGTAAAGCGTTCTTCTGATTTATTACGCGCTCAAGCTCAGTTTTGTTCAGTGCATTTGCACATGGATCCCTCCTGCTGCAGGGCTCAAAGGTCAGACATACACAACAATTGACCTCTCGAGGACTCATGTGCGCTGTGTCACTCTGGATGTGATTGACAGGCAGAGATGATGGCTCAGCAGCGAAAGCCAAGAGGCCGACGCAAAAGCTGCCAAGCGCTGCATTAGCCTCACGTTGTGTGGAAACTTTGGAACGCAGAAACACAAGACAAACAGTGAAACAAAAATAAAACAAACAAAAAAACCCCGACAATGATACTAATCCCAAGGAGGCTCCAGCACTCACTATCACCAGATTCATGGCCGGCCACTAAACTTTATTTTTCTCATTTGTAACCATAGAACACTTTGCGGTCCTCTCACATGGGTTTGCTGGGGCCATCTATTTGTAGTCATCTGTCCCACGGACTGAAAACACATGCTCCACAAGTGAGTCACAGATCTCTCAAGCCAGTGGTGATGCTTGGCCTGAGAAGCAACTCATCCCCGTAGACTAATTTCCCGGCCTTTCTCGCTTACTTCCTGTTTCATGTTGGGCCGTAGGCACCGCATTGTGCGTCACAAGTGCGGCCTGGTCAAGTCCAAAACTGCTGTTTCTGTGGGACAGTTCTGATGTGCTATACCACAACACTGCACAGGGACCTAGAGCATTACCGAAGCTATTATGCTGTCATATGCATTTCCTAGATCCTTACATTTCTATGAGGGTTTTTGTGGATAGATGTGAATCATCTCCCGTGGTACAGTTTCTGCTAAACTGTCCTCAAGGGCTTCTTGTTGAGCACTTCAGCTCTGCACCGGATGTAACACCTTTCACACTGGATCAGCAAAACACAAAAGAGAAACCCAAGTTTTATGTTAAAGAGTGGGTTATTACATGCAGGAAAACGACTCTCTGATTCCACTGGGAAGCTAACCACCCATAAATCACCAAGCAATGAAAGTTTCCTCTCCAAACAGAGGGCTAAAACAAACTGAACATGGAACCCCTCGGCCTCACCTCACCCCCATCCTTCACTCCTTCGCTCTCCTTCCCGGTAGGAATTTTTATGAGGAAAGAAGATATGCGGCGGTGCAAACATACACTCGAGCAAAGAGGTAACTGCTACGACATCAATCCTTTAAGATGACCCTTTACTATAACAAACCGAATAAATAAACAAATAATAATAAATAACTCTAACAATATTTTAAGACCTTTTAGGTTCTTAATCAGTAATGAATGGACTTCAAATCCAACCCCAGTAACTCATAACTGGAGAACAAAGGCGTATTCTCAAATAATGCCTTACAGGGTTTTGTTCTTCTATTAGAAAATCCAAAAGTTCTGGCAGCACCAATTAATATGGAAAATAATCACACACTGAAAGCAGTTTTTTCTTAAAACCACAAACTGTCAATTCATTTCACTAACTCAAAGCAAAAATGTTTCTTTTGGTGTTCTTCCCTTGTATGAAAGAACTCTCAAATGGAGATCGAAGATGCCAGATTTTGAATTTC
Source organism: Mchenga conophoros (assembly GCF_057382185.1). NCBI lineage: Eukaryota > Metazoa > Chordata > Actinopteri > Cichliformes > Cichlidae > Mchenga > Mchenga conophoros. The sequence goes on from NC_140532.1 coordinate 15,928,135, forward strand.
AGCTGGTTTTAGTTTGATTTCATGGGTCCAAATGTGTGTCGAGCTATGATATCCCAGAGGCAGAACAGCAGAAGGATATCACAATAAATGTCACAGTACACTGTCTCCCGCGACTTTGTGCAGTGCTTTTTGGAGCCTCATTAACATATAACGATGTGACCCGAGCGTGCTGCAGAGAGTAAACACCCATGATGGGGAAGCGCTGCTGAACACCTGTAAGGCTTCACTGCTGAGATCCTGAGCAGATCCGAACATTTCAAATGACAGCAAAGGGAGTGGAGGGGGCACAAGCATACACAAACTGCTACTGGTGCTTAAGTCATTAACAGAAGGTCAAATGCAAAACGTGCTTAAAGCACCACATTGTTTAAATTTGCTTCACAGTCATGTCATGTTTGCAGGATTAAAACAATCAGGCCTCTTGAGAGGTTTTTCACTGTTTACAGATCTGATGAAATGTTACACTTTAACACATCCACTGGCGATGCTGCGTTTTGTGGCGATCCTTTATGCCATTTTAAAATACAAAACAACCTAATCTATAGACATTAAAGATGACAGATTTACACTCTGGGATCGACGTTAAAACACTCGCTACACAAAAGACCCTTCTTGTTCATGCTTAAAGAAGAAAATGTAGCCTCAAGAGAAGTGCATGGAGCAGGAGTAGGAATGCTACTGCCCTCATGTGGTGAATTAAGTCCCTGCTGCCTTAAAATAACCACAATTTTAAATAAATTGGCGTTATTCACAACTAATTTAACATCTACAGTGATGCGTAAAAGTGAATTTATTGGAACACGTGCAAAAATAAATGGACATAAGACACAAATGGAGTTGGAACAATTATTAATTAAAAGCTCTTCTTCTCTCAGCACAACCTGCTGACGCGTGTGAGGTAATCACCCTTTCAGCTAAATACATTTGGCATTTTTGTAACAAGTGGTAAGTAAAAAAAAAAAGTGCCCCAAAGTGCAAATACAAATGGGTTCTTTGTTAATTTTTTAAAAAGTATCTATTCCTTGGGTTTGGTTCCCTTTTGCTTGAATAATTTATCAGTCATTTCTCTGATAATGTTCAGTTACAAGAAATGGACTGAAAATGAGTGAAAAAGCAGCCAATGCCCTAAGAAACTTTCAGAAAGCTCAGAGAACTATTGATCAAGAGTACTTTCAAAATGACAAGAAAGTCTGGCTTGAAAGCAACACATACATTAAATTCCTTAAATACTGCAGAGTGAATAATAATGCTGCGGTTTCCAAAACCTCCAAAATAACATCCCGGTGAGCTCTAATAATTGAACTTGGACTGATTCAGTTTGGCAACAATTCACTTAACACCGATGGTTACTGTTTGGGACCATTTTTTAATGCCTTTGGCATTTCTGGAACAAGAAACGAAGCTGTACATTCTTCTTTTATTTGAGGTGGCAGTAATGAGCTCCAGTATATGGTAATGAGGCAGCGAAACTAAAAGAAGTCAGCTGGTCATTGTTTGGTACACCTTGAGCTTAACAATTATTCATGCATGTGTAAAAGTGCACTCTTAATAGGGTCATTAGGAAAATTGTGATCATATGTTGGGTCGGGTTGAGTTTTTGAGAGACTGTGAACAGTGTAAATGGTTTATAAAGAAAGGATGAACACAAATTATACATACAATTAGAAATGATAGATTGTATAATAAGACTGAATAACAAACCAGGTTAAAAATTAGAGTATTTTTCAACATGCTCTGATTGGCATGTAAAATGATACGATGCCTCATTTAGAACTAAAGTAAGTGAGTGCTGCAGTAACCCACTGTACCATTAACATGACTATAATATTATGAGCTGCTATATATTCATTTTTGCTGTAAAACTAGCCAAATGACAAAGACGAATGACAAACCTAATGTTGGTCATCCATTTTTTCTTAAAAAAAGCAAAAAAGCAAAAAAACCTCACATCACGCAGATAATCGTAATCACACTGGATATACAGTCTGTGTGTGGCATTCCCGTCTTGCCCTGGGGAATCCCAAGCACAGATTAGTGAGGATGATTTAAAGTATTAAAGTATGGATGATATAACCTGCATCAGTTCATTTTGCTTTAGTTGCTAAATCCAGTTATAAAGTATGCTATATTGTCACATATATACTGTAGGATGCCTGCAGTAGATGACTGTAGGCAGCTGTGTTATGTTGAGGTTAATCCAATCGTTTAAAGTGAAGCAAATACTGATTTTCTTCATGTTTGGCAAATCTAACCTTTTATTAAGAAAATCAGTCTCAGTTAAACAACAACATATGACATATTATACTATTTATTTAGCAAAACCTACACCGGCATTCAAAAGCAGTATGTAATAACTACAATCCTGCTGCGTCTATAGGAATTAAGAGGGTGAGTAGCAGCTGGGTTCTGCTAATTGTATGCATCATCACCAGGAAGTGTGAACATCTCTGTAAAAGCTGAAATTTGAACAATTTGCTGATCTGCAGCATTCAGGTGTGGTGGTAATAAAATCCCAAAAAGGAAATAAATCATATCTTAGTTGACATACGAGACCAAAGTGGAGATGTTTGACCAAGATGCACAGTGCTGTGTTTGATAAAAATCAAAAGCAAATCGGCACAAACACTTTGTGCCAACTGTCAAGCACGATGGTGCAGGGTGCTTGATTTGTGCTTGTTTTGCGGTCTCTGAACTCCTCTGTGAACCAAAGAACGGGATAACTATCCCAACCACATCAGAAAATCTACAGCAGAATGGCTTCAAAACACCAGAGTTATGTTTAAATAACTATATGACATGATGTGATGTGTCATTTGTTTCATCTCAAGTTGTATTTACCTAATTTTAAGACCTGCTAAGGACTTTTTCATTATCTACAAACGGAATAGAATAGTCATTTTGTTAGGTGCAACAAATTTTATACTGCATCTCTCCTATGATCATCAGAGTGTTATCAGTTCAAGTTATTATAGCGTATGAGTGGGGGGTTAAAGGGGTTTAAAAAAAGCGGTTCCTTCCTGGCCTTCTTCCTAAGATAGTTAGCTCTATTGCTATCACACGCTGTGTACTCTATTATCTCCTGATATGTAAAACCTGAGAATTGACAGAGGGTGCCATTTCTTTGTACCTCCTTATTTTGTTCTTTGTTTGGTTTCAGTAAAAGGTTTTCTGCTGTCATCATGACAGCTGAGGAGCTGAAGCCTGGTTAATTTTTTTTTTTATTTTAGATGGAGAAGAATTCTAAGTGACATCAACAGAGCCAAGAACCACAAAAGGTTGGTGCAACTGTTGAGCTGAAGCTTGAAATTCGACTACTTGTTAGACAAAAGACAGATTCAGTGTGGGCATTTAAGAAGACAGACAGATTTAAACATGCAAAGAACTCTTTACCTTTTTTGACAGTGGAGGTAAAGAGCAAGGGGTGAATCTGAGAGACACTGTACATTCGTGCTGTAGCAGCTTGTTAGGAGATAAAGGCTCCCTGAAAACAAAACCTGCTTTTTGACCTTTTTAACTCTAGGGGCGGGGTGGGGGCTAATTCATAAACTAAACATTCTGCTGTAGTCAATAAAACATGACGCTAACCCATAACTCATCAGGAACGCGTTTACTGAGATCATCAATCAAAGGAGCCAAAGGGTTGTTTTCCCAGAGATTTCTTGTTGTAACCAGAGGCGTCGCCCTCTGCTGGCTGTAAGAGAGACTGAAGACTTTACAGGCATCACCTCGCTTTTCAAACGATTAAGTTATGTCCACCTCTCAGAAATGTTCTACAATGTGAACCCTTTCAAGTTGACTTCAACATTAAATTGCTGTTACAGAATTCTTCCATAAATTCAGGATTCTCTCAGCGCCATCTGTCTTCTGCACAAAGTCTGTGGGAACCAGCATTTACAAGCCACAAAATACAGCCTATGTACTTTGCACAATCGGTTTGCTTGCATATGCAAATAGAAAGATTAACTGTTAGTAGCACAACCCTCAAACACTATAGCAAGCTAACAAGCAACACACAGCAGGAATGAGGTTGCAAGCACTACTCTAAAAACAATATTTATGTTACAGAATAAGCATTTTTGCTTCTCTTTGGATATCACCAGTTGCTATGATCTTGTGTTTTCCCCTCCAAATGGCTACATTTTGCTGAAAATGGGGATTTGTTACTAAATGTCAAACAAAGCCATACTTGGGTTTTTAGTAGGCTTTGTCATGCACGCTGTTTGGAGGGAGTATGCAAAAAGGTATGCAGTAAAAAAAGATGAAAAAAAGACCACATTTAAATAAATAAATAAATAAAAAATAGGATGGCAAAACAAGTGAAAATTCATGTATGTAGGAACTAACCTTCATTTTTACCCATGTTAAACAGTTTTGTGTCTTTTCAATTTCCATCGGTTTCTTTGCTCTGAATACTAATGCAAATTCCACAAATGAAGGGTTTCATTTTCATCCCTACCATGCTTTTTTGTTGCATTGCATGCCTCCCCTTTTTTTCCTTTGATGTATTCTTCTGCCATTTTCTGAGGCTGCTGCAATAGATCAATGTCCACAGGCATTTCTAATCAATACCTTTACTTTTTTTTGCAAATAAAATCAATGCACTCCAGCAATATGGTTGAGATTGATTTCGTTACAAAAGCTACACCCGGAGTCATATAAATATATATGGACACTAAAGGCTAATGGCATTTTCTTATGGTTTGGCTATTCAGCAAATAAAACCCCTTCTTTGTTTCCAGACTTCAGTAGCAGAGAAAAATAATTTCATGTGGGAAATGTGTAACTGTCACATGTATCCTATAAATGATCAGAAATGTGACATAAGCTCTTAAAAGTTAAGCTAGTTAGTGATCTAGACTTGATAAGCAATAATCTTTTAACAAACACTTGTTTTTAATTATCCTGTGATGCAATATCATTACTTACCAGTGTCTTTATAAACGGGGTCGAGCTTTCATTTAAAAAAAAGAAAACGAAAATGGTGTGAAATTGTGCAACCAGCTTGAGAAAACACACGGGAAGGGTCAGGTAAAATGCCATTTATGTAACTTACTTTTCAAGAATCTAATACAAAGGCATACACATTTCACCACCAAGAACCACATATAACCACTAATGCAATAAAACATCACCATACAAACAGGAAAAAAAGAATTAGAGTAGTTGGCTTTGAAGCTTGGGAGAGATCACGGAGAGCCACAAGCTCACATGCATACAAATAGGCTCATACACATTCATAAAGAGCATTCAGTATATACACGCACACTCATACACACTCGCACACGCACACACAAATAAACAGAGCTTATATAATACAGCATTGAAGAAGTGTGGCTGTAAAAAAGGCATGTGGAGGAAGGGAGGTTATTACATTATACAGTATGAAAGGGGAAAGGATAACAGCCAGAGTTTACAAGAAACACATTTTTCATTTTTACAGTCAAGCCAACTTTACTTAATATAAATATTCTTCATCCAAAAGTCAGTGCAGTGCCTTCTGCTCAGGCTTCACCTGGTCCTCATCCCCGGTCCACTTTACACCCAATCTGCTCAAGACCTGGTCCACAAATTACCCTTTCCACACAAATCTTTTTTTTCTTTTTTTTTTAAACATCAGTTTTCTCTCTAGTCTAGTCTCAATGCAATGTGTGTCTCTCTATGTCTGTGTGTGTGTTTGTATATTTTTTTAATCACCCAGTACCTCAAAAGTCCAGCTGTGAAGTACAAGAGTTTGTTTTTCTACCAATTAGCCAATAGAAAAAGAGATCCACAAAATTTACAAATGTCCATTTTTTTTTCTTCTTTTCTCCTGAATTCCCTTTTTGTTTTTTAGAGAAAAAAAAAAAAAGAAGTTCGTGGATGGAGCAGCTCTACTGGATTCCCCTGAAGAGACACATTGCAAAAACCATGGCAAAAAGCTGAGGAAAGAGGGAACGAAAAAGAAATAATGAGCACACATACAGAAAATCCCTCCCTCCCAAATTGTTAATAGAAATAAATACACTGTACTGTCCAATATTCACCTCATTTTAAAAACCACTATGTTCTGTGATACTGAATTTTAGCACAAGGTGGCGATGTTGCTATTCAAAAAGCATAACACTGGCATATTCAGGCAAATAGCCTTGGGTTAAAGCAGCCTTGCAAATTTTCTAAAATGAATATTCAGAATACACTGGAGGCAAAAAAAAAAAAAAAAAAAAAAAAGGTTGCATATTTTAAAACTTGCTCATACCTCTATGGTTAGCACCACTATGGCCAGGGCTCCAGCCACATAGATGTACAATTCGAAGTAGTCAACTACTGCAGAGTAACAACCCTGTGGACACAAAGACGTGACACTCAGCAGAGAATCAATAGGCTATAAACTTGCAGAATTACAGAGACAATTAAAGTAACATCATAGCTTCAACTGAGTGAGAGTCTGAACAAAGGCCTGACTGAATGAGTGGGAAGGAGGGCCTCCAGCCTCACTGGCTTTTAATGAGAGCTCTTTGTGTGAATGAACAGAGCGAGGCACACACGGTGGATATCTCTCATTGTTCTAATGGGCTGAAAAACAACAGGTGGAGACTGCAGTAAAAAAGCTCTTCCTATCAGCTTTCACTGTAATTACACTCAAGGCTTCCTTTGTGCACATGGAAGCCATGTGAGCAGGGATGTGGGCATGCACGTGTGTGTGTGTGCGTGTGTATATATCTCACACAAAACACACGCACACATCCACACACATACATAGCGCTGTTGTCTCTGTGCTCTACCACACAGTAAGATGGTCTTCTGTGACACCCAAAACACAGAAAAGCACTAATCAGCCATGGAGGAGTCAGCTAGTCCCTGGATGTCACCCCTCAACCGTCTTCAGCTCTAATTAAGCCTTGAGGAGGTTTAGAAGAAGGAAGTGAAAGTGAGAGAGAGAGAGAGAGAGAGAGCGAGAGAGAGAGAGAGAGAGAGAGAGGTCTTGACATGGTGGATGTGAAAAGTTACCTTATTATTACGGAACATCATATTGCCCGATAAGCACTGCTCCTGGCTGGTATAGGCTGACTCGGCAGTCTGAGCGGCACGCTGGCAGCAGGCTTCTGGCACCACATGATTTTGGTTCATCATCCTGAACATGCTTTCCTTAAAATCCTCTGGGCTGTTCACCCCACAGCAGTCAAACTGAGAGGAAGGAGAAGAAGAAGAAGCCCTTATTGTTAAGCGCCCATTTGCGCACTGGCCTGTGGTCCACTGTGTGCGTGCTGCAATCCAGCATGAATATTGACCTAAATGTCTCGGATTTATCTATAAAATATAGCCCTGGCTGTTAACCTTAACGTTTCCACAGACTGTTTGGTGGAAAGGGTGAGTCGGTAAAAGCTGCATTACGTCAGCTCTCTGCCATGTGTGCGGTGGTCTTACTGTAGTCATGATGGCGTTCCATGTGGAGGTGAAGACGTCGCTGTTATTGTAGCCCTGATAATGTTTCTTCAGCTCTTTGGTGAAGTACTCTCTGGTCAGCTAAAGCGAAGGCGCACATGTTAGCGTCACACAGATAACATCGGTTACTTCGAATGATTTCACTGAATTCTGGGTTGGGCTGAGTGTCATTTATATTAGGGGACTGCGCTAACTTAACACATTAAAGTCTTCTCAGGGAAATCTGGTGGTGCTACGGCAAAATCTAGTGGTGTGGAGTTACAAAGAAGTGAGCTCACCAGCAATCTGCTCCTCATATGTGTTTGGGGCTACAGACTCGAAGCTAGATTAGGCCAAATCTTTGTGGTCACACGCCTAATGAGTAATGTACCAAACAGGTTTTGACATGGAGAATTAGAGTGCATCTCTGGTTGCTGAATAGAATTTGATCCCAATTTTTAACTGTGCATCACAAGCACAACATTGTTATAGGAATGCAATGCTATAAATACAAACACTTGTGCAATACCTGAACACCGTCAAAAGAAATTTTCAGAATCATGATTTAAATTAGCAGCTGTCAGGTCCGGAAGTACAAAATGTAAGAATCTGAGCCCTTGCGTTTTGACACTCAGCCCAACTGCAGACTTGTGATCAAAGGTGGGGTGAACTTTTTAAGAAACTTACATGCTCCCGGAATATGAAGGCTAGGATGGCAGCAGCCAGCTCTGCTAAGAAGATCAGGAGGATGAGCATGAAGAACTGCAGTAAGACAAAAGGAAAAAGGAAAGGGTCAGAAAGAGTATGACAAGGTAGATGAGAGTGAAGACAAAAAAGTGCATGTTCATGTGTTTAAAAAAGAAAAAGAAAGGAAAGTGAAAAATCACATTTTGGTGGTGCTCACTTCACTCAGCACAAAGACAGCATACAAAAGCATTTTGCTCTTTTGGCTTTCTGTTTCAAGACTGACAGAGAGAATAATCAACACACACACACACACGAGCGAGTGGTAACACAGCTATGTTTCGACTTTGTCAGCCAACTCACAAAGAGGAGCAGACACTTGTTTTCACGGATGGCTCCACAGCAGCCCAGGAAGCCGAGGAGAAAGAGCATGCCTCCCATACCAAGGATGATGTAGACACCGGTGAATAGCAGGGGGTTGGTTGCTACGATTTCCCTGAACCCTGTGGGGTCCACCAGTACCCACACTCCCACTCCAAGGAGGAAAGAGCCCCCCAGCTGATAACGACAAAAGGCAAAGAGTACATTACTTAGACAAAATAGAAATCGACAATTCAGAAGATATAGTAGCTTTGTATCCCCAGCAACTCAAAAGATTCAACCAGAGGTCATACGGTGACTTTTTTTCTCCACTGTTAGCTATGCAAATACCACAGAGGTTGGAGGTAAAGCTAAAATAAAAGGCTGGGTATCTACAGAGCCACAGTACCTCAGTGGGGGTAAGGGTGGATAAATCTACCCCCTCCCAGCCTCCCCACCTGCTAAAGAAATGCAATGAGCTTCCATCCTTTCCCATCCTCCCTTTAATAAAATCCTCTCTGCAGCCACTGTGGGGTGACTCATGTGATTAAGAAAAGAAGATATTGAGTCAGGGGGAATAGATCTGAGCTTCCAACATTTTTACCCCAATCCCCTTCTTCCTGTCACCTGGGGTTTGTGCAAATGATAGCCACTCTGTGGTACGAGGAGAAGAAGCAGCCATTTTCAAGGCACTGGGCTTTAAAAGAAATGCTGCTGAGTTACACGAGTGTGAAACGGCCTTAGATAGACACACTTAAAAAAAGAATAATAAAAAAAAGAAAGCTGTGAAAAGTAGTTGTTACAGTGATGCCGACAGTCAAGTTCATTCTTTGCTCTGCTGGTTGCATTATTACCCCAGCCTTGAGCAACCTCATCTAAACAGAGACTAAATGGTTTGGTTGTGCTTAATAAAGCAGGAAAAGAGACAAACCTTCTTACTCTGACCCTCCCCCGCTTTACGGCTTCAGACTAACAGGATTACCCTTGATTGTCTGATCAAGACCGATAAACTCAGGTGCCAGTCACAAACTCCACATGGCACAATGTGCCTCAGATGTGTGTCAGCACACTAAAATTTAATCAAAAGAGAATTTGATAGAATCAAGATTGCCTCATCTAATGAAATGCAAATGTGGCTCCATTAGTCAGTCAGGCAGGGAGCACGCAGAAGCCCTTCTTAAATCATTAGATTGACACAAACTTCAGAGACGGCCAGATTAAGTGTCTTTGAGAAAGAGATGGAAAAAAAAATACTCACAAAGATGAGGAAATTGAAGACAAACATGAGGTACTTGATGCAGCTGAGACAGTCCCCCTCCATGGTTGTCCCCCGTGCTGAAGCCTCTCCCTGCCCCTAAAAGAAAAGACATTAAACACAACATAAAACGTGCCACTTAATGACTCCTGCCAAATGCTCACAGTATTCCCCACTTTCCTGCACCCTGGATAAGCATTACGCTGAAACTGCCAAGAAAAGGATGCTCTGCCAGAACCTGCTCACATTCTTAATGAGTTCTGTCAGTCAAACACACAGCACACACACGCACGCCTGTCAGCTGATTTGGTCCAATTTCAGATGAAAATCCTCATATTATCCCTTTAGGTGCATTGTCCCCAGCTATAGTCCTGGAAATCCCCAAGCAACTACGAGATTAGGCAGCACAATGTCAACCTATCTGACACATCTCATTTTAGCGTGCTCTCAAACTTAGCCGTCTGTCAGCTCCTCCTGTCTCCGGAAAAATGGCAACCCTATGTTAGTGCGACTGGAGGGGACGTCCATCTCTGAAGCATTTTAAGGAAATGAGTCCTGACAGGGGTTCCATGTTCATTAGCCGACAAGAGATGGCCTTTGCTATGGAACTTCTTCTTCTTCTTAATGTAATGAGAGGCCTTGTGCTCCCATCAGCCACCCCTCCATCTGACACAAACACACTTTGCTTGATGAAGACCCATCCTAGAAGCACTCCTGGTTAATGAAGAACACCTCTCCTGCATTAGCAGACAACACTGGGGCGACAGTGTGTATGTGGGGTGGGGTGTCTAAAAATCCATGTCCCAGTACACCTAAAAATGCAGCGTGCCCTCGCTGAAGCAAATGTTTAACCTTTCAAGCTGCAGATGAAAAGATTTCTCCCTCAGCCTTTGTGAGCTAGGGACTAGGGGTGTGCGATATGACCAAAATCTCATATCTCGATATAAGACATTTATCATCCGATAACAATATAAATCACAAAACTTTAACATTTTCTGTAAATTCTGTGAATCTCGGGCAGCTGGACTTGAGTGAAGTGTTTCCAGCTGGGCGTTGTGTACCTGGAATCAAGTGTTTTAACCGATGCATGAAACGATACATTTTAGACATAAGTTGTAACAGCCGCCGTTTTCTTTGTGAGTATTTATTACACAGGGTGCTGCGGGCAAAAGCCTGTTCTAACGTTTGAATCTAATGTTTATTTTTTAGCACCTGACGGCTCTTTTTTGCTTCTCAACAGTAAGCACTCCACATAGTCTTTCACGTGGGTAAGTTTATTTTGAAAAGTCTCAACAGGATCTTGAGCTTTAGTGTGAAAGGTTTATGCGGAAAATAAACAAGCGGACATGCGATGGTTTTACCATCGTTGTTGCTAACGACAACGCATAAAAACAGGCGCTTGTCCATCCCTAGTGTGGTTATATTAAATATAAGAGAAAGAACTTTAAGAAATTAATATAACCACTACAGTGACCATCAAAACGATGAAAAGATATTGCCGTAAACTGTTTATTTTGCGACACCACGAAACAAACCATAGCATAAAATGAAACGATAGACGTTTTTATATCGTCATCCGGTCGTTATATGGAACAGCCCTACTGGGGACTGTGTAAGGACTCATATCTACATATTCTGCACAAACTGAAATGAAAACAATCTGTGGGGCAGCTGTAATTGCAGTCTCAGTGAAGGAAGAAAATTAATTATTTGGCAGAAATGAATTGGCACTCTTTGCTTTGTACTTTCTGATTATTAATTTGCTCTCCCATAGTGATAGCCAGGATTGAGGCTGGCTAACAAGCGGATTAAAAAACGATTTCTCAGAGGAATTGTAAATAGGTTTACACAGCTACACACTGCACCTGCAAATTGAAAAAAAAGAAAATCTTTAAATGCCTTCTTCGCACTTCTTTTATCCGTACTTGCAGAACATCCATCAGCTGTAATTTCATAACGTGTAGGCAAGCTTTCCTTTGCTTGATGTGATGTCAAAGGACTCCTCTGGGTGATCTCTCTCTGCTTCTCAGGCAGGAGTGAAACCTCTGTTGTGATCAACACCGGGCTTGATTCCCGTCCATCTTTGAAGACCCTCGGCTGTCGCTCAAATCTCATTCCGCCTTGACCCTTTCATCCCTGTGCTGCACACAGCAGACTCACAAATGTTGGCTTTCAGGTATGATAAACCATAGCCCAGCACAAAGCCCTGCCTAGGCACAAGCAGTTTTGAGCTGCTGGAGCAATTATTTCCCACAGAAGAAAAGGAAGCGTGTGAATAATTAAGGCAGAACTGATATCTTTTTCTAATCTGTTTTTCTATTATTACAGCGCACTAACACTGGTTTGTTTTTCCATTCTGCGAGCCTCATGAAAAGCTTATTTTTTCTTCCCCCCATTGCATTGTTAACTCTCATAAGTTGCCGTGACAATAAAATTAAACAGTACTAAAGATATGACGGCATTCTTTGTCTGCTGTGAGAAGAAGCTACCCTACAAAAAAAGACCTTTTCCTCTCCTCACCAGCCAGAGGGCTTATGCTTCTGTTTGTTCCCCTTTACCGCTTTCCTCTTTGGACCCAGGAAATTGATTTAGACCTATGGTTAAACACTTTCTGTAAATCATAATAATATGCTTAGGTATTGATTACCCTTCTAGTGGTACTCTGAGAGCAACCAACAGATTCATTGTCTGAGATGGGTTTTAATTAACCCCTCCCTTTCCTAAGCCCCAGAAAGGTCTAATGAGGGCACAGGAGGTCTTAACTGAGATTTGCATACATTACAGTCTCATAGAAAAGCATCAGAAAAGGTCCATTCCTATCCCTCCAGCTCGAGCCTGTCAATTCTGGGCCCTTATGAAGGGTGCAAACTGTATTTATTGAGGCAGGGGATGAAGAGGTTGAATGAATAGGAGGGGAGGAGGAGGAGGAGGAGGAAGGGGCCGGCTGGAAAACCTCTCAGGGCACAGCTCACTTCTTATTCTCTAAACAAAATGTCCGATTTCTTTTCCAGCTTCACCCTTTTGCTCTTTGCTCCCATTTCAGGGTCAAGCTGACTGTCAGATCTGGAGCCAATTTTCTTCTGTGCATAAAAATGCATTGAATATTTAAGAATGAAATGGGTTATAGTGTAAGGGCCCAGACAGGCTCCAAATAACAAGCCTATGGTTGAAAAGCAGCATGGTATAAATCAAAGTGCCACTGAGACCCCGGAGAAAGTGCAGAGTAAACAAACCGGTCTTTCCCATGACTCCTGTGGGATCGCAGGTCCTCATCGATCACTGGCCAGTCGCAGAGATCAGACCACTAAGGCTTTCTCTGAATATTCTGCAGTGTATATGATGTAGACAAGGAAAAACATGGTTCACACCCCAGGAGCTGCAGGCTTATATCACTTTTGAAAAATTGCTACTAGGTTAAAGGCTGGTCCTCCTCAGGTGTGCCGCTGAGCAGTGCTAGCGATGTGTCAAGAAAACACGCTGTACTGGCTAAAATCTATTTGCACACACAAAAACACACAAAAACAGTGAGGAGTACTGCACTGCTACAACTACACAATGTGCTGGATTTTTTCTTTAAACATGCAGGAAATACTGTATGTCCTCAATCTGACAAGCTAAGCGACAGTCTTCGCCCCGAGGTATCCAGCAAATGCCAAATCTGTCTCCATCTCCTGTAACTGACATCATAAAATGTCATGCGGCGCTAAGAACCCATTGTTTACTCCTGGTGAAAACTGATCCACAGTCAGCTTAGGCTATGGAAATTGGCACAGATGAGTTTGATGGTGAATTGATGTGAACTGATCCTAAAAGCATCAACCTCACACTACCAAAAGAAGCAAGAGCTCTCTAATGAGGACAAACTGATCCGACCTATATTCGTCTCAATGGAAGCGTGAGGAATAGACCTTTTCTTTTTTTTCCCCATTCCTAACTCATAAAACCAAAAGTCTGTTCAGTCGGCACCTACACGATCAACCATTATGGTGGTGTCAACCCGCTGTAATTAAAAGATAAGGAAGACACAGACTAGATTGAAAGTACTCCACATATAAATAGCACACCCGTGGGTGATTCTCCTTGAAGATGTCACTTTCAGCAGGATTAATGAAACCAGTCCATATTCCCTTGCTCCCCCAGCGGCTGCCCTGGACAAAAGGATCAGAATTACAAGGACACTCTGTGTCTGCTCCTCGTCAAACTGTCGCCATCCTCCACCCTCACATAACCAGCAAGTTCACTTCATCTTGAGCATGATCCTGCATTAAAAACAATCATTAATACTGAAATCCTCTCGAGATTTTATGGGTTGTATCTTGACCCCTTTAAATATCATTGACCCTCTAAGTGATCACCTGTAATTGAACCCTGGGGAGGACACATTCGTTCCCAGGCTCCCCGATGCAGCTGGAGCAGGTGTGTTTTGTCATCAACTGCATGCCAGTCTAAGCTCTCCGTGCATGCGCTAATACCCTCTGACAATGACACTAGGGGACCACACACATGCCACATCAGCCTTTATCTCAATTAAAAACCCATTTTCATATTTCTCCATGACTTCCTAGATCAGCCACAGCAAGTAAACACCCCCAAATCCGAATAAAGACAGGCTCCTCTGGCAATGAAATGGGTTCCCGTGAGGCGCACCAAGTCCTTAATGAACCTCCAATTAGGAGAGAATGAGCCCTGGGCTCTGCTGTCACACGGAGGAGCTTTGAAGTGCACAGAATGCTAAACAGCAATAGCACTGTATACTTTAGAGGGCATACAGTTTTCAGACAACAGCAAACAACCACACGGAGAAAGTGTACAAAAGTAGCTCAAAGGCAGCTCGCAGTGTGTGCGTGTGTGGGTGTAGCTCTCACACAGAGAGGAGTGCAGACACTGAGCCGGGCAAGCTAAAGCAAAGGTCCTAATGCTGGTTAGATGCTCAGGTAGGTATTTTAACTTGTCTTTCCTCAGGCAAGTTTAGCTTAATGAGTTTTCAGAGTACACACAGAATATCATCAGCTTCTGCACATTACAGGGAATGCTAGTTTGCTCCCCTCCAAAAGTGGACAGTTTATGATGAATTGGTTCAGTCGTGCAAAACCCTTTATAATTTCATTCAATTTGTGCTGGGACTACAAAAGAGTTATACTCCAGCACTGTAACTGGTGCAGACAGGCTACTTTGGTATTTTTCACGTTTGTTTTTTTTCATTTTATTATTATTGGTTTTCAGTTCACTTTAATTCCATTACGTTTCCAGAGTAGGGTTCTCTCATTTTGGTTAAGTTTTTATGCAACCCCCCCAACCTACTCAAAAATCTTTTTACAACATGCCTCACTCACCCATATTTAAACAAGCCCCCTTTTTTCTTCCCCCTATCTAACATTCACACACACTCAAACTCCGATTAACGCATCAGAGAGCAACTCTGGGTTCAGCATCTTGCCCAAGGATAATTTGACATGCAGGCTGTAGCAGCCAAGGATTGAACCACCAATCTTTCAATTAGTAGGTGACCTGCTCCACCTCCTGAGCCACAGCCACGCAGAGGCATAAAAGTTCAGAATAAGTACAAAAACATTATTAAGGCAATGAACTAAAAGACTACATACACACAATATGCATTTCAATCAGTTAATTTTCATCTAAAGTCAAATTCTTCTATTTTTCCAGTTCAGATTTCAGTTCCTAGCCTACTCAGTTTGAAATGACACTATGTGAACCCCAGAAGGAAGCAGTCCTCTGACCAGGCAGCTGACACACTCCTGAAAACCAGGCTGATTAACAAGAGGAAAACTCCCAGAATGAACACTAAGAAACAGACTGACCATGTGTTGTCAACACTGCTGCAGGCTACATTCCTGACATCCCAACTGGGCACACATCCAGCTGTTAGTTCAGTAGTAACAGTTGCTCCGAGTCCTACAGCGAAATCGACTCTCCAGCTCCTTAGATTAGAACTACTGGACGGGGGAGGGGGAAGAGCGCTAATAACTTCTCGATAGTTATCTTGAGCAGAGGACGTGATTGAGTGATGAGCAGATTTTGACTTCTATTGAACCCTGCTGTGTGTGAGATCGCTCATAGCAGAGGCTTTCACTTAATCGTCTCGGTACCTCTATCTGGCTGAGCGAAGATACAAACTGGCTGCGTGAGGATGGATCGATACCAGGCCCGGGCACATGGTCAATGATGCATTGATCCCCTAGAGCTCCAATGCTTAGTCCACTGGTTGCCTGGTAGTGAGGGCATGTGGTAACAGCACACAATGAACACATAAACACTTCGGTGCTGCCGGCTGTTAGGACTCGGCTAAGGCTTTTCCCACGTTTTTAGAGAATGACACATTGCCTTTGGGGCTTTCCACAAAAATGAGTTATAACTCAATTCAAAACTAAATGGTCTAAAATTACTGAGCGAACAACTGAGGGAATTATATCACTGCACTGTCTACTTCTGTGGGTTATTCCACAAGTTTCTCAGTCTCCTTCTTATATATCGGAGTCACAGGGAGAAGAATCGATATCAGTTCCGCGTTTAACAAAAACTTGGAAAAATCCAGTCAATAATTTCACCCTGACCACCATTTGACCCTCAGGCAAGAAACAATTAAACAATTATTTTCTTAACACTGAATATTGTTTTAAACGCCACTGAATACGAGGTTGTTGTCTCTGTCGGATGTCCATATCATCACAGATGGCCTTTGCAGAAGTAAACAATGGACTATTTCAGGAAAGACAACACTTTTAGCCTCAGGGCACTAAACAAGAACAGGACACTGGGGAAAAAAAGACAAAGGAACACAAAATACACGCAAGTCACCAAACATCACTAAATCCAGGCTGAAAAACCCCAAAAAACAAAACCATGAAAAATTAAAAAAAATCTTATTTCTTAAGCAAACGATACACATCTTTCAAAACAGAAGGATTTCCTAAATCACGTGCTGGAACATTTCCAAAAAAAGACTCTGGTCTCTACGGCAACCCGGATATGGGGTGAGAGTGGCCTTTGTCTGCAGAGGACTGTTTGGCATCTCCACTTAGCTCGAGTTCCTGTTCGAAAACAAAGGGGAGCAGAGCAGAGTACTTTACAACGGGGGGGACAGCTTGGCCAGCCATTTGTCTAATGAGCAATCACTCACACCCTGTTGCAAGGCCATATGCTAGTTTGAATACAGCTAGTTCCCCCGTGTGGAAAGCCTAAAAGCTGTTTTATCACTTACTGATGATTCTTGTGTGTGGCGTGCACACACAAATATCACGCACTTGGCAAAAGTTCAACAAAATGAAAAAGAAAAATAGCAAAAAAACCAAATCAAAAAACAACAGTGTAACCTACTTTGTGTTACAGGCTGGGGTTTCAGTGCAATGCAAAGATCAAAACAAAGCCTTGAGGATAAAGCATGTGAACGTTTGTGTTTTTGTGGAAGCCGCAGATAAAAGAGATAACGGCATACTGTATATTTGAGGCCCCACTGCAAAACAAGTTGATGTAAGTAAACCAAAAGCATGTTAGCAATACTGAATGTATCAGAGAAATTAAAAGATTATTCCAGTTTGTTTGGATCTCAGTGGATCGCGATTTTGTCTTTAAATACTGAACTGTAAAGGAGGAGCTAAAGCTCGCCTTTCATTCCAGGGTAGATAAGAACTAGATTAATGTTTGTGGTGAGATTGTTGAAAATGAGCTTTTAATTCCACCACATTTCCTTATTTAAAAAAAAAAAAAAATCCTCAAGTGAAAGCTCAAATCAGACCTCAGATGGCATCACATAATAACTATAAGGATCGAGCAAACATCACAGAGATTATTGGAAGCAGAAACTTAACTAGAAAATTAAACTAATTTTAAACACACCTTACATTTTGATTAAACTAACTGAAAGTTTAAAAACCAGACTTCAGGGAAAGAAACTCCGAAATAATAGAGAAGCAGAAGAAGACTATTTCATTTTAGATCATTGTGCATGTATCCATCATTAAAGGTTTATACATTAAATGTCTTTAGACGTCGTCAGTTTTATCAGATTTGTTAAGACAATTATGAGGTGGTACTAGTTTAGGTCCAGAGTGTCTACATGCCTGTGAGTCAGCTGCTGCTACTGTATGTGCATGGGTTGGTATATTGGTTTATACATGCATACTTTACAGAATACAGGAAGACAAGGATTGTTGTTATTGCTGAAATTATTGTTACTATTAGCATTTATTGTCAAAGGAGCTTGCAAAGAAAAGCATCTGGACTTCTTTAAGTTACTTGAAGACGTTTCACCTCTCATCTGAGAAGCTTCTTCAGTTCTAAAGTCAAATGGTGGGGAGTCCCAGATATAAACCTAGTGGGAGTAACCCCCCACAGAGGGACAAAAGGACCCCCTGATGATCCTCTAATCGCCTGAGCCAAGGTGTGAAACTGGGTGTGGGTTCCAATAAGCCAGAGTTTTGGGTGAGTTCATTGTGAAACCTGGCCTCCACCATTTGACCTTAGAACTGAAGAAGCTTCTCGGATGAGAGGTGAAACGTCTTCAAGTAACTTAAAGAAGTCCAGACGCTTTTCTTTGCAAGCTCCTTTGACTACGATGACCTGGATGACTGAGAACCTTCACAGACATTATCATTTATTTTGTCCCATCTTTTATTTGATCACTGGGGGAACATGATTGAACCCACTCAAACAGCAGATCTTCGCACAATTTGCATTACACTCATTTTTCTATCCCCACAATCCCCCTTTTCCATTCATTGTTTTCCTATTTGCGCTGTTCTTTTGAGTCTTCTATATCCTTGTCCTGGATTTGTCTCTTTCAATTGCTGTCCTGCGGTAAAAGTAAAACTAAAGTTAAAAAAAAAAACTGAAAAGAAAAGAAACTCAAATATAAAGCTGGTTCAAGGTAAAACTGAAAGTGACCCCACCCAACAATGTTGAAATAAAAAAATAAAAATAAAAGAGGAAGACATGTTTATAAGTGAAACCAGGAAGCCAGTCTAGACTGGATGTTTAAATCTTATATCCTGGCTTGTATTTTTTCCTCCTTTAAGTTTATTTATTAATGTGAATGTTTGTTTCTTAGATCAATCAAACCAGCAGTTCCTCCACTATAAGGGAGTGACTCGAATGAGTGACAAAACATTACTCCCACTGAAAACAACGCCCAGATGAACAAAATCCACTTTCCTGTATTTCCTTAGCTGAACAACTGAGCATGCATCAAGGTGTGACTCCTCATATATAAAAGCTGAACTCTTCATGTATGATTCTAAATCAAATTTAGATCTTAAATCTTTGCAAATGAACCTCAGCTGTAACGGTCGAATCCGAATTCACATGACTCATCAGAGCAGAGTGCAGCAGAGCATCTCGTGGGCTAAAGCGGTCCTTTATATGCTCAATTTTACATAACATTATTTCCATGAAGCAGATTCACCATCCCACCCCTCTTTGCTGCAACTCCATATCCACACAAAGCTCTGTATACAGGTAGCAGCTACTGTGCCACAAAAAAGCCGATGTCAAAATCCTCTTCCTTATGAAAATCAAATTAGAGAACATATTTTCTGGCACTTACGGCACAGAAGACTTACAAATGAAACCGTTACTGCTGGTTTCTATTTTGTTTATTCTTGTTTACATCTATAAAATAACATTTTAATAGTTTTTGCTGCACATACACGTCAGTTTAGAGTTCACTCTGAAATCTGTTACTCGTATTGTCCAGATTGGGCTGGAGTCAAACCTAAACTTTTGCTTGTGTTAAGTGAAGGCGTTAACCACTACACTACAGAGCCACTATCACTCAAACCATTTTATACTATTAGTTAAAAAGCACCAGATTTGCTGTTATCATCTCCTGAATAACACATCCTTGCCACTTACAAAAAACCTCTGCATCAGTGTTGGTATAACAGCAGAAGAAGTTGAAAGAGGAAGCAAAGCGATCAGAGATTTCTTCAAAGTTTTCTCCCAAGTGTTTGAGCTTTTCAAGCTGCTGCATGGCGGTAAAGACCAATACAATCACACCCTTCCATCTTCAACCCAACCATGCCGGCTGCACATCAGCTCACAAAAAAAAGAAAATCAAACAGCTATGGTGCCACTTTTGGCACATGCCGCCATCCGCAAGGGCAATAATACGAAAACCATAAAAGGACCGTTAGATTTGCAGTCCGATCATAGCCATAGAGAAGTTCAAAGGTGGTAATGATCTTGCAACCAAAGATAGCTTGGGAAAATTCCAAGATGGTCATAGCATGGAAAGAAAGAAAGAGCAGGAGTTGCAACTGTGCGTGTCATAGCCTCCAGTTCAGCAGCCATTATCACTGCACAGTCTACATCCAACAAACCTGATGTCATTGCCAGGTTTATTAGATTCATGCACAGTGTGGCTTGACCGTAAGGCGCCTGAAGGGCACCCAACAAGTGACAGCTTGAGCATTAACACACACGTTGCAATAAACTAAAATGAAAAGTTTAAAATCAATACTTATGTAACTGAAAACAGCTCGACTTTGCTCATGATCTTACATGTCACTTGCACATGTAGCACATATTATTTGCTTCACTGGATGCTTTTTATGCTTCCATGTATGACTGACTGCAGCTGATGTGTCTGGGTCTAACATCCCCTTTAACCTTTCAATCCATACGTGTCTGCTGCTCTGCTGTGTCTGGAATACTAATGCTACAAATGCCAATGCAAATCAGGGACTAACAAAGACCAGTGCAAGACTGCTATGATAGCAAAGGGACAAAAGCACGTCTGCCTCTTTGCAGGACCGGCTTCTCACACACACACACACACACACACACACACACACACACACACACACACACACACACACACACACACACACACACACACACACACACACACACACACACACACACAGGTTCTTGCTCTAGCACTGTGCCTCCTGTCGGCGATAACAATGGTTTTGCGCCTGTGCTGTCAGCATCTTACTGAAAAGAGTCTGTCAACAACCTCTTTATGCAGCGCCTCTCAAACAATTTTAAGTGTGTTGAAGTGGAATTATTGTTGGATTTGCTAGAAATTATTCATGAAAACACCCCCACGTTCCAGACATATACTGAGGAAAATGTAAAGGAAACACATAAATATAAGGTGAAAATGAAAAACTGCGCGTGTGCCGCTTTAGCAGATAAAACACTACCGTACCATGTGTATCTGCTTGTTCCTCGTCTTCGTTCAGGTGAAGCTGATGACTTCTCTCGCTTTTCTCTCCTCTCCTGTTTTCATGGGCTGTTGGAGAGAAGCACAGCAGAAGGAGCACAGGTCAAGACTGAGGTAATGAGATGAATGAACAGTGAAGCAGCGGCGAAGAGAAAGAAAAGTGGTACATTTGTCTTGGTGCACGTAAGTCATCTGAGCAGAGTAAGAGCGAGAGCTTGGAAAAAAAAAACCAGAAAAAACACAGAAAATAAAATTCTAGGACACTTAAAATGACCGAGTTTGCATTTATTATGTATGAAGCGCTTGCTCCCCGCAGTGCTCCAATCTAGGACTGTAACAGTGTTTTCTCTGTGTGAATTTTTCCACTTCTCTGCTGGAAGGCAAAATTAAACAGGGACAGAACAGGAAAATGCACTGCCTTTAGTCGCAGCAACCCAGACCAAAGTTCTGGGCAGGTAAAATTTTAATATCTGCCTCGAGGTATTAGAAACTGTGTATCTTCTCACTAATTAACTATCCTTTATTAGAAAACCCAACACACCACAATCTCCTCATGCAGTTTGCGACTTGACCTTGATGAGCATTTGAACTCATGCATTATTCACTGGAAGTAGAATACCTTGCTTTCTTACCGCACGTTGCTGGCTTTAACTGTCAGTGTAAGATACGTCTCCAGCCGAGTGTGTCTAATGAGCATAAATGCTTTAAACTTTTTCCTGTTTCTAAACTGCTTTGCCACAACTGTCTCCCAGCTGAAAATAATGATATCGCAATGAGAGCCAATTAAATTGGTGGTATTTCAGCCTCCATGTACAAAAATAGGCAGCAGCACAGTTTTGACTGACAATACTTTGGAGCCAGTTTCAAAGCACTGGCACTGACAACTACCGCATCAAATATGGAGAGAGCTGCCTACGAAGACATGAACGGCAAGCGGCTGTTGCCACATTAGATGGTGAAATACAGGCAGGGTATTCTCATTCTGACAGAGGCTCGGGGATGGAGAATATCCCAAGAGTATTCTGGCTGATAGAGCCAGCCACATCATCCCGCAGACACACCATATTGCCAGCAGACATCAGATTCACCAGGACACAAAACCTAACTGACGTTGCCAGCCCCATATAGAATAGAAGGCGCTGATTGCATCTGGAAAAGGCAATCAAAGGCTGACTGAGGAGAGTGGACAAATCTGAGAAGTGGGGAGATGCACTGGAATGATACACTCCCTTATCTAACCACCCTGAACTCAGACAATACAAGGTACACGTGCTCAGGAAATCATTAACATCCTTACAGTGGATACGCATGCATGGGCAGCCTTGTTGAGTGAGTCTTATAGAAAATATTCACCATATGGTTTAGCTCAGAGATCCCCAGGTAACGCAACACTGTAATCCTTTTCAGTTTTGCAGCAGATTATAACAAACAGCAGCATATATGTAAGTAACTCTCGTCATTACGGTTTGTAATCAGGTACAGAGCGGTCAGATTTTACCATGAAGCCTGTTGCAGTGGCAGTCTCTTTTGAACCCCTGTTTAGAGAGTTATTAGCCAGTGAAGAGCAACAGTGTTGAGGGTCTGCATTATTTTTTGGTTTCCATGGAAACCCTTCCATGGGAAAGTGGAGCACCAATAGGATCGCAGAGCCTCAATGAATCGCTTGTGGGGGGGGGTGCGAAGAGAGATCAGCGCAGGCGGCTGAGAAAGCACAACAATAGGACGAAACCTCGAGGGGAGGACTAGAAAGGCCAGGCCACTGAGGGTCCAACAAAGAGAACGAGTCAACACTAGAGAAAAGGTTTCATCTACATCCGCTCGATGACTTTCCTTTTAAAGGAAATCTCCCTTGCCAATTTGTCACTGACATTTAAGCGCCGAAGCACTGTGGGCAGTTTAAACATCAAGGCAGCCACTAATTGATTAGTCTGTGCTGTTATTTCAGGCTCTGGCAATATTATTGCATCATCAACATCTATCTTGTGTGCAAGCCATCAGCACATGATAAATCACGTGCTTCAATACCACTCACAATAGAGATAGCAGGGGAAACTGTAGTATCATAATGCAGTAAGAATATACTCCTTATATAAACACTGCCCTCACCTTTCCAGGCATTTCTCAATACAGTCTAATATCCATGGCCATTCTGAGTGTCAGTGCTTACGCAGATAACCGCTGAAAGGGCTGAAAGGGAATTAGAACAAATTCATTTTGGTTGAAGCACCAGTACTTAGTGAGTACTTATGAACTATGGATATCAAGCTTCTATTCCCTCCTTTTTTTTTGTTTTGTTTTTTTTAAAACGAAATTGATGATTTTTGTGTGCATAAGGACAAATGCCTTCAATAAAAATGCTCAAAAGCCTCCGTATGTTACTGCCATTTGTCAGCTTCTCTGTCTCTTGCATCATCTGTGATGCCAGATTGATTCTTTTAAACATGCAGAAACCTCAAGAACTGAACAATGAACCCACCACAAAGTGCCAAAATCTGCAGTTCCTCCAATCGGCACTTGAGGCCAATTTCAAAAGTGAGTCAAACCAGATGGAGTCCGCTGTTAAAATGCATCACTTTATAGAAGAAAAAGACACATCTATAGCTTTGTACAAAGAAGCTTTTGGTCTCTATAACTAATACCCACCTTCATAAGAACTGTAAGGTGAGTTCATCTTTTCAATAACTCATCAAGTTGAAGCACAGCTCCCCCACAAAAACTGCTGCTGCTGAATGAAACTCTCTTTGAAAGCATCCTCACAAACAGCATCAAGGTGCGGTGCAGAAGCTGCACAGCTGCTGAGCAGAAGGACCTACACTGTTGGTGAAGACTGCCTAGCATGTGGTAGGGTTGGAGCTATGACACCACAGAGATGTCTACACTAACCGTCTGAAGAAGGCAAAAGCCTCAATTCAGACACTTTCCCCTCCGGTCAGCCTCGATTTGAACTTCAGCCATCAGGCAAACAGATAGACAAACAAATTAATACAGTCCCACACAAGCTGAGCTTCCCCCGAGCTATGGCCTTCATCACCCCCACCCAACCCCCCCATACACTAGAACAACATGCACTGACAATAACTTTCAGGACTATCTTTGCACCCCTATATAACCACTCCATCTTGAATAATAATCTATTTATGTTCATTTTTCCCGGTGAACATAGGAGAGATGGCAGTCTAAACATCGGTATACTTGTATAACAACAATAAAGTATTTTCAATTCCATTCAAACTTCACTAATGCTAAATGTTTGAGTTATTAGGGCCTGACAGCTTTGAGTGGCACTGACAGCTGTAGCTGCTAGCTGCCTGCGAGGCTTCACCACAGCTGAGTCACTGAACACAGTCGACCACATTGATTTTTAATAATCTAACATTACACGCATGACTTTCTGTGCTCATCCAAGACACGTTGATTTAATAACATTTTTTTAAGCACAGGCCAATTTGCATGTTAGGCAGGAAACCTTTTGTGACATGTCAGAAGTCAGAGCACAGCACCCAGTTTGAGCTGTGGCACTTCCTCTGAGGAAAGGAAGTGGAAAGGACAACAGTACAGGAATAGACAGTATTTCCAGCTACACATTATAATTGGGTTTAACCTCAACTTCTCACTAATGATGACAAAGAGCAAACCCCTGAGCTTTACAAGGAACTCCAAATTTGGAGATAATAACCTAAGGGGCGGTTTACAGCTCAAATCCAACTTTCATAAAGACACTTAAAGGAAAAATCTACAGCTCTGGATGTCATTCCTCCCTGGTGATCTTTCGCCATATACATCAAACTCTAATATTACAGAAATGAGAAGGAGGCCACTTGCCGGCAGCTATACATCTCCTGAGCGTCCTCTTTAATGAGGGCAATGCTGAGGCAGAATTATCGCCTTACTCCATCTGGATTTATTGATCTAACAGTGCGAGTCAACTACCAGAGACAAAGATAAACCAGCACGATGGAGAAACAATCCCTGCACTGATCAGAGGGCATCCAACAGCTAATCACTCACCCTTTCCTCTCTGGCCACAGCAAACCCAATTCTTCTTTGTTCCTCACGCTACAGTAGGTGCTCCGGGGAGGTTACACGCGGGGCAAGAGCGTATTCATGCATTTGGGGTGCACTATTTTTCCAGCTAAAAGATGCAGACTGAACTCATTAAGCAAGCCTTGTGTTTTCTCAGTGTTAATCGCTTTGAGCTAAATGGGAACCTGATGAGAATGCAGCTCTTGGAAGTGTGTTTGGAGGGTGCTATTTTGATGTGGATGAAAGATGACACTGTGTCCAACCTCTGTGGCAAACATTAGCCAGGGCTCGTCTCTATTCGCCAGGTTTTTTCCGGCAGGAGCTTGTACCTCTCACCTCTGCAAAGAACAGCGAGACATGTCTTACACAGAGCCTTTCAGGTGTGCGACTTGCTTCTCTAAAAACACAACAGCAATTTCTCTCTTGTGACAAAGTGATGAAAAAAAAGCAGTTGAACTACTTATTTTCTTTAACCCATGCCTGTCTAACTTAACCAGCTGCTTTGTGCACCACCACACTTTCACCCTACTTCCCAGGCCCCAAAGTCTAGCCCTCTCCTTATCTCCGAGGAGCCAGGGGCCTGGGGAGGGGGCATCAAAATACCGCTTTGAAGTCAAGCGATTAAAGAGGAAACCTGTCGAATTGGGATGATGGGGCTAAGGTTGGGAGAGGAGGAGGATCAGTAAGAGGGACAGGAAAGGCTGTGAATACTGAGAGCTCGGGACCCATGGGACACAATTAAGAGGAAGGTTTTTTTAGTGAGGGTTACAAAAACACAGAAAGGATAGCAGCAGTGCACCCTTCCAAGCCAAGGTAAGAGTTCATTACTAGATACACAAAGGGGGAGGGGGCTGAGGCTGCTAAATCCAGTTTGTTCACCGCCAGAGGTGCGAGCTGTCGAACAGCCACAGGATAATCATTTTCCAACCCACAGAAATCCCTCAGTCAGTAAGTCTTGAGAACTGTGCAGAAGTGAGCTCAGGGAGCTTCAAATCTAAGAGGAATTTGGAAGAAAATCCAAGCTGCATGCACAGAGAGGAAGTTAGCACAGTTTTCATAAAGTGTTTCGTGTACACAAAAAGAAACAACGCCAGATCTGCGCTCAGTTCAAACTATTAGATCAGACTATTGTAGACATTTTTTTCATTAGTAGAGCTGTAACATGGGATGTATACTGATACAACTGATACCAATCCCATTATTGATTCCGTTTACTTTTTAGTTCTTGATTACCGTCCCTTTTTGATCTATGTGATCTCCAAGTCTATATACAGCATACAAACAGTGCTTGTTTGAGGTTTGTAAAAGTTTCATATCATTGTTTTGCTGCATGTAAGTCTTACAACAGCATGCCCGTACTGATGAAAGGAATTGATTAGCTGGAAGGCAAACGATTCTGATAGATTCTGATCGATTAGACCAGGGGTGCCCAATCCTGGTCCTCGAGAGCTACCGTCCTGCAGCTTTTAGATGCATCCTTGTTCCCACACACCTGAATCAAATGAATGGCTTGTTATCAGGCCCTTGCCAAACATGATGGCATGCTGAAGAGATCAAACCATTTGATTCAGCTGTGTTGGAGTAGGGATGCATCTAAAAGCTGCAGGACGGTAGCTCTCGAGGACCGGGATTGGGCACCCCTGGATTAGACCATTTGGAAACCATTCTCAGCTGGTTCCGATCACTAATTGTTGTTTTATTTATCAATCCCAGTTAAAGGTCCTAAAGCTCAATGCAGTGTCTGCACATTGATATTTTGAATCTTTGCAACAAAACCCAAAGCTTCTGAAAACATAAAATAAACACCATTTACTAACAATTTAAAATATGGAACTTTTGGCAGCGTCTCCTGAGTAACTGACAGCCTATTTTTTGTTGGTCACTTACAGCTATAGCAATGACAGCTTGTCAGTCAGCCTGCACATACAGATCAGGCTCGATGCTGCAAACAGAAGACCGTTTTACAAAATGATGTATTATGCATGTATAGAACAAATACAGATATCTGCTGCACCTAAGAGACTGAAATATATTATGAATCAGCTACATTTTGTACAACAGCGTATGATATCCTGACTCCCCCCGAAGCACGCTGTAGAAATATTGGCCCACTGTTGTCCTATACACCCAACAAGCTACTTTAAAAAAAAAAAAACAAAAAAAAAAAACAAACATCTGGAAACCATTTCTAGGCTTCACTTAAATGTTTCTGCAATACCGTGAGGTAATAGTGTTTTTTGTATAGCTGTGAAGATCTGATTCCCTACATCTCTGAGAAGAGATGTAGAAATGGCAGAGAGAAACATCCTGTACCTGTGAGATTAGCTGCCATGGGATATGATCTTTCTCACCTTGACCTTTCTGTCAGCTGAAGCTCATGACTCTATTTAGTGGGTCATGAGCGGTAAACATCATAATGCAAAAGAGACACAAGAAGTGGAAGCAAGAATATGTGCGCAATGGGACCAGATGAAACTTATTTTCATGATTAAAACCAGGAGGAGGAGGAGTGACTTGGACTCCTTCCTCTTCTGAAACGTCCATACGCTTGACAGGCTGTGCCAAGCCAGTGATGTTTTGCTTTTGTTAATCTGAATTTGCTCCATGGCCACTTTGTAACAGTTTGTACATCACACTGCCGCATGAATGAAAACAAAAACTTTTGGCACAACTAACGTATAAATCCCAAAAAGGAGCAATGTCTGGATCACTGCCTGGTACTTACAGCATCAGATCTGGTTCCAATTCTTAATGGTTTTCACTACATACCTTGGTGAACACACCCCAGTGAAGCTTCCTACTTCAGAAATAAGATGATGATGATGCACCGACTGACAAAAACTATTTTGTCGGCGTATTTTAAGTTCTAAAACCGCTGTTTGCAAGTTGTTGTTGTGTTCAAACAAGGGGAACAATGCTGTAAAGGCTGGGCTATAACAACACATGTTGGGCTTATTAGCGTGCAAACATGTGGGTCGCATTACTAAAGAAAAAGTACAAACACACACAGAGAAAGACTGCAGGACATCCTGATATATATCCAGGATCTGATGTCATTTTGATTTCATACCTCAAAGAGATGCTTAATGTGAACAAAAATAATCCAGATAACATAAATATACATACATTTTTGGCTCTCCTTTAGGTTTGTAAACACAGCAAAAACCCCTTGTTTACTATATTTATTAAAAAAAAAAGAAATATGCTTGAAGTTTATAATATTTTTTACATTTGCCTGCAATTAAGACTGTGACATGTTGGTTTCATCTTGCAGTAAATTATGTGAATGTCAAAACCTTTTGAGCCCAATTTATTGAGAAATAAAGAAAAACATTAGCCATTTCAGCATAAGCCAGTTAATCACAGCGTGGTTTGGCAGTTTTCTGCGGCTGACAAACACCGAGGCATTTATTCGGGTTGTCCAGCAGCTTTTTCCATCCATCAGACGCATGTTGGGAAAATTAAACATGGTTTTTAAAATAATCACACCCGGCAAAACCAGTTCAACATTTAATCTGTTAAGAGTTTTCATTTAGGTGAATTCAACAACGGCTTTAAATTGAAACTCCTAAACCAGAGACATGCAATACAAGCAACACAAATACTCCACATGCCTGATATGCAGCAGCACGTTATGACTCCTCCTCCTTCCAAGGAAAGATGGTAGCCTTCGTTTTTGTGGACTTTGCAGAGGGCTGCACGGGAGCAGTAAGGCAGGTGTCCCACTGGGTTATGAGAGCCAGAAGCTTTGCATCTGGATCATTTCCTCGGCACACAGGCTCCACACTGGGAACTCCTCATAAAGCTGCACATATGCCAAAGAACCCTGTATCCCTCAGAATTCCTCATCCATGTCGGCCTGTATGTGGCAGCTGCGGTAACAAGCAGCAGGTAACAAGCTGTGACAAACTCACAACTGAGAGCGACACATGCGTTTTGTCTCTCACACTGTCAAATATGCCTGCGCTAATAGCCAAATACCGTGGAAGTGTGTTTCAGCGTGAGCCAGAAAAAAAAAATCATTTTATCACCATGAGAGCAGGGTGCGATTCATGGCGGGAGGATTACTGGAGCAGCGGACGAATGATGAAACCTGGATAAAGTATAAGTACAAAGTGTGTGAGTAAGACTCCTGCTCACTGCAAAACCTTTCCACACCGGTTCACTCTACGCTCGATTCTCCTCGGACAAAGCTGAGAGATATCTGAATGAAAGAGGAAGCCAGGAAGGCAATGAAATGTGGAAAAAGAGGGGGAATGGAAGCTGGACTATTGCCACGGTCCAATCTCGTGAAAATGCAGAAGTGCTTTGAGAAACATTCCTTCAATAGGCCGAGGGAACCTAGTGAGACTCCTGACGATGAGGAGACGTCAGGAGAAATCATGCTTGGCTAAACACAAAAAGCACTCAGAGAAATGAGATTTAATCTGCTGATCTTAGAGTAAATTAGCCAGATGTAAACAGCCAGTGCCATTTGTGAGAAAGTTCACTTCCACAGTCCTGCTGCTTGGAAAAACGAAACACCAAATATCACCAATGAAATAAACTCTGCAAACACTGCTTTTTTCTTTTCTTTCTTTTCTTTTTTTTATTAAAGGTCAACATGAAACTTTCACAAGACACGGACATCACAAATGTGGGAATCTGAGGGTTAAGGTTAACAGGCCACACTGAAACACTTTCTCCCTGAGAATGATCTGCCTCCAGTCCTGAGATGTGGGAAAGGGAGTTTATGCAATTACATCACATTGATTTATGGGAGAGGGAGGAAAGATAGGGAGAGGATGGAAACTGAGCTGCTTGGAGAGGCTCCAAGATTAAGTCCCAGAAGAAACACAAGTCAATAGATTTACACCACAGAACATGATGGATCTGAGACAATCGTACGGGGAGGACTGCGGTCGTAGAAGCACGGGCAACACGGTGAGGTCAAACCCATCTGAAATTATTGGTTTCGATTTAAAACTAAAAAAAAAAAAAAAAAACAACAAAAAAACCCCAAAACGCTAAACCATGAAAACAGACATAATTGTAATGCAGACTCTTCTCTGCGAACCTGCTCATGGTTGCACACGCCAATAACAAGCTCAGAATAGCAATCACACCGCTGCTGATATACTTTTAATTCTCTCAACTCAACTGAACTCAAGCAGAGGGACTGATGCAGATGCTGCTGATGCCGTCTTGAGTATTAATTGGGATGGTGACGAAATTGTGAGTAATGCGCTCAAGCGTGCACTGCAGCTTTTGTGGGGTAGCACAGGCTAACAGTTATAAATAAATAGTCCACTTAGTGCTCCCACAGTCCTGAAACAGGACCACAGGAGTGACCACCGCTGGGATATTTATGGCGAAACACATTACAGATTATGTGTTTATTTAAACGTCTGACTGATTTTAAAATGAAAAAAAAAAAAAAAAAAGACTGTGATGCACATTCAGCAATCCTGCGAGCTGAAGCAGAGGAGTACTGCAGATCAAAGGTATCCAAGGGGTCTGTTATATAGTCTTAACAACAACAAAAATATATCTACAAACAGCTGCAAACAACATTTAAGCCTAGAGAACAAATATAAGATGCAACTCATTACTTTTCACGGCGTGGGACTTGTGTTTATGTGAGCCACCAAATGGTGAAGAGATGAACAAAGCAGAGGGAGATTACAGATGATATCCCGTATAATGAGCTGTGGTGATGCAGGAGGAGATATGGAACGCTTTCTTTTCTTTCCTTTTTTTTCTTTAAAGTTGCTGTCTGCAAAGTCTTGAGCTTCTTGGAAGCACAACACACATTTGGCTCAAGCCAAAAGCAACAGGATAAATATATAGACACACGGAGCTGACCAAATATTTGAAGGGGGGTGTTTTGAAAGCTCAGTGTATAGACTCCACGGCCGCACCCGATGTGGCAAATAGCTCACCCTGAGATGTTTTGAGTGAGGAAAGGGTAGACATCTGTTCCTTATTTAAAAAAAAAAAAAAAAAAAAAAAAGGGGGGGGGGGGGGGGGCTTGTCCATTTCCAAAGTGCCTGCAAAGATAAGCAAAAGTGGTTGTGATAACTGCCCGCTATATTGGCTTTCCTCTGCCTCATTGTTTCTTTTGTGAGACCAAATTTTAAGCATTAAAAGGAATTCATCTAAAAGCTGTTTTATCTTTGTTAAATCCTGTTTTGTCATCTGTCCAATTAAAGCAGCAGTCTGGAGCCAGCAGCAGAACCACCATTTTTTTTTTTTAAGCTAAAAAGAACCTTTACACGTCCAGGGGTTTTCACAGACACCCACAAAATTACTTTGGCTTCATAGTCGGTGCCGAGATATTTCATATGGGATCTGCCTCCTGCCAAGCGTTATCGGGAAAGACGATCTGGCAAGCGATCCTCCGGGGTGCAAACTCTTGGAAAATTGCCTGAGCTGTCTGTTTTGTCCTCAAACACTTCACACTTGTGAGCGTCACAACCACCTGGTTGTACAAGAGTTCAAGAGTACATTGGACCACTGTGCGAGCAGCCTGTCATCTTGACGTGAGACGAGTGACAAAACGAGCGGGAAGCCAGCCAAGCTCACCTGATGTTCCACTGAGGGGGGAAAAAAAAAATCTCCAAGTGTGTCTGATCTGGGGGGGGGGGGGGGGGGGGGTGTTCTCGCTTTTTGAACATTTAAATCGATGAGCACTGCAGCCAATTTGATTTCACAGACTGGAGACACCTGTCCTGCCTGTGCTATCTTTGACAAACACACGTGAAGGTGATCCCTGGATGCTGGTGTCAGAAATGTTGGAATCAAACACATTTTCATAAAAATATCAAATGCTTTAATATTACTTTAAATAATTAAACAGTGGCCAGCTTTTTCAATTCCACAGACTCTCTTCTCAAGCTTCAAAGCAAAGAAGCAACAGAGAGTTACGGATTAAGGAAAAGGGAATTATGCTTCATGGTTTGCCTGTGTTTACTTACCCTAATAACTATTAGTGAATAAAAACTATTTTACCATGAAGAACTACAAAAGAAAAAAGAGATCTATTTTCTTCTTAGAAAACGCATGACTTCTTAAGAATTCCTCTTGGAAGTTGCAAAGCCACAGAGAATATTAAATGCAGCACATTTCCTTCATACTAATGGTGTGGTTTGCTTGTGGCTGCAACACATCAGCTGGGGTTGACGTACCGTTTGCCCAAAGGACAGAGGCCGGGTTTTAGTGCACTGACCCATGAATGCTGTCTCGAGCATGCCGCACTTTTAAAGAGGCAGCAGGTTAAAAATTTCATAAAGCGCCATGAAAAAGTCATGAGGCAGCAGTGCGTACCGTCTTTGCCGTCTAATTGTTTTCGCCTTTGAGGAGTAAAAATAACAGTCTACACCGTGTACATCTGATCTGCTGTTAAAAGGCAATTATTCAGTCAGACGTGAAGGGGGCAGACGTTCAGCACGCAGGGAGGCTGTCCAAGAACCATCACTACGATCTTCACACAGGCCTACTCTGGATTGCTGGAGGATGCTGGTTCACTTGGACAACCTCAGTTGGCTTTGAGGGATACATTGCGAGCAACAGTTCAGCTTCAGTTTTCAACCACATGTAGTCCAACAGTGCGACTGTGTGCAATAAACAAGGACGACGCTGAAGGGAAGCTAAATCCGGCAAGGAGCACACCTGTGTCACACTCGTAAGACGCTCTATAACCTCAGGCGACAAAACGTTATTGCACGAGTAAAGCGAATCACAAGCAAGCCTACAAAATGTAAACAGAAAACAGCGGAGGCAGACGCCCGCCACATAAACTGCCACGACTTTTAAAGATTTTCACTTTCCTGTTAACAAGCTCGAGGTAAATGCAGTCGTCTCTCTCAGAGGCTTGTGATCATGGTGGGAGAGAGACCGTTATTTGCCCCCCCCCCCACAAGTTTCCCCAGGTACAGCTTCTAACCTGCTGCGAGCTTCTTTTTTTTTCTTTAATTAGAAAAAACCGATCTGTGGCCTTGATGCCCTGGAAGCTAACAGGGAGCCCGTATGTCTAATAGACCTGTGGCAAGTCTGACCCTGTGGGAGGGCCTGTAACATTGCTGTTATTCCACAGGAGCTACAGGGGGGAGCAGCACTGTGGACGAGGTGTGTGGGCTATAAAGACAGCAAAGCCAGCCAGCTGACAGGAAAAGGGACTGAAACGTGAATATGAACGCACATAATCAGTTTGCAGTGAAAGAATCACATTAGCCTACTTACGTCTCTTGAAGTTTACAACGTTTTCTTCCAGGTTAAAATAAAGAAATCTCTGCTTAGCTAAGGTTCCCCCCCTGTGCGATTCAAAACATTTCACCCACATTCAAGCAGATATGAAAGACATATGCAGTAAATATGAAGCAACCCCATTTTCCACTAGAGTTGTAGCAGCAGCACCCAGGCTGCAGGTGTGTGTGTGTGTGTGTGTGTGTGTGTGTGTGTGTGTGTGTGTGTGTGTGTGGGAGAGCTTCATGTGCACTTGTGGTTTTGTATTTGAGGTTTGTATGGGTATAACTGACTGGAACAGCAAAGTGTTATTAACAGACCGGGATGCAAACCCATATCACGCTGAATATAAATCTCCAAAAAGCACTCTATAATTCAGCCACTTTGGAAAAGCAACAGACAGCAAACAAGACGACGTCACACACCAACCAAGCGTCCACTCTGTATCATTAAACCTGATGCGACTCCACCCTCGCCGCTTTGTTTCCCCGACTTCCAATCAGAATGTAAATGTTTGAAAAAGTGAGTTAATGAGGTATCATCCAGCACCAACATGCCTTTAATTTGTTTACAGTGATAATGACCTAATTATCTGGGTCATCATTAACAACCTGCTGTCCATCCCTACGATAATTTGTACGCTCTAAATTGCCAAATCAATTTCTGACAAGAGCAAGTGTGTTTGTATTTGCAAGCAACAATTATCATATCACATTATACTGTGTAGCCCGTCGTCAGTGATTAAAAATAAACAGGGATATTTACAGGCGCTCAGATCCCCTGTAGGCAGAGGAAATAAAAAGCACCGTGCTGAATATGGAATAAAATAGGGCACATTTTAAAAGCCTGTGATGACTAATAGGGGTACTCTTGTAATGCTATGGCCTTTTTATCCAAAAACCTGGATGCACAGAGTGCGAGCACTCGAGGAAAAGAACCTACAGAAAGAGGAGATTTGGGACGCAGTTGTGGTTGAAGCAACAGAAAAAAGGAGGAGAAAAAAAAAGACCAGAAGCTGGGAGAGAGTCCCATTTCATCAGAAAAAATGCCTGAGTCAGGAGCAGAGAACCATTAGGCCCAGTGAGTCACAGGGAGAGGCTGTGAAAACAGATCTGAACTGAGTGCAGCTCCCAGTACCATCCTCAAAAAGCAGCCAAAGAGTACAACAGTGGCCTTAAACGAAGTGCGATGGGTTTTCATGTCCGCTGATGTCTCCTTATCAGTACATCTACTCAGATAATGCGCTCATGCTAGCCACAGACTGCTAATGTGCTTCAAGGATGCTCAATTAAATGCATAAGGGACTGCAGGAACTTTCTAAAGTTTGCAATTTTATGTGCAATTAGAAATAAAACAGCTGGTACACTGGTTGGTAAGAGGTTTTATTTGACTCAAAATAAAACAATAAAACACATATATTGGCTGGGAAAGTATTGTTTTTTGTTCAATTTTCTGTTGCTACCTACAGATGAGTAAATATAACTTAAGCTGCTCTGTCTGATATCCTTTTTACTCACTGCAATGATGCTCAGTCTTCAGTTTGCCTTGTTGCTTGGATGCAGATGTAGTGACTTTGCATCCGATTTAAAGGCTTTAAAAGCCTCACAAAAAATGGATGACCAGGATTGCATTTTGCAAGCAAGTCTTGCTCTCCTGGCACAGCAATGTTTTCCTTGCCTTCTCTCTGGGTGGTGAGCACTGGTGCACCGAGTCAGAGAACAATAAAAAAAAAAAAAAAAGTATGAAATATATTCTTCTTCTGTGTGTTTGAGTGAAAAATCTACATTCATGTTGAAATTGCAGATGTGATCTTAACTCCTGTACACCAGCAGATACTTATTATTTTTCGCTATCGATTACCATTGAAGCTCAAAAGGCCAAAACATGGCATTTAGACAGCGACAGCCCTAAAAAACACAAACAGTTGATCAGAAAAACTTAGTGAATAACTGACTGATGACTGGCATTGATGACTCACTTCAGCTCTATAATTGCACAATTTCCAATTCTCACATCACCGCTGAGAGTCAAACACACAGTGAAGAATGCTTGAAACACAACACTGGAGCTGAAGTGGACAATCAGAGTGACGCTTTTGCACATTGTGCAAACAGAGAAACATGGTGGAGTCTTACAATGGAGTCTTTTCCCATTGTTGTAGAAAATGGGTTATTCTTCCTGTAACACACTTCTTTCCTTCCTCATTGATTCGTAAGCAGTGTATAATCCCCCCCCCCATTTGAGTTGCCTAATGAATCATGTGAGCACAGGGGCTTTATCACAATGTACAACAGCGAGTGAGTCGTTTCTGCAAAAGAAGACAAGAAACAGTTTAAAAAGGGAGGCCAAAAGTCATCTACAGTGAGAAAGAGCCAGCGTTAGGCAGAGAGCGTGGAGAACAATCGCATCCGTAAAATGAACTCTTCCTCTCTGGTACTATTTGATTATCAGCCCAGTGAGCCGGCACTGAACCCAATGTGAGCGAGCCCAGCCGCAAACACAAAACAAATGCCTCCCTTTTACACACCTAAAGCAAAGAAAACTTGTGAGGCACTCTGCTGTACCTTTGCTACAATGCTTTCTGCATCAGCGACGCGCTTAAACTTAAACATCATTCAGTACAACCAAGTCGCTCCACTCTCTGAAGCCAGGCAGATAATCTCACCGTGTCACATACCTAGACTCCTGGTCTGCCTAAGCCCCTCTCTCAGCTTTAACTACATCTGGGGGTGGGGGGGATGAATAGACCACAAGGTGATGAAGAAACCTCCCGGCTAAAGCACAGGGGATTTAGCAAGTATGCTCGCTCTGTGTAATAACTCGCGGTTCCTCACCAGTAGCCTTTAATGGCCACCTGAGTGAAATGGTTTATTAATTCTGAAAAACATTATGCAGAAGGAAAGATGGCTTGAGGGCGGGGTTGGTGAGGGGAAGCAGGGGGGAGACTTTGAGATATTTGAACAATCTGAAACGTGGCTGAGAGTGCCCTCAACTAAGAGCCATAAGCCTATTGGAGAGCCTGCTATCTGCTGAGGCCAGCTTGCCACATACATACCTTTTACCTCATTACCTGCTCTGCACAGCCATTATTGAGGGAAATAGGGTGAACGCTAGATAAGCACAAAGAATTCTTGGGCTGAGCACAAACAGACGTCCTGCTTCCTCCAGATAAAAACGGAAGAGGCCCCTTCAACTTCCTGCTCTCAGCGAAGTGTGGAGCTGCCAACTGCCCCATGTTTAGGTCACTCTCTGCTTCCTGGTGCACATGGAGACACACCGGGGACACAGGAGTGCACGATTGTGTGTTCATGCAGAAACATGACTCGACAGCAAGCTAAGACTGAATTTATATTCACGTTGATTGGTACTTTATAATTATATGCATCTCAAATAAACAGTTTATATGCACTATGATGTAGCAAAACCTTTTAGGTGTGTTGTGTTTCCAACACACCTTTGTTCTAACAAGCAACTGCACTCGTGAGGTATCCAGAATTAGCATATAAACACATACAATCATCAAATATAAAATTATAAAGTCCCCTTAGAAGGATATGCAAGCGTTTAAAATACTTGCTTAACCATACTAATGCTTAACAATTTCCATGTCTCTTTTTCGCTATGGCAACATTTACAGTATAAACAATTTACTGTGTCTACTTGCTGCTACAGCTTTGACACAACACTTTCTCACTCCTGACCAAAATTTGTTGATACCCGATGCAAACTCTTTCCTCGATCCAGATGGATGTTGTTAATCAAAGAGTTTGAATGCCTAGATGATTATTTTTACACTTTCCTTTTCCATTTTTCCTCCAGTTGTTTGGTCAGGATCACAGTTCAGGTTAAAACACCCAATTATGACACACTTCACCAGACAAAGTTTTCTGATTTGCAACGAGCTTCTCTCCAAGCAACGACAGCAGCACAGCAAATTTGAGTCTCAAAGCATCTACTCCAGAGGTTTAGGGACTGAGTTAATCCTACTGGAGAATCTTGCACATTGAAAAATGATTTAAAAAGGGATATGCCTTAGACTGCTTCCCCAGCGACTAATACCCAAGAACAAAACAGAAAATGGAAGCGTGAACGGATGAAGGTTGAAGATGATGGGGAGGGTAGCTAAACCCTAGAAAACCCAAGAATGTGCAATACCGCTGGTCAATACTGCAATAAAGATTTGGCTTTTTAAAGATGGTGCATATTAGCTGTTCACTTCCTTATAAAAGCTAAGTATAGGTCAATCAAGAATGTAAATAATCTGGTACGAACAAGGTTAAATGTTGCCGTGCCTGGCACATTTAAAGAGAATAACATTTTTCCTATTCTAATTAAGGGCAGCCTCATCTGAGGAGGTTAATGTGTAAATTCATATTGGAGTGTGGATGAAAGTACCATTTATTGCGCATCATCGCCGGACAAGATAAGAGCTGTTGTTTGTGCTTGCTTCTTCGCTCTCCAAAATGTCTCATCAGACACTTGTGATCTCAACATGCTTGTTTTGGCCTGCCACAGTTTCAGGCGTCCTCAGCGAGAGGAAGTAGTGGGCTTCACTGACCTCGTACGCTCATTTTTCTACCGAGCTTTGCTGCGTTTTGCTTTCACGGAGGAGCAAAGTTTTCCACCTCGGCTTTATATTTTAGCAGAGCTGTGTTGTGATCAAACTTCTAGCGGAAAAACTGCCCTCAGCAGAGAACATCAAAACACGCCGGTTTGGACATTCAAGCGCAGACGTGGCCCGTACACCAACACGCACCTTCGCTGCTTTTAAACAGCTGATGAAAAATACACCTTTCAGAAAGTAAATTATTTCTGCC
>NC_140532.1:15971079-16153579 GCF_057382185.1 Mchenga conophoros
AAGTTATTTGTTCTCGAAACTCCAAGTCATATTTAAGGTGCTTCAGATGGAAACTGGTGCAATTAACCATTTATTTGTTTATCATTGCTGAGAGTTTCCAGCTAAGTCATGTGCATGTTAAACTGTTTAGAATTTGGATTGAAAGCAGACTTCATTACTGTTTCTCCTCCATCCATGCAGCTGCCAGTGAAATTTACTTTTGTGTCCATGGTAATCACATAAGATGCACATGACACTCGCAGGTAGAACTATCTCAGCCTATAGGCAGCTCCTCATATGCACATCCTTATCGCACACATACCCATTTAATTCAATTTACACTGCCGGCACTTCAATTTCACACACATAGCATCATAACACATGCTATCTCATTAAACAGGCCATGGCCATGCTTCACAAGCTCACACAAAGTGGGACTCATTGTTATGTACACACA
Source organism: Mchenga conophoros (assembly GCF_057382185.1). Lineage (NCBI taxonomy): Eukaryota > Metazoa > Chordata > Actinopteri > Cichliformes > Cichlidae > Mchenga > Mchenga conophoros. Next base: position 15,971,516 of record NC_140532.1, read on the forward strand.
GAGACATGCATAAGCACACACAGGGGATGGAGTCTGAAGGAATTTCCCCAGCAACGGCATAGGAGTAATTTAATTTACCGCATTTTGTGTTAATGCAATGCTGTCTTGTTTTCTCTTTAAATGTTTTGCAGCATGCAAATATCAAGTCCTTATGAGCAAAGGATGAAATATCACCATTGTGTAGCCACTGGAGGGAGAAAATAATGCTCCTACACTTCAGCAGCACATTTTAAAGCCGGAAAATCTGTGAATGTTTCTGCTTGAACAATCATTTCAGCCATTAATCAATACATAGAGAGTGACAATTTGTTTTCTATCGATCAGCTAATCAATAGGGTAATTGTTTGTGTTCTAGAGGTTGGCTAAATATGTAGCTAGAGTCAAGGGGCCAATAACTTGGAGGGGTAGGATCGCATAGGTTTATACTTCTTCCTATTCCTTTTAGGAGTTACTTATATGCAGATGCATGGTTAATATATTCCGTATGTTTGAAATAAACAAATCTATCTATCCAACTTGTCTTTAAGACTGAAAGCAGATGGAAACAGCTGGCTAAAAACTACTACCAACACCCATGGAGCTTTCACGCTAACACCGTAAGTTTACATTTAAAACACAGAGGAGCCTGGCCACACCTTCTGGAGCAGAACACATTTACCCCCATTATATGCATCTGTCAGCTGAAGTGCTATTGGCTAGAGCTCTGTGTCTACTTAGTTGTAAGAAAGCTAATGTCAGTTATGCGTTAGCAAGGCACTATTTAGCCCTGAGTTAGCAAACATAATTAGCGTTACTTATAGCTTTTAGAGTATTTTACATTGCAGTGTAACACTGTTCAGTGAGCCTAAGGTGATATTTGGATTTTTACCTTATTAGTGACCAGTGTTGGTCAAGTTACTTGAAAAAAGTAATCAGTAACTAATTACTGATTACTTCCCCAAAAAAGTAATCCAGTTACTTTACTGATTACTTATTTTCAAAAGTAATTAATTACTTAGTTACTTAGTTACTTTTTAAAAACATGATTTACAACCTGAATAGGTGATGAAGAAATAGATCTTTCAGCCCAGTTCTACTTTTTCTGCATAATCCATCATACAAAATGTAATCAAATGGAAAAGTCTCTTTTTAAAACTTGTTTTATTAGTTTTAATCTTTTAACTTTATGCATCAAGCAAAAATTAAATTATATGCAACATTTTCTGACTGGAAGAAATTTGTTTAATATTTAAACCTATTTTCTGCACATTCCAGCACATGAAATAAATTTTTTTTTGTGTGTTTACACTCAGTCTTTCAAATAGATGCAAGTAAAACACAGCAGAAAATAAATAACATCAAAGACTAGCGGTCCTGTTGCTCTATTTTCACCTGTAAAGCAGGAGTCGGGTAGGCGGAGGTTTACCCTGGTGCAGGTGTGCCACAGCGGTCAGTTGAAGAATCCGCGAGTTTCTCTGTGAGTTTCCCATTATGTGGTAGCTACTCGGTGCTTGCTTGGAAGTTTAGGGGGGGTTTTTTCGCTGTAAAAAGAAGTTTTCTTCCCACGCACAACGGACGCTAATGTTTTTGTCACTTTTTATGGAATCAAACTCAAAGTAAGGTCAGTACTTCCACGCTTTAAATGCTGCACGCTCATACTCTCTCCCACACTCATATGATCCATTGTTGATCTGCACACAGCTGTTGTCACGAACGTCGCACTCGCTTACATTCTCGCAAAAAAAAATCACGGTTTTAGTAACCAGTAACGCAGCGTTCCTACGGGAAAATAACGGTAATCTAATTACCGTTTTTGCAATAGTAATCCCTTACTTTACTTGTTACTTGAAAAAAGTAATCGGATTACAGTAACGCGTTACTGCCTATCTCTGTTAGTGACATAATGCTTGCTCCAAAGTTAGATATACTGATAACTGTCCGATTCTTTCAGTGTTACCTCATATCTTATATCTGTGTTACTTTGGTCCCTGAAACACACAGGATTGACTTTCTTGCAGTGCAAATTAAATGAAGCAGAATTAAATTGTATAAAAGATGGACACAGCGTCTGGGTCTGAAAAGTAAAGGCAACCGTAAAGAATCTTTAAACCTGCATTGTTTTTTGGCTAGCAAGAGGTGACGCCTCTATGTGCAAAAAGTGTTAGGACTGTATAAATGTCTACACCAAAGGTATGCCAAATTATGCAAGAACTGGACTTTCAGTGGCAACAGATCTTATGGGTAGAATGTGAAATTGTATGGAGGTGGTCAGCAGAGAGGTACAACAGTGAGTGTCTAGACCCATCTGTAAAACACGGTCGAGGCTCTGTCATGGTTCGGGACTGCATTTCTAACAGTGATGTTGGGGATCTTGTCAAAATTGATGGAATTATGATGAAAACTATAATGAGATTTTGATCCATCAGCTAATACCATCTGGAAAGCATCTGACTGCCAACAGCTTCATTTTTCAACATGGCAGTGATGCCAAACACACTGCCAATGCAGTAAAAGCATACCTAGATAGCACACGTTTCAGTAAATCACCTCACCTATTTTTCATTTCCCTTGCAAAATATAATGAAATCAAGGGTGACTCTTGCACATTACTGTAAACAGAGCAGTCCAGCCATAGACTTTTATGACAGATCAATTTTTTTACATGTTATTTACTTGAACAAACAGACCTTTACTTGTCCCAAACTGCGCAGTTTGTCAATTCTGATTAATGTAAGACCCTTAAGCGCACACAGTACACAAATGTGAACACATCTTTGCAGCCTCAATCTGTCAGGGGGCATCAGCCAATGCCCAGGGGGGACGTGGCATGTGTCCCAGCTTTTCTGCCCCCTCTAAGTCTCCAGGACGGGACTCAAGCTGTGAGGCAGAGAGTAGACTCATCCTTTGGATCAGGGCTGTATAACACACATTCAAGTTGCAATGCCACTGCACTGAATGAGCTTGCTGTCTTTAATTTTCCATTGTATTGTTTGAGTCATAATTTGGTTTTCCAGATTGAATTTAGGCATGCATTTGCCCAGAGAGGAAACTTTTGGAGAAAAAATGATGATATATATATGTGAAATATATGGGATTTAAGCTGAAGCAGTACTTGTGAAGAGAGTGGCAAACAAATTTCCCCTCTATGACTTTGTCTGCGACACCATTTAAAATCAGTGTGCTTTCACATGAAATCATGTGTGAATTCATGCGGCTCCATCTGGCTTAGTGAGCCTGTCTGCATCTGTCACGTTCACCAAGCTGATGGAGAAGGGTTAGAGGAAGGTGACAGTAGACGTGTCTGTTTAACTCTTAAGCCAGAAGCTAAGGAATCATCTTTATTTGGAAACACCTTCATCTTAGCAACTCTGTGGTGACTGCGTGTGTGTGTGTTACCTGGTGGTAACCTAGCAACAAGCCCCCAGCGCTGTTTAGAGGAGTAATTGGACAAATCCGTGGGAAGAGGAATAAAGAAGGAAATCAGAGCATTAGCAGGCTAAATCTGGAATTAGAAAGCTTTGAAAGTATCTTTAAGGCTCACTGTATTGAGACTGCTCTGGATTGTGTTTCTCCCTCTGCGTGTGCATTCCTTAGCATTAAAAAACACCTGTAGGCAATCTAGCGCGATGCCTTCCTCCACCTTAATAATTATGGATGTCTACCTGCTGTATCTCAGTCTGTGACAGGAGCCCGAGGATATGAGGGGGTGTGAGGGGGAATACTGTAGAGTTATATGCCAGTCTAACCAGATACTTTATACACCTCTTCATTCAGGAATGCACACAGCAGAAACATCTGGAGGGCCTGAACTTAACCAAGCGGAAAGGGGAAAGAAAGAAGCCACACACGAGGCTTATAGGGCCACGGGGTGAGTGCAAATGGAGAGTGTAAAGATGGAAAAGAGGAGCGAGCGGTCCATTTTTTACCTTTGCATGCTGACTCTCCACCCATCCCCTCTTGCTTGATGAGTGCAGCCATTTCTTTGCTGTTGTGGTGGCAGGCCAAGCGTGGCTGAACTCCCTTCATATACCGTACCTCCAGTCTTCCCAGGAGGATGAACTGGCTGATGAATGGAGGAAAGTAGGCCAGGCAAGCCACCGCTGCATCCCCTCCTCCAGAAATCTGATTCACTGGCAGGGAAAGATCCATTTGTCTGTCACACTGAATTTCTCTCCTTCTTCGTTTGACATGGGCTGTTTGTTCTATCTCAGATACAACATGCACTTTCTACTCTGTAGTCCTGTGCGTGTGCCACACAGTCTGCGTATGTTTTGACATACTTAATTCAAACAGGTTTACAAGGAAGCTGCTGAAGCCAGTCAGAGCCCCATGATGCTTTGCAGAAGTATGGAGCTCTGTGGTTACTGGTTGAGCCAGACACATTTTCTGGTCTGAGAGTCTTGGAAAATGGAACCGTGGGACATAGAAAGGTTTTTCCACCCCAAACACATTCACTTTGTGCATAAGACAGTCAGCACCATCGCTCATATTCAAATGAGTTCATTTGAACCAACATTAAAGTAGAGACATTACAAGTAAGAGACTAAAAGGATCCTGTAAGAAGTCTCCAAAGATATGCTACCCCTGCCCTCAAAGAGCCAATCATCCGAAAGAGAAATGAGCCAATCAAACTGTTGCACTGATGCGCGTGCACAGTAGCGCTATACAACAGTTCAGCTAATATCTGGTGGGAATTATATCCACTTGCTATTGGAGTAAAGATGTAGGTGAATGTTAAGCTGTTAATAAAGTTGTAATAATGTAATGTGGGGGGAAAGCTTCTTAAAACCTACATATTGGGGCAGAGACAGCAGAAATTTTAATCTTTGGCAGTTCTATAAACAATTATACTGTAAAATTGCTCCAATTTTAATTCCGATTACACCTTTACACCTAATTACACCTAATATAACCATAATTAAAAAAAGATAAACAAAATAAAAACTATTATTGTGCTGGATTCTGATTTGTAATAATGCTCTTTCAGCTTTCATTTTCCTTTTCCCTTTCTCAAAACATCCAAATTCACTCCACGGAAAGTGCAAAGGGATACAAGATACCTGCCAGAGAGCCCTCATGCACTTGACAATTTGAAAGCCCTTGGTCCTCATGGACTTAACAGAAAGTCTGTGAGTGTGAATTTGAATGTCTTTGCTGCTTTTATGTCACATATTGGGCCATGATAGGCATCAGGTTTTTGAGAAAATGCATGACCCTCTTACCGTAGCAGCATTTTGCACCCATGAGTCACTGTTCTGCTGCTACTGCGCCTCTCAATTCCTTGATTAAATAGTAATTTAACGTCTGGGATACAATCACTTGCTGTAGAAGATCTGTGGATCTGCTGTGATACATTTACAATGAAGAACTGTTTTAAATTGCTCTCTGATGTTTTACAGTGTACTTTGGTGGCTTGTCAGCCATAGCCTGCTTGTCTGGTTTTGAGTGGAGAGCAGCAGTCAGGTGTGGAAACAACATCACGGTGGTCACTGTTTGTTTTGCTTTGCGTCTTCTCTCTCTTCGGCCAGTTTGGGACCTCGTTGACCAAGTTTGATGTGAACACGTGTTTATAACATTTGAATACGGGGCCATAAGTCTAACAACTGTCATATCCAACCACTCTGGTTGTTGTTTTAATGTCCTGTGAGCCAATAATGACGTTCACAGAGTTTCTTTTGGATCTGATACACTTTACATTGCAGCCTTCCTACAGATGTCCAGGTAATTTTCCTCCTTTGGCTTCAGAGAACTCGTATACATAAATGAAATATGGATGTAGCTTGAAATCATCTCCAGTGGCATCCAATCTCTTGAATCAACTTTGGGGATGTTTCCCTGCCAACTTCTGCTTGGATACCAGCACTTCCTTAGCAACTGCATGGCCAGAGGCTATATATGTGCATTTAATGCTGACAGGAGCTGCAGGGCTCAGCTGTTGATGGAACACAGTTATCCTTTTTCTCATTACTGTCTGCTCTATGTGAGATTCAGCAGGCCTGAGGGAAACCATCAGAGACTTGCGCGTTTGTGTGCACAGTGTGGCCAATAAGGAGAACAGGCCGGCTCCTTGGAAAAAAAAACACCTGTTCAATACCCCGAACAGAAATCTGAGCACACAAATGAAGGATTTCTTCCTCATCACACTCCAGATGTCATCAGATATGATGTCAACAGAAGAGAAATTGCTCAGACATGTTCAAAGCACCAGAACTTGCGTGCGTGATTTTCGTTGAGCTCCCAAAACACAAATCACAGGCTTCTCCTGTGACCCTGTTTGTACATGCACTGGAACTGCAGGGTGGGCGGGTACTCCAAATCCACTCTGCAAAACAAAATGTACCATACTGGATGGACCTCTATTTTGGGCCTAATTCTAATGATAGATAAAAACCCCAGGGCAGAGAGACGTAATCTAATTTTTTTTCATGAGACATCTTGACATTTCATACTTTACAGCTGGCATCGCCAGACAAGTTGCGATGCTTGTTAAACCAAGTAGCTGCAAAAGGAAAAATGTCACAGAAACCTATAATGTCATTGGAGGAGAAAGCAATATAAACACTGTATTCCTCTTTATTGATTCCTCTCCTTCCACCCACAGAACTTATTGTGCGTGGGCAGCTCCTAATGGTCGTGCAAGGTCAACAGCACAGGCTTTCCACTGCCACAACAATGCATTTATAATTAAAGTTCAATATTGTAGAGCCGTATAGTCTTCAAATGAAATCTGCAGAATCTCCAAAGATATACAGTTAACTGAAAAACTGTCTAGATTGTGTAGTTTATTGTTTAAAGCTTATTATTACAATTAGTCTATGCTCACTTTTTGGCTCCAAGCAAGCTTAAGATTTTGAATTGATTCGGGTTTTTTTTCACCCATTAAATTAGTAAGCACCTCCTAAACTCTGTGATCTTGTTACTTCGCACATTCTCATGAAATCAGTGAGGTCTGCTGACCAGATGCTCCCGGCTGTCACGAGGTCCAGATAAAACCACTGACAAGTAGCTACTTCTAAGTTGTTGAACTGTCTGCTGCTTCACACGAGGATCTCACTGAAATCAGACGTCATTAAAAACCCAACTGAAAACACTTTTTAAAAATTCATCAGCTTTAAACCAAACTGAGTTAAGCCATGTTTTGTTACTTTGCCTCCAAGAGCCCAGAAACTCAGTTAATGCAGGGCTTTGTGAGGGCATACAGTACTAAAGATACATATAAATTAAAAGGAACTTGTGTCTGATTAGATGTTAAAGTTAGCTCAAGTATGGCTGTATTAATATGTTTTGAATCCAGTTTTTACTCACAAAAATGTCATATATACAACATGTGTGTAAATGACATATATGTGCATATAAAAATAGTAATAATAAATAAATAAATAAATAATAACAAAAAAAAGAAAGATTCTTTAGTTTTATTTTAAGGTTTAGGGATACCTCTCATTGTTGATGAGTCAGAGTTAAGGAAATTTGGAGATAAAAAGCTATCTCGACAAATGCACTGCACTTATAAATAGCGTTGTGTTCTTTTTTCATTTTAATTTTTATTAGTAGTAGTATTAGGAATAATTATTTAGACATAACATGTAGACGCAGAGTAACCTTTTAAGCAAAGCTATTAATTTGTACTCCACACCTCCCATCTGTGCTTTTAGTGATTATTGCCTCGCTCAGATCCAGAAAAAAAAGAAACTGCTGTCAGATTCACAAGCTACCGTGTTCAATATCAGTATAATTATAGGGACCAGGTGGTAATTATTAAAGGGTAAAAGCAATCATAAACATCTATCACAAAAATTGGCATCTACTAATTATTTTTGTTTTGCAGAAAATATAAAGTCCTGAATAGTTTAGGACTAAACCTTGTTAAATCTGAATATACTTCTTAGTTTGCTCAGACTTGAAAGGAACAAACAAGGGTTGGTAGATACACTGCCCTATTAGTTAAAGAAAGTCTTAATGCTCCATTGCATCGCTGAATTTTTTCAACAATGCTGCAATTGAAGCACTGGTGTAAAACGCACGACATACTGTTTACCCGTAGATCATCTAATTACTTGGCTCGTGGCAGCTGTCATGTTAAGGACATCCTCTTTTGTACTTTCTCTACAAGGGAGACATGGATATGTAAGTATCAGCAGCAAGCAGTGGAGTTCTGGTGGAGTCAAGTGTGCATGTGACTATGACTGCATGGCTTTTAGGTTGGGGTTGGAGGAACTCTTCCTCCCCCAGTCCAAAGATATGCTTGTTGGGTTAATTAGTCAATGTTTGTCTGTCTCTTTGTTTCACAGCCCCTGACTAGCCCTGTTATAGACTGTCCGGGTTGGACTCCACCACGGCCGATTGTGGCTGAAGAGTTCGGAGTTCGCCTTGTAATCGGAAGGTTGCCGGTTCGAGCCCCGGCTTGGACAGTCTCAGTCGCTGTGTCCTTGGGCAAGACACTTCACCCGTTGGCTACTGGTGGTGGTCAGAGGGCCCGGTGACGCCAGAGTCCGGCAGCCTCACCTCTGTCAGTGTGCCCCAGGGTGGCTGTGGCTATAATGTAGCTTGCCATCACCAGTGTGTGAATGGGTGGATGACTGGATGTGTAAAGCGCTTTGGGGTCCTTAGGGACTAATAAAGCGCTATACAAATACAGGCCATTTACCATTTTTGTACTACGACACACCTGCCCTCACCCCCAGTGGTTAAGAAAACACATGGATAGATCTAATTTTCCATCTTACACACCTTTGTGCTGATGTGAATTAAAAAAAAAAACCCTCACACATTCTCAGCTGTTTAATCTCTTAATAATCAAAAGACTAGAAATGATAGACAGCTATACACACTGATGGACTGTAATTAAGTAGCTGCCATGAAGACAGTGCTGGGACAGTCACGACACCATCAAGTCTGTCAAAGAACGTGAAAGGGCGAACAAGAAATAGACATTTATTTGTTCACCGACAAAAGACAAAGATGATACCCATTTTGTCACACTGATGTGACACTTTCATTTACCGATGAATCCCCATCTCATTATTTGAAGATGTCCTAGGTGTCGCAGAGACAATCCGGGTGATTGATTAGAACAGTCTATCGTGAGTCCATGGTACAAATCTTTGTAGAAAGGATGAGGTTGAGGGGCTGGTGGGGGCTGATATAATGTTTAACCTTGAAATCACATCAATGGCAATGAGTCAAAGCTCAGGCTGTGCTTACAGAGTGCAAAGCTGAACTATTGCTTTATCAAAGTGCAGCTTCAAGATCCAATGTAGCAGCTGTTCCAAGAATAAAACATGTATAAAACCGAAAGGTTAACGAAAAAGGAAAATAACAGGGAAGTTGAAAAAGAAAAGAAGGGGAAAACAACAAAGCACAGGTTAGTTCTCATTTTCCTCATCCTGTCAAAACTCAGCAGGTAGTTTCAGGGGAAACACCTGACTGCTGAGTTTCATATAAAATCACATTTTTAAATCAAAAATCCACCCTGGCTCGGGTCTATCAGGGGAGAATTGATGCCTTTGTCAGCTGGCAGTGTACATATTCTTAATAAAAAGGATCTGATTCTTTGATGCGATATTTATATTCCCCCCGGGTTGAATGTTCAATTTGCTCCGATTCTGAAACTGACAGTAACATGGAACTATATATATATATATATATATATATATATATATTGTTATGAATTTGTTCCCGGCAGTCAGAGCGTGCTTCAAACTCGACTGCTTTCTGTTTCTTTATTAAACTGTTGTCCTAAAGGTAGCTGCCTTGTTAATTACTGCTAACAATAGTGACGTTTGATTGCCGCAGGGTCATGTTTAATAATGAATGCATTTTCCTCTCCTGGAAGCGAGGTGTGATAAACTGCACAATACTGGTAAATTGGAACAAATGACTGAATTCTTTTAAGACACCGCTGCTTAAAATACACCGTCCACGTGTCAAACTCAAGACTGAAGAAAGATTTCCTTTTTTAAAACTCGTATTTATTGATTGTCACATCACATGCCCATGGTTTTAGGTGCTTGTATTGTTCAGTCTGCTGTATAGTGTGTTGATCTTTTAGAGTGTTGTTGTTGTCTTCTCTTGGCATTAGGTGCGTCATTGGCCTCATTAATATGCAGACTCCACTGTATCTTTCTTTGTGCCTTTTGTCTGCTATTTACACAGGCTTAGACTGCACATAAAGAGAAAAAAACAAACTAGGAGCTGCATTGTCTTTGAGCGGAACAATGCTGGCACAGTCATGTGAGAAAAAAATTACACCCTCTGTCAGATCTAAGGTTTTATGTATCAGGATATAATAATAATAAATAATAATTTAAAAAATCATTTTGTCCTTAGCAGGTTATAAGGTAAATGGTAATTTGGTAAATGAACAGCAACACATGATATATTACATCCTGCCATTAATTATTATCATTAACAGCATCTAAGCCAAAATGCAGAAGTGGGAAAAACTAAGTACATCCCATGATTTAGTAGCTTGTAGAACCACCATAGTAATCGTTTTCTGTGTGACTTTATTAGTCTCTCACATCACTGTGGGGGAATCTTGGCCCACTCTTCTTTACAGTGCTGTTTCAGTTCATTGAGGTTTGTGGATATTCATTTATGCATAGCTCTCTTAAGGTCCAGGCCACAACATTTCAATCTGGTTGAGGTCTGGACTTTGCTGTGCCATTGCAACACTTTAATTTTTTTCTTCTTTTTCAGCCGTTCTGTTTTAGATCTGCTGCTGTGCTTGGGATCGTTGTCCTGTTGCATTACCCGGTTTGTCCTAAGCTTTAGCTGTCGGAGAGATGGCCTCATATTTGACTCCAAAATTGTTTTGGTATGTAGAGGAGTTTCTTTCTCTTGGCAGCCTTTCCAAACAAGCCTTACATATTCAGTCTTCTAATTGTCCTGTCGTGAACTTTAATATTTAGCATGCTAACTGAGACCTGTAGAGTTGGAGATGTAGCTCTTGGCTTTTTTGCAGTTCTCTGAGCATTGCATGGTCTGACCTTGAGGGTGAATTTGCTGGGACATCCACTCCTGGGAAGATTGGCAACTGTCTTGTGAATAAATTTTCTCCCTGTAGAATGATGGACTTTAAATTGTTTGGAAAAAGCCTTATAACCCCTCCCAGACTGAAGGGCAGCAACAGCTGTTTCTCTGAGATCATTACTCATGTCTTTCCTGCTTGGCACTGTGTTAACAAATACCTGACTGCTCCAGACTGGCAAACCGGAAAAACCTCTGTTTTCACAGATGATCAGGTAACCACGTGCATTTGATTATCAACTCTATTATTTACCCTGTTATTTCCTATAGAAGCAGTTAGGCTATACTTAGTTTTTTCACAATGCTTCTGTATTTTGGCTTCGTTTTTATTAAATAACTAATGACTAATATGTTGTGTGTTCTTGTTCATATTAGTTTGTATTTACCTAAATGTAAGACATATTAAGGACCAGGGGATTTTGTTTTCTTATGTTCTCATATATAAAACCTTGAAAGAAAGAGCATGTGCTTTCTTTTTCACATGTAGCTGGTAAGAATGTCTGTCCTATAATGCAGGATAGTGCTTTCAGAGATCAGCTTAAAAAAGGAATCTTGATTGTAATTGACCGGCTATTTGACAGAAGTAATTTCATGTCTTTTCTAAGCTCCAGAACCAGTGTGCATTGTGGTAGCATGAGACAGAAAGTAAGCAGCAAACTCTAAAGTCGAAAACTGAAGCCAAGCACAAAGTGCTAAAAACTGCAGTTCCTCTAATGGCCACTTGAGACTATCTCAAAAAGTGAGTTAATACACATAGACTCCCATGTTAAAAATCTGCGTGTTTACACTTTAGTGCAAGAGTTTTTTCTATTCTATATAAATATAATTATAATATATCATCGTTTTTCGCACCATCACAACTGTACAGTTAGCTGAATATTTGTACTTCAGTTTTGATGAAATTCTAGCTTTAGCCTGACACTTAGCATGATTACCTGTGAAGTATCAGACCTGAGCAGTTTATGGATGCAGACTGCTAAAAAAGCAACATAGCAGATTGAAAATAACCCCACGCCTGGCTGAAAAACAACGACGTAGCATTCCCCTAAATGCCAATGTTGACACTTAACAGTGCAGAGTGCAGAAAACAGTGAGTATCATCACCTTAACGATGTACATCTTTTATAAACAGGCTGTGGTCAAAGGTCAAGAAGCCCGACAGATACTGAACAGTTGAGTTCCAACAACTATATTATTGTTACTTTTAGCCTAAGACATTAAAAACTCAGATACTTGGAAGGATGTCAGACAGATTACACATTAAATTTTAGACTTAGGGCTGAATCAGGTGACACCTCTTTTCTACGATGGCCCTGAGAGTTCAAACACACTACAACTTAAGTAAATGCCACAAATACAAAAAAAAAAAATCTTTGAAAACACAACGGAAGTGTTTTCAGAGAGACAATAACTTGAGGGAAGGCTGCAGAAAAGACAGAAACCAAAAATGTGTTCTTGTAGTAATAACTGGATTCAAGAAAGGAGTGATTTTAAGAGACAAAAGCTGAGGAGAAAGCTTTGGGGGGGAAAGCTGCAGGAGGAAAATTCTCCAAATGTTTACCGACATTGGGGTTAATGATCTGTGTGAAGTCTTATATTCATAAACAATACAACAGTTCAAATGGAATATAACCGAAAAGCTGTTAGTAGGTGTTCATGCAAAGACTTGGACTGAAACCTGAACATAAGAGTTTGAGGCAATATGTAAAAAGTGTTCCAGGTCAGTTTCTGTATTGACAAAACATTAAAATATGTTCAGAGGTTATATTTTTACAACAAATATGGAAAATAATCAAAATAATCAGTTTCATTCAATATTCTCTTTAACTGGTAAATATCTAAAAATGTTAGAGAGATATCATTTGCACATATTGCTAAGAAAAAAAATTATAATACTAAAACAATACTTTTAAAAGACAAACGTATAGCTACAGCTGCTCTAAAGAGTAATAAACTTAGTTATTTAAAAATTAAAGACATCCAAAGACCAGCTTTGAATGATAAGAGAAACTGAATGTTTTAAATAATAAATAAAAAAGACTTTTCTGCAGAGTGAGAGGTGAGATAGGGAGGAGGACTGGACCATCCTCTATTCACATCATTCCCTGTGAACCCTCTTCTAATGGCTGTTTAATTCATTGTACTAACGGATTATCAAAGCCTTTTAAATTAGTCATTATGGAGAGGATGGATTGTGAGACAGCCATGGGAGGTTGGTCACGTTAACCAAAAGGCCTGGAGGAAAGATGGGGAAAGCATGCAAATGAAATATAAAAAGGATCATTTTTCTCCCCTCCCTTTAGATTCCAAGGACTCTACATATAATTTAATCTGCTATAAATCTGAGCCCACTGTGGGAGCCTCTATGCTGAACCTTTACCAGAAATAATGTTACAGATTCAAGAGAACTTCAAGAGAAAGTGCAAAGACAAAAGAGGATGTGCGCATTAGAGAACAAAGCTGGAGAGAGAGAGAAATGGGGAAGCGGGGCGCCGAGTGTGAAATCCAGGCGGCACAGAAGCCAATAAAATATAGATCTTATGCACATTGAAGTGACAGGGTGACCTTGTAGCCAGGGAATGCAATTTATCAACACAGAATGAAAAGGCAAATACAGTAAGATTGGACTGTGTTCATTTAAAGTAAGCCTTTTTTACTCTTCCTGCTTTTCAGCTCTGTTTCCACATGGCCAGAGAACAAGATCTATATTTTAAATTTAAGAGTAGTGTGAGCAACATTTATCAGTTTTCAGTGTAAAAAAATAAAAGAAAAACACATGGGTATTGTTGTTCTTATATTGACTTACCTATTTTTGCAATCAATGAGAAGACTGATGCCATATAGTCTGCACCTTAAACAAGTTCCAGCAACCAGTTTTCTTAGCTTAGCGTAAATTCTCAAAGCAGTGGAAAAAAAGTTAGCCTGGTCCTGTCAGATACATCTGCCAATAAATGCCTCTAAAAGTACAACACATCACATTTTGTTTATTTGAAGTGTAAGAGCAACATAATGATTTACACCACGAGACTTCAGAGACTTTTGATGTCAGGCTAGCTGTATCTGCAGTCCTAATGCTAAGCTAGGCTAATCATCTTGATGCTCTAGATACATGTTCATTGGACATTAGAGTGGATCCAACCTTTTCTTTACATGTTGTATTGTTGCTCAAAAAATATGAGAGAAAGCTTGGTCACAGTCTTAGCAGATTAACCAATCCCATGGCCAACCCACATTGGCTAACTACCCATCTGAAACCCATACATGCATCCAACTGCCAGATGGATTGGCAAATACAAGCAACAATTGCTCCACATTTGCAAGCCACCTCAACCCCAGCTCCAACCAGTGCCCTGTCTGTTGTCACATATGCCCGCTGTTTAGCAGAGGAGGTGTTGCTGTGTGTCTCCATGACTGCAGCTTTCCACCAATGCACGTGGAAGGTTGTGGAGGTCTGACAACAGAACTAAATTTTCAGATGCTTTTTTTTAAATCTCACTTTAATAAACCCTAAAAACCTGCTTAAAGATAGTCAGTATTTATTCAAATATTTAGTATTTTTTTCATGCATGTTTTTCTCAGTTTATATTGATAAAAACTCTTGGTTTGTATTTACGTGCAGACAGTAGACAGGACTATCAGAATCAGCATACTTTATTAATCCCTAAGGAAATTAGGGATGCTTACTCTCACCCAGTGTGCATTGTGGTTAACTGGCTGTTAGTCATTGTCATCTGTAGGTTTTTCAGTTCCTCCAGAGAGCATGAAGGATGTAAGTGACCCAAACCCTAGCACTGCTTGGTGCAGACAGCGCCCGTCTGTGTGAATCCACTTAGAAGTAGAGAAATTAGGCTTACTTGTTACATTTGGGATGCATAATTCATGCTTTGTGAATTTATCTGGGTTAGCTAAGCATTTGCTCAATACAGGCACTAATGTGCAGGTAGACTATGTGGTGATAAATCAGCAACATTTTTTTCTTGTATGAATTTATTTTATATATCAAAGTGAAACAGCTTCAGTTTCTTGATTTTGTGAGGGGTCTCTTGGGGAGGTGCTGTTCAAATGACCCATTCACTGCATGTAAGGATGCAGGTGGAACATAAATTAAGATGGCAAAGTGTGTTTGTGAGTTCATATATTGTGTTGGGCTGGATTGGAGTCTTTGCCGGGTTGATTCAGTCTCCCTGGCCTTATGTTTAACACCCCTGGTGTAGGTTAACGCAAACAGACAAACCTACACCTGCGTGAGATTATTATTAGTTAGTTAAAGTTCAACACCATCTTTATTATGTCCCACACTGATCATACCCCCTGCCCAGCCCATCGCTTAACCTGATATAAAACAGAAGAAACAACAGAGAGTCTGGATTCTGTAACTTGTCAGTATTTTGTTGTATAAATTGCCAAATCAATTAACTAACTGCTGTTTTTTTTTTTTCTTTGCTCACTGCAGTCAAAGAATACTGTGAACGCTTCATTACCACGGCTCTGCAGCAGAGATTAACTGTTCAAATACGGAGCACGACTGAAGATATTCAAATGTATGTTAAGCACAATGAGTGCTTAATTTGCATGTTATAAAACCCAGCATCATTATTCTTATACAGTATGGCGCTGAGCAATGCACTTGCGCCTCCACACATGGGCACACCGACACAAATGTCTGACAATGCTCGCCACAGGCCACTGGCTCTCCTCCACCGTGAAAATATCTTCCAAACCGTATAAATATTTATGTCCATTAATAGTAAAGAGGCAGTACGCGTAGATGCATAATGCTGTGTGCTGGTCTTATTTTCGAAGGAGATGCACTCCAACTGCCACGACGTCTCAGTCGCCATGACAACAGAGTTCAGTGTTGCGAGCCGAGCAGGACGTGGCCCCGTCAGTCTGCTCACACAGAAGCAGCACGACTGTCATGGAGAGGTGAAACAATGTGCGCGTTAAGTGTGCTCCGGCGACAAAATGCATGTTAATGTTCACTTGAAGCTACTTAAACTGAAGACATTCATCTCAGAAGTAGAGTTTGAACAGCACGCTTCAGTGCCGCCTCTAAACAGGCTCCGTCAGCATGTGGACATGGACGTAATTAGATGATCTCAGGCCATTTCTAAATGTTGTTACTGAGTAGCAGGAGCTGCACGGAATAGTTTGACCATATAAAGACGTGGATACTCATGAGAAAAGCAGATGTGAGAAATTACAAGCTCTCACATTTAAATTCCACAGACCATAGTGCACCAGAGTCCGAGTCCAAAACATTATCTTAGGAAGGAGACAAAGATTTATTGTAGTCAGAAGGGTCGATTGGAGGGATTTAAAGTAGTCACATCAGACTGCACATATGAACGCACTCGGTCTCATTAACAAACAAATAATTTCCCCATTGCTTTACTTTTGCTCTCTCCCACACACATATACATGTTGTTGCTGTTGCCTTGGACGTTTATCATGTCAGTATTGACGTTTTGTGAACGTGGACACCGTTTCTCTT
Organism: Mchenga conophoros; assembly: GCF_057382185.1. Lineage (NCBI taxonomy): Eukaryota > Metazoa > Chordata > Actinopteri > Cichliformes > Cichlidae > Mchenga > Mchenga conophoros. The sequence continues at coordinate 15,988,020 of NC_140532.1, forward strand.
TGCACCGATATCTTTCTTGGGAACAACAACATTACTGGGATGTGAGGTGGAGGAGAACGAAGCGGGATTCTTTCCAGGTCTAGCCAGGGGATGAGGCACAAATGAAAGACAGGAAGCACCAACAAAGCTGAGGCGCGCGTGAGAAAAACAGGAGCAGAGGGTTGTTAGAGTGCGCGTTGAACACAGCACACTCCACGAGAGATTAGAAGGCCGAGCAGCAGGAGCGCTTTGCCCCAGAGAGTAGAGCGTACAGACTTTCAAGGTAACACGGCTTTCACTTCCAGACTCAGCAAACACGCACGCATCAGCTCAAAGTGCCTCTTGCAAGATTAACAAGAAAGTTTGCTCGTTGTGTGAAGAAGAAGAAGAAGAAGAAAAGTTGTGTTTCTTAACTGTCTGGCTCTTGCTGTACTCAAAGATCTGACCCTGAGAGTGAAGCCCAATTGAATCAAGTTTATTCTTTGTTTAGCACCATTACCGATGATGTTGCATAACAGCCACGTTTTTTCCTGCTTCAAACTTGAAGTTGAATAGCTGGATACTTCCAGGAGACAGTAAATGACATGCAAATACACGGGTCAAGTATCTAACTGAGCAGATTTATAAAGAGACATATAAATCAGTAGCAACACTTAATAAACAACTGTAAATATTTAGAGCAGGGCTTGTCAATCTTTTTAGAGCCAGTACCAACGTTTTTAAGTCAGCAGAAGGTAGTCTATGTCTTTAGTAGTAGTCGTTTATAGTCAAATGCTTGTTATGCTTGTATAGATTTATACACCAAGAACACATGGGTCAGGTTTAGGAAAAGATTAATATTTGGGTTAATGTAGGTTAGGAATTTTCGCTACGTTTTTCTGAATTCATTTCCATCAATTTTGAGAAGATTCCCAACATCATTGGTTGAAATCCAGTCCCAAACCATGACAGAGCCTCACACTCACTGTTGCACCTCACTCCTGACCCCCACCAAAATGTTCACATTAGGATTCAACACTCCATAAGACCTGTTAGCACTGATTTTCAGTCCAGTTCTTATGTAATTTGGCAAACTTCAGCCTTTTCTACCCTGTTTTCCTTCCTTAAAAAGGCTTCTCGACAGCAACCCTTCCAAAGAGGTTATTTCTGATGAGGCTTCAATGAACAGTAGACGGATCATCTAAAAGCAAAAGTACATCTTTCAGGTTCAGATTGTGCTTGATTTCTTTTTCTATTTACTAAAGACATGACCTTCAGATACTGTTCATCTGCTGCCAATTCTTCATTTGTCCTCCACTTGTGCAGTTCCCTCAATTTTTTTTAGTGACGCACTGCAGACTGTGCTGAGATATTGTCTGTTGTTAGGGTTGTCTGTTAATAGCTCCTTGGGAATCACCTTGATGACATAAAAATACTATTTTATGTCGGTTAAACTGTTTTATCTTTGGCATTTTTTATAGACTGTTCTGAAGAAAATGTAACAAATGATGTGTTTTAGCAACAAGCTGCTGGTAACAAAGTGCTAAAAGATACAATTAAAATTCATTATTTGCTTTATATACCAGAGTGATTTTTAGTAGGTTTTAAGCTTTTTAGCAAACAAAGAAGAAAAACATTCCTCTGAAGATGATCCGGTACAATGACTGGATTGAAAAAAAAATGTAGAAAGTCGGGCTCCTTGGAAACAAAATATAAAGAAAAGAGCCGTTTCACTATTGTCATAACTCAGTGTGTCAGCCAAAGACCCCAAAGGACAATAAATAAGAATGAGCTACCTTTGTCTTTGCCAAAAAAACAAACAAAACTGTGGAAGGGGGCAGTGGAGACATCATGTAAGTTTGTTGGTGTAAATGGTCTCTATCTGCCAATGTACACTTTTTAATATCGCAGCTCAACTTTACAATCCTCTTGGAGTTCCCCACATCCACTGATTTAAGTCTATTGATTATAGCAAGATTGCACCGAACAGATTAGCTACCGTAATCATGGGACGTGATGACTTCACTTAAAACGGTCAGACTGGAAAACAATCAGTCTGAAATGATTTGTAAATATAGAAAAATGTGAACAGTAACATCGTCTCACACCCTGTAAATCTTTGTCACAGCTCATAGACTGACATCGTGCTACAGCTATGGGTTGGCTTCCATATAAACTGTTCACAAGGGTTTCATTCATGTTCTAGTTATTACTGAAAAAAGTAATGCATTCCACATTACTCTGGAAAATTGCTTATCTACTTCCTTCCTTTTTACATATGACATTGCTGTTGTATAATCCCACAGCATATATTCCCACCTAATTACCAGAAACCTAAATATATATGTTGGTGTGTATACATTAATGCTGCTGGCTGCTTATTGTTACTTTTCTTACCTGCTGAATATCGAGCTCGGGCTGCTTGGCTTAAATCCACATACACACAGCTTGAACATCATTCTGACTCTCAGGTTCCACACTAGTAGCTTTGTGTTAGCATGCTGTATTTCCAAACAGGACACGGTTTGTGCTTTAGTCTGCCATTCTTGTCCTTGTGCAAAACATAAGAAAAAGAAAAAAAAAGTGCTGTGCTAAACAAATAAAGACCACTGCCATTTTCTTCTTCCTGCACAGGAATTGGTCAGATGATTCCAGGAAAAGGGCTCTCTCTCTCTCTTTGCTTATCCTGCAGATAATCAAAGAAATTATGCAAGTAACAACACAGTTGTTACCAACTTGTTACCAAATGCACTGTGATTACAGTTACACAAAGGGTTTAATGTGAGATTTGGCAGGTAGGTAAATCCTATGATCAGGTGCAGCATGGGGCAAAGAATCACTTAGATATAAGTCACATCGATTATAAAGTAGATTTCATTCTGTGTGCAGGCTGTCATCATGTGACCTGCTCTGCTGCTCTTTGGGGGATGTGTTTCTGCTTTTATCTTCTTGGATTCCCACCCTTAGACAATATGGCGCAAGTGTGTGAATGTGTGTGTGAATGGGTGGATGACTGGATATGTAAAGCGCTTTGGGGTCCTTAGGGACTAGTAAAGCGCTATATAAATACAGGCCATTTACCATTTACCAAGTACAAAAGGTAAAATCATGAATCATGAATGAATCTAACCAGCATCAATACGTTAAATCTAAATTAGCTGATGTAGCCTAGCATTTACCATGAACACCACAACCTATTCTGTACCAGTGTTGTTGTAATTATTGTTGTAAACTTCACTACAGAGCTGCAGACTAAGTGGTTAGTACAGTATACTTGTGCAAAATTTGGATAACACAAGAAGAGCACACTTAAGTTTGTTTTGCATGAAATTCAGAAGAACAAAATTTAGCAACACATTATGTACAGAGACAAAAAATCTGATAGTCTTTAACTAATTCCTTTTCCTCACCCCCTTGTTTCGCTCTTATTTTTGCCCACAAGTGACAGTATCAAACATTGATGTGTTTTTAAAAAGTTTTCAGCAAACATGAAATGCTTCATGTTTGCCGAGTTGATTGAAAAGTTACACCTTAAATTGCCTGCCGCTTCATAAAGCTGTCCCTTTTATGCTCACTCCTCTACGGTTGTGCTAACTAGATGCTGAAGCGCCACAAACGTAACTTTGACATCTGCACCATGAACCCATCACAGGGACGAGAAGGAAAAAGTGATGAGCTGAAGGTGTAAGCGGATGGTGGGACGTCATTATTTTATTACTGAGCAAGTATCTCAATGGAAACAGCTAACAGCTAGCAGCTGGAAACAACACCAGGAAAAATTAACTCTCTAACTGTATTATGTATTAGCCTTCATACGAGATTCAATTGCTCGTTTATTGAAGGTGGCCGAACGCTGTTCCAGATTGTTCCAGCCCACTTAAACCCCTGGTTACACATTAATGTGGAGCATATCAGATCCAACACTGACCCCCAAATAAAATAGTTTAGATCAGATGGTTTAGGGTTCTCAAACTGGCAGCGCTTTGGTGCAGATCAGTAACATCTGATGCTGAATGAAAGCACGGTGAAGAAAGAATGTCGAGCGATTTGAGAAAGAAATGGTCATTTGTCTCGTTACTTTCAACTGCAGCCAACATAAAGAGTAAACCTTCCTAACACTGACAAGTATACTTCTGTCAATGGGGTTTAAAAAAATGTATACACATGAAGGAGCCCTGACATTTTGATTATAGCACAAGCCAGACACATTACCGGCAGTAAAACTGTTTGATGTGTGCATTTCTTCAGCGCCGGCCTCAATTATATGCTCACTCACTAAACTGGCTTTGAGTCGTTAAAAGTTTGAGAACTCTTGTTTTAGTTTTAGATAATTGGGCGTAACTTTTGGCTTGCTTAAAACTGTCTGACTGAGTAACCCCACCCACCCTTTTTAAAAATTCCCTCAATTTATTCAAGGAGACGTTTGTATTGTAGCAATGTCCTTCTCATATTCACTCTTCAGTCTCTACACATGATCGCAGCAGTATGATAAGGTGGCCGATTAAGCATTTGAGATTAAAATCCTTGCACCTGCATCTGTTTCACATGGATGGGAGAAATCAAGATTTAGTGCAAATGTCTTGGCATCAAAGCAGTGACCTTGTTGTTATATTTCCCTCACCTTTAGGACAGGCTTGTGGTGAACGTGAAACTAACAGTTAGTTGAAATAATGACTGCACCTACACAACAGCAGCCAGTATATTCGCATTTCCCTGGTTCTTGTTAGAACACTGCTTGGTACTCTCTGCTCATTAGAGGGGATGCTGTTTGTTCAGACTGCAACCCCTCCCAACATCCCCCACGCCAGCTCGGGAGGGAAACCGACCCCATGTAGAGACAAAATAAGTAAGAGCGTGAACGAAGGCTGGCCAGTCTGGAGTGACAGCGTGATACACCCCACACACACACACACACACACCCTCTGTGTCATCCCTGGTAGCCCAAAAATTAGCAGGAACCCCAGGGAACAAGAAAGGGTGGAGGATCAGAGGGTGGTCTTCTGTGATGGGCTGTATCTTTGTATGGGTAAAGCTCTAGACTGCGCCTGAGGACAGTGAGACAGCAAAAACCAGGACAGTAATGCACACATAAATCCACACACACACACGCATGCACATGCTGCTCACTGTTATTAATACAGGTTGTCAATTAGGCATGACCCAGAAAGCCTGTCTGCACGCAGGGTGCACAACAAGCTGAGACAGACTGACGGGCTCAAAACACTCAAAATCCCTCCACTCAGCTCGCTGTCTAGGAGACTGGATTAACTAACAAAAACAAAAAAAAGGGTACAAGCATTTACGACACAAAATCCATACAGACAGAAAAGGCCAGTTAACTTAAAATAAATCTCTTGAGCCACAAAGCAGATTTGCAGATGCACCTACTGCAAGACAAGAAACAGATATGGGTGGAGCTGACGTAATTAAGGCATTGTGAAACTGTGCTGTTGTCAGCAGAAGAAATAATTAGTTCCAGCATGTCTATAACTTGTTTCGGAGACTCTGCAGGTGCACGACAACAACAACACAAAGCTGGTGAACCATGTACTCTAACCTGCACTGAGTGATATGGATGCCCTGCCTACTATTTTTTTCTTCCTGTGTTTTGCTTTTTTCTTCTGGAGTGTAGGGAGCGACTGTCAGCTAAGTGAGAGTATTAGCAAAGGAGGCGGATGTGGAGGCAGAAGGATGTTCTGAAGGTGAAAAGGGTGAAAGTTGCCCTCCCGCAATGGGCGTGCACTCTTTAGTTAGCGGGCAAGGACATGCCAGGGGCAACCAGTGGTGTTTGGCTCTGTTCCCTGCCTCTCGGTTTTCATTCACGGCCTGGTCTTAAAAGCTTTCCCCCTTTTTCATTGTTTCACAAGGCCTATCTAAAGGGTTTATGCCTCTGACTTGAGCTAAGCACTTTGGGTGACACTGCTCATCACAAATCCTAAAAACCTCTGCAAATGCTTTTTTTTCACCCCTCCTTCCTCCCTGCTCTCTATATTATTGTTTTCACTCCCTCCCACCGCCCAGACCCGTCCCTTAGTCCCCTCCCTCCTCACTCTGTGCTCTCTTCATCTCTTAATGCCTCTATCTCCTTTCCACTCTCACTATGACAGTGGAGTGCAGGCGTGCTCTAATCTAAGCCAGATGAGCTAGAAAAACACAGGCTTCCAACGCCAGTTGCTTTCGCCATTAACCAAGAGGCCCATCATTTCTCTCTCCAATCACAAAGTAGACTTCTGGGGTTTACCAGCACAACTACATATGCACAAAACCAGACGAGCCAGTAAAACTCATCTATAAGTGATTTATAATGACACTTGGACGGCTTTGCTGCTGCCATCGTCTGTCTCGCCATCACAGACGATTGGGCTGTGGCTTTGAGCCAGTCTCGTAGCACCTGTTGAGGCGACTGTGCTGTCAAAGCCGTTTTACATGATTCTCTCTTTTTATGGATGGATTTCCAACATATTTCAGATCCCAAAGGTATTTTTTTCAGATCATATGGGTGCAGTGTTGCATGTAAACGTGTGGCCTCTGACCACAGCGAGAGTCCAGTCACCTTCAGGGTTGAGCTGAGGCTCTGTCCTCTCTGTCACGATGAGTTTGGGCTGAGCATTTCATTTAGGATTCGCTGAGTCTCGCTCACTGCTGAGGCAGAAGGACGTCAGGTCCCTCTGGGGACATTGCTGTCCCACCCTGTCACTTCCACTCTTGTATCCACAGACCACAAAGCACATGGCGCACAAGTCCAGACTGCAGCCAAGCAGAGGAGGAAGGAAGAAACCAACTGGACTCCTGGCACAGGGACAGAGAGTTGAATGAATAACTTGCATGAATTTTTATATGGCATTTATCTGACTTACAAAAATAGTTTTGCTTTTCCACTTTCCTGTGCGTGTCAGAAAGACTGATTCTACTCTTGTGTCGTATGGTAAATGTGAATCACCAGCAGCTGATTAGCATGATTCAGCACACAGACCTGAACCAGTATTAACCCAGTAAATATAAGCCTCTTTAAGTAACACACTATATGTTGTTATTTAAACTATAGAAAAACAAACATGCCAAAACAACAAAGACCATGTCTGGAACTGGCCAATCACGTTTTTGTAATGTGACAACATTACAAAAGTCAGGGAAAAAAGACTACACCAGAAGGCCTTCAGTGCACTCTCAACAAGCACCAAGACCTTTTCAATAGATAGTTAATGTTGTGAAGCATCCATTTTAATTGAAACCATTATCTTTTCCTTAAGATAACTGAGGCTTTTTTTTTTCTGTTACACCTAACCAATGTGCGACTGAAAACTGCTTTAAGTAGTGCCATGTTTACTTTTGGTTTCAGACAAAGCCATGCTTTTTGGGGGGGCATTGTGGCTCAAGAGTTGGCAGTTCGTCTTGTAATCGGAAGGTTGCCGGTTTGAGCCCCGGCTCGGACAGTCTCGGTCGTTGTGTCCTTGGGCAAGACACTTCACCTACCGCCTACTGGTGATGGCCAGAGGGGCCGATGGTGCGATATGGCAGCCTGGCTTCTGTCAGTTTGCCCCAGGGCAGCTTTGGCTACAACTGTAGCTTGCCTCCACCAGTGTGTGAATGAATAGTGGAATTTGAGGGTCTTGAAAAGCGCTATAAAAATGCAATGCATTATTATTAGTAGTAGTATTTCATCCATCACAACCTTAAAGAGAAGTGGAAACCTTAGGCCTAAGAAAATAGGCCAATCTGGAATTGCCAAAAACTGCTTGATGGCAGTTGCAGGAAAAATGATGCTAAAGCCTCAGTCATGCAGGCAAGAGTACAGACGGGTTCAGTGCCCCCCTGTTAACCACTGGTCACTTGGGAAAAACCTGTATTCCCCAAATCTGTTGGCAAAGACTTGTGATTGCTTTGCTTGCTAGCATATTGGTGCAGTTGCAGACTGAAGGAAGGTGGTAGAGCTGTCTACAAACACGGTCCAGCCACTCTCCAAGCTTTAGTGAAACTGTGGAAAGCGTGAAACAAGCCGGAAATGGAGACTGTTTACTGTTGAATTAAAAGTGGCGCCTTTTGAAACATGTTACCTGCAGAGCTAAAACACAACTTTTACTTTGAAGGTGAACCTTTTCCATTTCCAGTTTGTATCACATTTTTTCACTGGTTGGCCACTAGTTTGCAAGTGTTTAAAGACAAACTGATGGCTACCAATGCTGACCCCAAGACTCCTAGTAGATCTATGGTGTCTATTTCTATGGTGTCTTTGTCACCTAGTTCTCAAGTTATTGCATACACAAATTTGGGCGTTCACGCCACCCACGGTAGGTGGGTGACCTGGACAACAATACGCCATGACCCTTTTACGGCTGAGGGGTAAAAACGACCGTGGCAATCTGTTTGCAAGCAAAAAAAAAATGCTGGGAGGTTTTTGCTGCAGCATCTTCTTTCAACCAATTTTGCCCAGCAACCTCCAGGAACCACTGCCAACCAATCAGTGAATGAACATTTTTCCCAACCAACTGGTGACTGTATCACAGCCAGTATGACAGACCACTACTGAGCAATGTGCACATGATGTCACATGAAAAACCTCGATTAAAATGCCCAATTTCAGCTGTGAAAACATGTCTTTTTTGGTACATAAACACTTTCGTCTGGATCGATGGTTCTCCTTTTATAACATAATATGCGTGACAATTTTTAGAAGTTCATTTGGATACCGTAGAGGTCTGACAGGAAGGGACTCGGCAGCTTTGATTAGCAGATGTCTCGACACTAGCCGCTGTAGCCAGTAGCTGTCTCCAAGGCCTCATCTCCGCTAATTGGTGACACTGAACTGGACCTTTTTACCATGTTGGAGCCTTTTCATGGAATTATCTATTATGTCAAATGTAGTTGAACCCACTGCTTCACTTTTGGTGAATATAATTCTAGTGTTGTTAACAGTCTATTACTGAGCACTGAATAGTGAGAGTTTGTGCTTCTGCCCTGCACCCATACATGTTATGAATGTTGCTTTGTATCAAGGCTTGATAGCATTAGCTGATAACACGTCAACCTCAGGCCACAGTGGCTACATCCATCTTTATAGAATTTCTATGGCCATGCGCCAGTCTCTTTTCTTTGAGTTAGAACTATGGAATCACAACCAGCATGACTGGCCAGTTGCACTGATGGTCCAGGATCAAAGTGCTTATATTGAAGGGACAACACTAACAGTAATTCCTGAAAACAAAGCAAATATACTAATTTTACCACAATGTCAAAGCAATCTGCACATGAAACAGGCTCAGAATGCTGTCATGGGATGCCAGTGGTTCTGTCATGTGAAAAAAATACCACTGGTAATCCAACAGAATCATGAATTATTCATCAGATCTCTTGTGAATAGTTTGTTTCAGTTTCCCATGTGGGTGACAGAAATCTTGTGGCTGCAGAAAAAGGGAAAGGTAAAAAAAAGAGGCTGTTACATCATGCACTGCTAACTGTTTTGTCTCCTGTACCTTCTCCTCCACACTCTTTCTTCTTCCCCTTGTGTTTCTCTTGTCATCCACCTACCTTCAGCTCACAGCAGAGGGTACAATATGTAAAGACTTCAAGGCTTCAATCAGCAGCAAGTTTCAGGGAGTAGAAAAAAGAAAATTTTCTCTATCAATTTATCATTTTCCAAGTCTTCCCGTGACTACTCGTCTCTTACAGAACACATCTAAGATGCTAAGTTAATAAAACCAGACGAGAGCGTGGTGAGCCAGGAGAATAGGCTCAGGATTGCACAATAACACACTCGGCAGTGAGCCCCACATGAATCAAAATGACAAAGCCAATCTGGCGACAAATTCTCTCTTGCTGGCTGTAAACTGCTCAGCTCTCGGGAAGACCGGATACAGGAGTACAAGCTAGGGAAATTTAAAAAGTGAAATTCAGTTAGATGTACCGTCTATATTACCCCCCCACCCCACCAATTCCCTGTGGAGGAGTTAATCAAATCCTGGTTTACTAGACTAGTCTTCTTCCCAGTCCTTTCACTTTATGTGAGGGCACACGTGTATCGTAAAGACCAAGAAACAGAGACGAGGAAGATCTCTAAAACTCAAGTGTGTTCATTTATCGCTGCAGATGCCTGAAGAGTTCAATCTAATGAGAACCTCAAGTGTACACAGCATGCTCTATGCAGAACTATTTCTCAGTTTTACTGTTTGTGCTGCGACTAGAAAAAAACAACAAAATAAAACTATATGCATGTGGTCCATAGGTCATCTGACAAGATGAACTGATTGTGTCTCGCTTCAGATACACCACATAGTTACTGGTGTTTTCTCAGGTTACTTCAGATACGTTAAGGTTCATGCTCTGAGGGGGGAAATCCCAGAGTTTAAAACACATTGTTTTCCACTGTGTGCTATTTCCTCAGTGGCACTGTGTTTGAGATCATTGAGATGCTGTTGTCAATCAGATGCTTTCCAGATGGTGTAGCATGATGTATGAAAATCAGATGGTGCTTTCCTGCATTCATAATCCATCAGTTTTACAAAGATCCCCAACACCACTGACGTATATGCAGCCCCAAAACAGGACTAAGCCTCCATCGTGTTTTAGAGATGGCTGCAGTTGTACCTCTCTCCTAACCAACTCCATATATACAACCAAAAATTTCAAATTAGGATTCATCACACCACAAGACCCACTAACACAGATTTTCAGTGCAGTTCTTGTGTAATGTGGCATAGCTCTGCCTTTTCTACCGTTTCCCTTTGTAAATATGGCTTCTTGACAGCCACCCTTCCAATGAGCCCATTTCTGATGAGGCTTCAGTGAACGGTCGATGGATCAGCTGAAGGGTCAGATGAATCTCTGAGGTTCTTTGTCAGGCCTTTGGTGGAATGTTTCCTATTTCTTAAGAACATGACTGTGTGAATAGAATGTGCAAAAAGAAAGTATACTGATGATGTCCAGCCAATAGCTTTGCCGTATAAATCTTTTTTTTTGTTTTTACTTTTTTGAATATCCTTTACTAAATTGATGTAAACATACCTTTAGTAGTTTCTATTTGCAGTGTACTTGTGAATGCAATCTCTGAATTACAATAATTTTGAGAAATACATGTCAAGCTATGAGTCTTATCTCTGATTTCTGAGCAAATACTTCGCACAAAGGTAATTAGATATAAAGGTATTTAGATATAAGTATGAAGACTTCTTTCTCATGTCTCTATGTTCAGTTTAGACTGAGTTATGACTGAGATGGAGAATTGATTCTGACACAGTTGCAAACTGGGAAAACAATCTATAAGGGCTGAAATGAAAACATGAAGCATCAGGACAACCAGAGCAAGGAGACCAGGGGTTAAGCTTCTTTCTCTAGCTGAGCCCAGGTGCAGCAGGCTTCACCCACAGGTTGCAAGAGAGTGCGCATGCCGAGCTCTTTATTAATAACCTTGAGATGGAAGCGCACTATCCCCCAGTAACCCTTAAAAGACAGCGTTTCTCCATCCCATTCCCCCCTGTCTGGTAGGGCCTCGTAAAAGAGTTAACTGGTCTCACATGACCCCCCTGTCCACTGGTGCAGTGATTGGCTGAAACCTTAAAAACAAGGGGTGTGATTTGTTGGTTTTTGAAGTGGTTCACAGCCTCACAGATGAGCTCATCCTGTCCTCCTTCCTGGTCATCAGAGATCAAAGAAAAAACATTAGGGAAATATTGTTCACGGTCACAAAAAAATTGTAATGCCACAAGAAAGTTGCAAAAGAGCCAGTCATACCCAATCAAACCGCAGCCAAGTCTTTTTGTAGCATTTTCCATTAGTGTTTAGTTTTCCCTTTTAGCTAGGGTTTTGGTATTCTTGCAGTTTTTATATTTGGAGCATATTTTCCTTGGTGTTTGTATGGGGTTTTTTTTTTTGACATTCTCTTGCATTTCCACTTTGGTCAATTGTGTCTACTTTACAGCTTTTCCTTGACCAAAGAGGGATATTTAGCTTACAGGACAGCAAAACAGGCATATCTAAATAGACATCAGGCACTGGGCACAAATAAATCGATCATAACTTACAGAAAAGTTCACACATAGACTGACCTGATGATAATCTAGGTGTGTGGTTTGCTGAAAAAAGTTGAATTGAGGAGAACTCTAGTGAGAGATCAAAGTGAATCAGCTGTGTATGACCAAGCACCCCCCAGAGCTGAACAGTGTGTCAAAAACTGCAGTTCCTGTTGAGCCAGTGAGGCAGACTCAAGAAGCAAGTCAGTTCCCATGAAGTTCCACGTTAGAGTGCCTAACTTAACTTCGTTTAAAAAGGATGCCAAGGCTTGTGGATGGATTTTGCTGTCATATCCGAAACTGTTATGGCCTCTTGTTTGGTGCAGCTCAGTCAGGTTTGTGCTCCAGATTTGATGAATGAAACTTACACCCTCTTGTGTAAATACGGTCGTTTTTGGCTCCTAAAAAAAGAAAAAAGACAAAATAATGGGGGCCAAAAATGCTAATGCTAAGGGGTCAAAATTCAGAGACCGTAGTCATTGTGACTGTGTCCATCTTTTAAATACAGGCATTGAGGTTGACCACAGACTCTGCAGCAGTACAGTGTGTGTGTGTGTGTGTGTGTGTGTGTGTGTGTGTGTGTGTGTGTGTGTGTGTGTGTGTGTGTGTGTGTGGGGTGGGGGGGTCTTTGGGTGTTTGTTTGTGGTTTAGAGAATTTGTTTTTCCTCAGCTGGGGGAAGGTAAGCGATGCGACCAGAGGGCACTTGCACCCTGCGAGCCATCCCTCCATCTGACCTCTGCTAAATTCTCTCCCTGTTTGTCACAACACTGAGGCTGCAGCTGCTGGGCCAACAGAAAAGGGGAATCGTGAGATGCGAGGAAGGCCATTAACTCCAGCTTGACTTTTTTTGTAGTGAAAGCTGTTAGCCTGCGCACACAGACACGCTTCTGCTTAATAGGGAACACTTTTGTCTGGCACAATCACACTCTCAACTATTTCCTTAAGACCCCGTTTCACCCTCTCTATCGGACTCTCTCACACACAGCCACAGGCATTACCAACGCATTTGTTTCCACATCTGGCTTATTATTTTTGTTTTGAAGTATCATTATGGCAAAATGGCAATTAGATCACAGTTTATTGGACCCAAAGCACCTGAACAATAGTTTCATCGTCAGTGTTCACTGTACACATATGCACACAAAATGTCTGGATTAAGACTTTCTTCGGGGGTCAACAGAGCTGAAAGCCTCAGATGTTCTCCCCATGAACTCATCTTTCAGCTTACTGAGCTAAAACAGCTGGCTCTCCCTCCTCCTCTGCACAGTTTTCCACTGAGCCCTGAGATGGACCTCTTAGCATGTGGCTGCATATGAAGTGTACACAAGCACATACATCTAAAAGACACATACTGGGTTACTCCTTTGAGTGACAGTACCTGAGAGCTGCAGTTTACTGTTTATATATGAGAAAACCAACAGCAATCGCCCATTTGTCATTACTCCTGCTAATGTGACCCAGCTGCCTTCTGCCTGCCTTTCATATGGCTCCACCCGTACCCAAATCCCAAGGTACTTTGTGCGTAAGCGTGCATGTGTGTGTGTGGTGGGCTGCTAAGAACAGTCCTCCTGTCTCTCCTTCCTGAAGAAGACAGGAGGACTGTGAGAATCGTGTGCTGTTAAAAGTAGAACTCCTCAACTGGGATCATTAAAGAACTTGGTGGTAAACAGACGGATCCCCTGCTGTCCCAGTCCAGTGAAAACACGATTCCCTCTGTGAGGACGTGACAAGCAAAGAGAAAGAAACTGAGAAAAAGAGCAAAATACGAGGCGAAGATGGGGAGTGAGAGAAAGGGACGACACAGACAGCCGCAGCAGGGGGCATGCTGTTCTCCGTATTAGTCTGTCAGTGAATCTCATTAACAGGGCTTCTCTAATCAGCAGCCGAGAATATTCCACTGAAGGCCATCCGCTCTGCTCCCAACCTCCTTCCTCTCATTTTGATTACTCTGATGCATAAATTTACCATTACCTTTTTCTTCTTTTTTTAAAAAAAAAATAAAGGGTTCTAATTTAAACTCCTCGAGAAAGCAGCGTCTGTTCTCAGCTTCAATTATGTCCAGCGTGGACTCCCTCTTTTTTACATGTTAAACACAGCAGGCTGCCATGTTAAAGATATCCACTTTGCTCTCGTCACATTAAGAGAGGCTTGCTTTCCAGTACTTTTTGCTCCACTCGGTAAGCAGTGGAAATAAATGAGCACTTGTGCTGAAAATGTGCATTTTCCAAATGACAGCTTGCTGGGCAAATACAGCCAAATAACTTCAAAAAGGTACTCGTGTCACTGCTGACAATTTGAAACGTGTGAATTCATTTGTAAGTGATTGTGGGTTCTGTTACATCTCGATGATCCGCTTATAGATGAAAAGCAAAAAGACGCCAGGATATTTATGCCAGTTTAACCGCGGGGAGTCAAAGGACAAAAAGAACACACACAAAAAAAAAACCAAGACAGAGACCACAACGGGAAGCTGAATGGTTGTTAAACAGGAAGGTCCGAGTCAAAGCAGGGGTGTTCCTCTTTTTTTATTATCCCTGTGCTTTTCCTTAATGAGCGCAGCTGGTATCCAACGCAAACAAACTCAGGCTATTGTCCAGAGACATTAACAGTTCAAGCAATGTTTGATTGTCCTTGGAGAAATGAGTGTGGCATAAGATGAAACAGAGGAGATTAGAGGTTGGAAGCAAAGAGTCATGCCAGAGACATTCCCAGCACCACACATGCTCATTCTTTAATCATGATCAAGTCCTGCCAATATTGGGAAATCTGAATTCCAAAGGACGCTCGGCATCAAAAGGTCTCTCTAGCCTATGACTGTGCCTTATGGGAGCCGCTGAAGCTTCTCTTTGCCGAAAAGACCCAAACCTAAACATGCTCAACAAATTCATAGACCGAGAATCTCCATTTATGTCCTTGTGAAACAGCCGCGACTCAACACGCAACGGTTCTGACACACGTCTTTACTGATTTACAGCCTGTCCTCTGAAGTCCTCCCTTTCTCGACACTCCCCAGCAGCTCGAGAGAGTGTGTTCACGCAGCCCTGCGAGCTCTCTGGGCGTGTTCCTGGCTCTAACTAAATGTGCAGATATGATAAATAAATCACACACAGGCCCTCTGGAGAAAAGAGAAACCGAGTGGAACGGGCTACAGGGAATAAAGAAGACATCTGGTGGAGGAACTGGAGCCTGTCTGCTGAGGAGAAAATGACTTATAGAGACACATTATTATAAGACACTGACTACTGGAGATGATTGTGCCAGCTCGCCTTGAGTTCAGATGTAATGGAAGTGCTAATTAAAACAATATTTACACATCACAAAATTAACACAAGCCGCATCGTGGGTAGAGATGTTGTTTACCAAGTGTCAGGTGCACATAGCTAACTTGTGTGTGAAAATGATAATATACGGTAAGCACATCTGACCCAATATAAAACTGTATATGTTTAACATTTTGGCATTTTTATGAATTTTTGAGAATTCTGATGTTCACCCCTCAAAGGAGGCAGGCCTGTGTTGACTTCATGTTGATTGCTACATATGTCTCTGTGCACCCTATCTCCTCCTTAACAGGTGGGACAATCTGAACAAAACTTTGCATGAACATCACACATACAGTGATTCTTAACATTGATGTCTTTGAAGAAGACTTATTATAAATCACAACTCTTTTAATTTTCATACCTATTTTATGTTCATTTCATCATCCCTTTAATGTAACGTTCTCATTTTTCATTTACTTCATGTGTCAAGTTCAGTGTGTCATCCGTATGTGGTTTAGTGGTCACAAAAATCTGTATGTGTGAAGGAACTTTATTCGAGTCTCCACTAAATACAAAATGAAGACTTTAAACAAACCGCGTGTAGAGTGGGTTTTTTGCTAGCCTACGTAAAAGATATACTTCGCCACTGATTCATCACCTTCCAGTTCATCAAGTGCCGTCTTTAGGGCTTTGAATTTTGCCTTATCGCTGTTGCTATCATATTCCAGAGTCTGTCTTTTGATGAGACAGGTGGACCACTATCAGGTAATGGTAGCAAACATAAACGCTAGCAAATGCTTAGCAACTTAGCCACAGATTGTGTGGGTGCATTGCACAGACATCTGCTTATTAGTGTTAATGTAGAAATCAAATGCATGATTTCTCCCCAAAAAACTGAAGTAGCGATTTCACAGATGGGGTGAAATTGAAAGTGACTTGAAATCAAACCATATTATTTATCAGGTTTGTTTCTTAAGTGGTCGCCACACTACATGCTCTTTCTGATGCACCCCTCCTGTTTATCCAGGTTTTGGGCCAGCGCTATGAGTACATTAGCTTGTGACCCTGTTATGCTAGATTTGTGTCTCAGGGTATTTTTGTGTGTAAGCTGAACGTGTTGACCACTGCACCTTAAGCTACTTTTATTTGGCAGGTAATTGCATCAGAAATGCTTAAATAGATCCCAACACCACAGGTGCACTTGATAGGTCCAGTTCAGTGACCTGAATTAGCTGAGGAGGAGCCTAGCTAGGGCAGCTAGCAGCCTAGCTGGGACCTACCTTTTCTTAAAACACCTGATTTTAAACCGTAATAAAATGGAAATAAGTCAGTTATATATACAGTGCTTGACACATTTATCAAATCACCTGTCATAAAAACTAGTAAACAAAAATATTTTAGAAATTAGAGGTGTGGATCAATCGATAGTATCGATAGCAATCCTGGTATTGGTATCAGCTTAATACTAGCGCGATAGGACTGATAGTTTGATGCTATCTTCCAAGCTCAGTACATAGACTATTGAAATGTGTTAAATGAAATATTATTATTATTATTATTTTTTTAATGAAAAAGTATATCTCAAGCAAAACCTTAACCCTATCATGACACAATAAATTAGGTACAGAGACTTCTTTTTTGTTGTTAGTTTCTTGCCTTTGTAGTCAGAACTGTAGTTATTTGTTACTCCAAACTTACCACTTATTTGTAGACTTTAGATACAAATTTGGATTAAAATGTACATTCCTGGCATAACCAAATGTGTTTGAATTGAAAGAAAAGTTATCTCATTCAGAGTTCAAATTCACCAGAAGGAGAGATCACGTCTCTACCAGCCAGAAAATAAGTCAACTCGGATGGCTTATGTTGTGTGAAAGCACATACTGCTGCACATACTTGCTGCCACATTTGTAGTCCATACACAAAAGCTGGAACGGTTGATCTCGTATCAGCCCCTGTCCCGATAGGTTAGTGAGCACAGATCCTATTAAATACTGTAGCTGCTGCTCTATTCAGTAGAGAAGGGGAGGGTGCTAACCTCCATCTGCTGTGGTCAATTTTGGCAAGGAGTCAACAAGGCTCTCCAAAGGTAGAGCTTACTTTGTGTGTGTGTGTGTGTGTGTGTGTGTGTGTGTGTGTGTGTGTGTGTGTGTGTGTGTGTGTGTGTGTTAACATGAATGTAGAAGAAAGTGAGAAAGAAAGGACAGGCAGAAGGAGATGGATGAAGCAGGGAGGGAAACCGGGCAAAGAAACAAAATAAAGGGGGGGGTAAAGAAGAAGAAGCGAGAACAGTCATCCGCAGCAAATGTGCTGCAAGGCTTTCGTATCAGGGTGACAGGTGCATTATCATAGGTTAATGAGAAGTCTAGTGCTGCCTGTAGCTGCAATCAGGGGGAGTGCTGCCTCAACTGCAGCCTCCATCAATCAGATCAGACATGAACTCCCACTCAAGCACCAAATACTCACGCACACAGACACACACTCACAAATACATAGATGTTTAAAGTATACCAACACATCAGGCACGTACACAAACACCCTCAAACATTCAATTCAGAGTTATCTCATTACAGCTGGAGGGAAACAGTGATGAAGAATGCAATCTGATGCAGAAGATTGCAGTGTTATTATGAGGTATTTATGGACACAATGAACAATAATTAGTACCTCAAGCACAACTGTCAGGTGTGATCATGAAGATGTGTTAGCTACAGGTGCTACCGCAGTCTGCAGTTTCTTTGTAGATGATAGATTCAATATTCAGATCCTCCAATTACATTTTCTTGCACAATCAAATTTTGATTATGAGTTAGAGTGACTGCATTAATGTAGTGTAATATTCTCTTTCAGTTTTTGCACTGGCCCTCCAGGGTATCGCACAGACGACTATGCAGTCTATTTAGAATCACCATTTAACCTAACATGTGTGTCTTTGGACTGTCGGAGGAAGCCAGAGTCCCCAGAGAGAAACTGGACAGAAAGGCCTGAGGATTTAAACTCTTGCTGAGGATTTGTACCTTCTTGCTGGGAGGTGACAGTGTTAACCACCATACTTCCTAATCCTAAGCGCCAGAGCTGATGTTGCATGAGACATAGCACTCCGAGTGAAAATACATAAACAGTATGTAAAAGATGGTTGTTTCCTCTTGGTCTGAAAAGGGAAACCAACAAGTGGAATGTCTTAAACCTGTGTTCTTTCAAAGGATGAACACCGTTTTGCCTGCACAAACAGTAATCCTGAGTAAGTTTCAGGGCATGGGGAGAGACAAGCGAACACCTCATCTGTGACATCTGGTTTCCAAAACCAAACTCCAGATTTCACAATGGGACATCGCAAACCCAACAAGCGATGTCACTGTGGCTACATCTAGCTTTTATATAAAGTTGCTGTCAACCACATGTGCACGGTTAGCACATTTATACTAGCTTTCAAATAGGAAGATGCAAGCTATCTTGATTATTTCTCTACAACCCTACAAAATCGTGTTTCAAAGCAGTCAAAGCTTTGCATGAAACCTAATTAATAAGGAGTGTGTTGGTGGTCTCAGATGAAAATAAGTCACCATCTGATTCTAAATTATTGCTGACTCAGGTTGGATGAGAGCAGATTTTTTTAAACCTCCATATTGAAAAAAAAAAAAAGTATAAAATACTGTATTTATGAGTCCAGCGCCTCTATCTAATGCTGTAGCCATGGTAAAAAAGAAAATGAACTCTATTAGTTCCAAAGTTTGTATTTATTGTACATGTATCATGTGTAATAAATATAACACGGTCATTAATAGGCCTTAAAATCAGGCAAATACAACCTCAAATTAACAACCACACATGACTGAATACACCGTGTAATTATTATTCTTTTTTTAACAAAACTAAGAAAAAATGCAGAGGAAGTGTACAGAAAAACTAAGTACAATGTTACTGCTTCTATAGGAAGAATGAGGGTAGAAAGAGGATAGTGGTGGGGTATCCCCCCAACCACTCCCCCTGCCAGTGGCAGACGCCCTCAGACATGGGTGCATTGGTGGTTCTTGGTGTCCGGGGATGGGCGTTCAGGTACGCACCGGCTCACTCCTGGTGTCTGCTTGTTGAGGCCTGGAGCCTGGGGCTCGCTCAGGCCCCTTCGGGGGGGGGGGGGGGGGGGGGTGCCCTCGGCCTCTGGGCCTGGGGCTCGGTCACTCTGGCACAGCTCGCTGCCAGCGGAGCTCACGGGCACATCACTGCTACCCCCCCTGCCTTCTGCTCCGCAGCTGCTGAGTGACCCCTCATCTGGGGCTCTCCTCAGCTCTTTCCGAGACAGTGGCACGGCTGCCCCTCCGTTGGTCTTCCTTGGTCTCTTGTGCTCTGAGGGTCTCTGGATGTCTGGAGTTTTGATCTCCTCCATACCTGCTTCATGCCCTATGGCTCCCACACCCTCTAGCAGATCATTACATGAAGGAACCTTTTAAATACAAGCGCGCTCATGCTCACAGGTGTACACACGGGTGCTCACACACACAAACTGCACCCTTTTTGGCTCCTACCTCAAAGCACACTGTGCGCTGACGTGCTGCACAATAATATTCAAAGTTTAGTATTTACTGTTATATTCACATAGATCATCGCGATGATGTTGTTTATTAAATTGCTCTCTTTTTTTTGCTTGTTTTCTCTTTTTTCTTTCTCAACAGGTGATCCAGGTGAGTGATATATGTATTTTTTGTCTGTTTGTTTTTGTTTTTTGCCCTTCATCACCGTTCCTCTTCCCCGCTTTTTTTCTTTCCTTACCTCTTTCTTTCTCCCTTTTCTTTCCCCCAGTCATGTCTGTCCCGTGTGTAGCAAGTGAAAATAAAATAAAATAAACAATAAAAACAAAGGTCAATCAAATGGACCAATACAGCAAGGCCGGGATGGTCCATTTGGTAAAGTAAATCCGTTGGGCATCTTTCTTGGCCTTTAGACAATAGTTCTGATTGCAAAAGAACCAAACGGGACAGGCGGGGGGGGGAGAGAAAGAGGGTAACAAGGAACCAGGAGCTGACGAGTGGGAGAACTTTCAAAGTAGTTTTGCAGTTTTCTGGTCTGAAACATTCAGATGTGGGTTAGTGAAGATGAAAGGCATCAGCACCGATCTTCCCATCAGTCTGGAAAGGGTTTAAAAGACATTTCTAAACAATTTGAAAACCATCCTTCTACGGTGAGAAGGATGATGAAAACCATCTTTCTACAGGTGAAACACTTTCAAGAGAGTTACCAATCTTCTCAGGAGTGGACGTCCCAGCAAACTGACTCAAGGTCAGACCGTGCAAAAAAACAAACACAGCATATGAGTAAAAACACCTCATACCAGCTGTAAAACACAATGACTGAGGGCCACAGGACCTGGGTATCTTGCAGTCATTGAGTCGATGAATCAGTGACTCTGTATACGAAAGCAGCCTTGAGTCAAATGTGAGGCCATCTGCCTGACGGCTAATGCTTGGCCCAAATTAGGTCATGCAAAAGAACAAATATCCCAAGCACAGCATTAAATCTACATCAGAGTGAAAATAATCAAAGTGTTGCAATGGTCCAAAGTCCAGACCTCAACACCACTGAAGTTCTGTGGTGAAGAGTGGGCCAAAATTCCTCCACAGCGATGTAAAAGACTGATAAAGTCATACAGAAAACAATTACTCCAAGTTATTTCTGATACACGTGGTTCTACAATCTGCTAAATCACAGGGTTTATTTAATGTTTCACACTTTTAGGTAAGATTTAGGTTTTGGGTGAGGTCATTTCACTCCCTGGACAATTTGCCAGTCTATCATAGACTAACACAGAGAGACAGACAGTCACTGACACCTGCTGCCAATTAAGAATCACCACTTAACCTAAAGTCCATTTTCTAGACCGTCAGAGGCAGAGTAATCCAGCCTGTGAGGACGTTCTTGCAGGATTTTGTTGCAGTGAACTGATAATTTTTCAAAAATTGGGGACAAAAACAAAATGCATTCACAGTGGCATAATTCTTAATATATATATAAATTTCACATTTATTATATTATCCACTCATATGCTCAATATATAAAGTAACAGATCTAACATAGCATCAACTCCCAACATCTGTTTAATCTCTTCTTGAACATCTTATCAATAAATGAGGCTAATCGCAAATTCCCGATCTAGCCACAACCCCTCCAACAAAGTTCAGATGAGTTATTATATTTTGAAGTAATAATTGGTACGTCTCATTTTGATTTTGATTTTCCATCTTGGGCTATTTGGGAATTTACGTCCACCTTTAGACGTTTCCTCCCATTTTTCATCTGCTATAATTGGGCTTAAATCAGGTTTCCATTTAACTTTAAACTTTTTTTTTTGTTCACATCAACATGAAATGTTGAAAATAAGATATTTTTTTAAGTACTTATGGACAGGCTGCTGCTTCACAGCTAAACAATTCTGGGTTTGAGCCATCTGGTCAGCTGAGGCCTTTCTCTGTGGTTTTTATATCTGTTTTGTTTCTGCATGGGGGATTTTACCCCTCCAAAGTCCAAAGAAATGCTTGTTAGGCTCAGTGGTTGTGAGAGTGTGCTGTTATACGTCTCTGGTTGTTTGCCCTGTGATGGGCTGGCAACCTGTCCGCTGTACACCCTCTATCTCACCCTGTGTCAGCTGGTAATCCCCTCAAATGTAGTGGTTTAAAATATAAAGTGTCAGGTAAAAATAAGTGCTTAAGAGTTGTACTTTTTCAAAAATTTCACCAGCGGAAGTAAAGTTTATGTGGTGCTTTTCTGGAAAATATTAGACAGGGCAGCTGACCGCAGAGTCCAGCTGTAGTTTCTTATTTCTCTCTCTTCCTCCACACTTGGTGCCAAGATTTTTCTCTCCGTGCCAGTTTCCCTTTCCTCTATCTCACTGGACTTTAATAAGTTTTCACAGGCTCCCGATGGTTAGCGGAGTGCCAGAGTGATTTCAGCAGTCTTAACTCTCCACAGGCCAAAGAGGCCACATGAAGAGGAGAGCTTGCCCTTATCATGCTGGATTTGCCCGCAGAGGTGGGGGAGAGACAGAGGTATAAAGAGCTGAGGAGAGAGGAAGGAAGGTGGCTCAGAGTGTGAGTCAGAGTATCATTCTTCTGATTCCTGCCAAGCTGCTGGGCAGGAAATGAGGCAGAGGACACCCGCTGACCTGCCGCCACTTGCCGCCTATCAGCCTATCACAGAAACAATTTAAACAGCTAATGGAACTGGGCCGAACCTCTTTCGATCCCATACAGGGGGCACCGTGACTCATGCTCCTCATTTCTGATTAGAGCTCCTCGGGCTTCAAGTGCTCTGCACCAGACAGGGGATGGACCCAGCTAGTTATTTTATTAAACATATCTTTCAGGCGGACGTGTGCAACAGACTGAGTGCACACAGTTTGTTTACGTATGATCGCTTAGAGAGATTAAAAACAGGAAAGACAGTCACGGCCTGTGCAGGAGGAAGGGAGTTGGCGAGGGGGGTCAGTGTGCAGGTGGAGGTGGGGTCCGGCGTCGGGTGACTAAGGGGCGATTAGGGATTTTTGCCTGAGCATGTCCCTGACCCAGTCAGAACAGGATGAGGGGGAAACAGGCAGAGGGGCGGCTGCAGAGAGACCCCAGCAATTGACCGTGTTCCTTTTTCAGACCTTGTGTGTGTTGACTGCAGAGAACACATATTTGATATGACAAATATATTCAATCATCTTTTTATATGTAAATATATTTAACATCCTGTGGGATGAATGAAGTGGCAAGATTTTACAAAAGTAGGTATTCACCAAAATGCCTCCTAATCAAATATTCTCAACAAAGAGATGGATTTAAAGTCCTTCATCAATCATTCTTTCATTTCATGCAGTCTCAGTGGCATCATCATCTTTCCCACTTCCTTTGACCTCCGCTCGCTGATTGACATCTATGTGGAAAAAAACAGAGGAACGTTTCCTTCCTCGTTGTGTTCGACCAGAACAATGCGAGTGTGGGTGTGTGATCTGATGAACCAGCAGCAGCAGCGCACCACCCTGCTCTACAGGGGTCTGTAGACCTGTTTCTCACAGCCTGTAGCAGAGAAAATGAAATGTATGTAACTGTACATGTGAATAACATGTAGGGCTTCTGTCAGTAGTTGTTTATTTTATAGAATCGTGTGGGAATAGATGAGCCTGGAATAATCAGTTTGTTATTTGGTGTATTAGATAACGGTGAAAAGCACCTTCATGTTAAAGAGTTTAAATGACTCGTGAAATAATTATGAAATAGTTACCAAATATTTGTTGCAGCCCTATAATCAACAACAAAACGATTTAAGAAGGCTGGGATCATCACCTCGTCCGATTGTACCAGCGATCCAGTCTGCTAGGTAAACCCCGTTCCTCATAACTTTTATCATTTTATTCCGACATAAAACAGCAAAATGATGAAATTCCTCAGCCTCTGAAAACTGCAAACATTTAAATAATTGATAAACGTGCTGGATAGATTGCTTTCTGATTTATGATCTTCTGCGATGCAAAACTGTTAATGTTAGGACAAATGTAATTATATGACTTTCAAGCAAAAAAAGTCTTTTGTTTCGAGCTGAACGACTCCGTCGGTGTGACTAATTGTCAGCATGGTTATCGTTTTGTTCCTTTGTGATTTCTCTGCCTTTCTTGTAACTACACTCATATCTGAGCACACCTGACGGGCTCATATTATATATGTTTTTTTTACCGTGATTTAATAGTGTTGCCCAAATGATGTAATCAGCTTTACACCTACACCTATTAACCTCTTCAACGGTTACGCCTTGCTTAAACTCCTTTTTTGCCTTGAGAACTCATGTAATTCTTCATAGCACAGCTTCAACAAGGAGCTGGAAACATCCACCACATCACAAAGGATACTGGATTGAGATCTGGTGACTGTGGATGCCATTTGAGTACAGTGAATAGTGTTGAGTACATGTTTAAGAAAGCAGTTTGAAATTATTTGAGCTTTGTAACATGATGTGAAATCCTGCTGGAAGCAGCAATCAGAAGATGGGTACACTGATGGTCATAGATGGATGGACATGGCTGTGGGGTTTCATCAAGCCTAATTACACTTAATTATCGTATTATACCACCAGCAGCAGCATGAAGGATTAATAGAAGGCAGGACAGATCCATGCTTTCTTGCCTCAATCTCAGATCCTACCATCGGGATGCTGAGGCAGATATCAAGACTCAACAGACCAGGCAACATTTTTCCAGTCCTCCGTTTGAATTGTGGTCTCAGATTCCTGTTATCAGCTGACAGGAGTGAAATACTCTGAAATACTCAGACCAACCATGCCACATTCAAAGTCTCTTTTCTTCTCAGTTCTAATGCTCAGTTTGCGCTTCAGCAGGTCATCTTGTCCATGTCTTTATGTCTAAATGCATGGAGTTGTTGCCATGACATTCGCTGATTAGATATTTGCAGTTGAACAGGCGTACCTAACAAACTAGGATGAGTGAGTTTTTGCCAGCATGAAAATCTTAGAAAAGTTTTGGAAGTTTTAATTCTCGCTCCTTTTGGTCTGCCCTCTCAGCAGCCACAGTTGTTTAAGTTCAGTGTTGTGCTTTAAATGATAAGGTGATGTTTGCCTCTTGAAGCTCACTGATGAGATGTAAAAGCAGCCTCCTGAGAGGACACTAAGCTGTACTCATTACACTGAGGTTAAGTGCCTTAGACAATAGTGGATTAGAGCAGCAAGGTCTGTGCTGTAATTGTCATGTTTCCTTTAAAAGCAGCAAAGGCAGTGGTGAGGTATTAGCTTGTGGTATGACATTACATCATGGGGCTCGCTTTCCTTGATAAGAGTCACTGCATTTAGATCTCATGAGACAATCTTACAGGGGAAAAATCCTGTTGAAGCAGCGAAATTTCTGCGTGTGGAGCTTTTTGTTGTATTGAGCCACGGGGTAGTGAGACTAAATTAACATAATTTTTTTTTTTAAAAAACGAAGAAAAGAAACGATAAAAAAAAAAGAAATTAATTAACTTAGAGGTGCAAAACTGGAAAGGTAGTGAAATAACCAATTTCATAAGAATCTGGATGAATCCCATTAATTAAACCTGTAGCTTTTATAAATCAGGGTTTTAGAGCATAATTAATCCAGTGATGAGAAGTCTTTCATTTTACACATAAAAGGCCATAACAGGGAAATTTACTCATTTTAGCCAAGTGCAAATGTTAGGTGTACACTGCCATCTTCTGGTTGCTTTGAGTAAAACACAAAACAAACAAACGTGACATCTGAACACACAAATAACAAGCAGCCTGCGAAAGATTGACTCCAGTCTGTGCGTGAAGTCGTACCAACTTCGAACTGGAGTTTTAAATAAAATGAAATCAGCAGTCAACAGTTTCTAGTGGGTTCATGTTTATTAATAATTCTCAGTAATAAAAAGAAACAATTAATTACTAACATGGCTTAAAAGTTCCACAAAGGAAAAAGTGTACAAAGTATTCTAAACATTAAGGAAACCTTCATTTTTCTTCAACTTAAATTAATGTTTTCAATTTGGCAGCTCACGCAGTAGA
Organism: Mchenga conophoros; assembly: GCF_057382185.1. Lineage (NCBI taxonomy): Eukaryota > Metazoa > Chordata > Actinopteri > Cichliformes > Cichlidae > Mchenga > Mchenga conophoros. The sequence continues at coordinate 16,013,783 of NC_140532.1, forward strand.
AGCTGACTGTAACAGCTTTTAATCCTCTGTAATTACAGCGTGTTGAACACGCTTTCGAAGGCTCATGAAAGTGCTCATTAACCATAAATTGAGCTATAATAGTGTATTGAAGTGAAAAGATGGGATTTTATGGAGAAGACGGCTAAAAAAACAAATGAGGAAGAGAAGAGGTTTTGTAAAAAGTATTTTTAGAGAAGAAAGTATAAGTGGGAGAAGAGTCAGTTTCTGAATATGTAATAACTTACAACTTTTTTTGTCTTTCCTTTTTCTCACGGACTGATACTATAAACTAACTTCTTGGAAAACAGTCACGCTCTGAAAGAAATCCACTGTGGTCACACAGCTGCTAAAAGACACACGAAAAAATGACTTTTCAAAATAAAAGCCAAGAGCTGTGTGTAAGTTCAAAAACAACCATGCCATGTTAAGGAAATGAAAATATAGCTTTAAGACTGATGACAATTTACCAAGGGATCCAATTTCTCCGATTCAGACCAAAATAGTGCTGACAGGCAGCCGTGCTCTGCTCTTCATCAAGAACCGAAGGAACCGAAGAACAATAGGACGTCTTAAAACAGGAACATGTGGGTGAAAGCTTTCCCATATAAAACGCTGACCGAGCACTCAACATGCCACGATCACTATCTAAAGTCATATATACAGCTGTTTAAAAACAACAAAAAAGAACAGATAACATGAAAATACTAAAAAAGAACATAAAGAAATAAAATATTCACTCAACACATCATACGCATACGTACTTCAAACAGAAAAGTTCATTTCGAAGAGCCGCTCATTACGAATCATGCGTACCCGAAAGGAAGACAGACATGAGATGATGGGTAGGCATGAGGTGGAGCCGGTGGTGGGTGTCAACAGAGGGCTACTAGGTACGAGGAGTTGACGACAGAAGCCAAAACCTCCACCGCAGCAGCCATGCCCTGCATCCATCCTCCACCCACTGCACCAAAAATACCTTGAGATAGTAGCATGCGCCCTCCCATTTTCCTCTCATCTCCGTGCCTTGAAGTCAGAATAACTGGCTCTCAGCTAACTCAATATCACTAAAGTGCTCTCTTTCTCTCACCAGTTAACCCTGTAGCGCCAGGTGTACATTTGATACATGAGTTTTTGAGACTTCTACATCATCAATGCATTGCACTTTTTTTTAAAGCAACAGAACATTTTTAAACATAAAAAATGGCTGTGGCAAAGATGATACCAATTTAAATGCTTACACGCAAATTAATACTTCCTTTTATTTAAAAAAAATGTGTCTGAATTTTCAATTAAGACACAATAAATGAAGACTTTTCTGGCAGTTTTCTTATGACTTTACAGGGTTAAGCGCATCACTGAGGTCAGCCAAGGGGACACAAAAAAAAGAAAAAAGACGACGACATACAAATGAACACTTGCATAGTATCAAACGCCAGAAGCTTCCATCAAAAATAAAAACAAATAAAATGAGGAAAATTAAGTAACTTTTCAACTTACGGTCCACAAATATATCACACTTGAGAAGTGTGTGTGTGTTTGTGTACATGTGGGCGTGAGAAATCTGTACAGCTGTGCAGACATGAGAAGCTCAAATGGTGGAGACAGCTGTCATTTGTCTGTGTGTGTGTGTGTGTGTGTGTGTGTGTGTGTGTGTGTGTGTGTGTAAGACTGGGCTGTGAGGAGAGAGAGAGGGAGAGTCCGTCCATCTGTGTGTGTGATGTGAAGCTGGCTCCAGCATCAGCTCAGTACTTCGGCACTTTGCTGTAATCTTCCCGGCCAACGTTCTTGCAGAGACACATGGAGAGGATCATCCCGAGGAGCTGGAGGAAAGAGGAGTTGTCGGCTTAGATATTGCATTTGAAACTGATGAGCAGAGTGTGCACTCAAACATGCAGGTGATAAAACCAAAGAATTTCTGTGTATTTACAACAGGCTACAATTATTGAACCACAGGCTTTGTTTTTTTCTCCAAGTCTGTCTTGAAACAATATTCACATACTTTAGTTATGTCCACTGCAGAGCTTCAACCGCACATGTCCATTTACGCTGGCATGAGAAACGTGTTTCCCCAAATTCTGCTTTAATGTAATGTACCCTTAACCCTAGTTTAGCTTCAAAAAAAGGGTATTTTTTAAAAATATTGTACACCGTCTTTTAATTTAAAATTTTTTAATCTGCTGTTCGATTTATTTTCTTTTTAAAATTTTGCATTGTGTCAGCACTTTGTGATTCCTGTCTGTGAGACGTTTTGGAAACACTACATATCCAGTCTTAGTTTGAAAACGACAGCACCGTGTTTTAGTCTAAAACGGCAGAAACTGAGACTACTGGAAACATTATTATATAGAAAAAGCAGGGACAGATACTACATAAATAAACACTGCTTGCTTTCTGTTCTGAGGACCTCAGGCCTCTCGCTTTTGAGCCATGATTCACAACCTCAGATGTCAGGATCGTACTTCAATACCTCCCAGTTTTTTTAACGTAAAGAGCCAGATTCTAATTTCACCTTCAATTTTACTGCAAATTCTAAAGGTTCAAACACTCTCCTCCACCTACATTTATATATTATTCAAAAAAGGTAAGCTATATAAATAAGTTTTTGGTTTTCCTAAAACTTTGGAGGTTTTGTTTTCTAAAGGCTTCTTCACTTTCCTTTTAGTGCCTCTGACATTCAGTTAAAGAGGAAGGAGAAGCTTTTCTTTTTAACCAAACTAGATTCTGCCTACAAGAGTTATGTACACATGCTGGCCAGCTGTTTCACTCTGCTTCCAGCTAAGCTAACTGGCTGAAGCCAGAGGTGTGGTAATGAAGACCAAACTTTTAAAGGAACAGTACATGTGGCACCTGGGTGTAGGATTAAGCTGCTGTTGTCGGTGTAGTTACACATTCACCTAACAAAACAAGCAAAAGATCCATAAAGGAAAGACCTCGAGAGAAGGCACAGATCTTCAACTTGAACTCAAACCCACTTTGGTGACCTTTTGTGAATGAGGAAGGAGTTAAAAGTAGCCTATAGCAGTATATATGGAGGATTATAAAGTCTATCTACTACGATAATCTAAACACATATGTTTGCTTTCTGCCATCGTTGTAATGAACAAACATAATTTAATGCATTTATTTATCTTGTGTCTGCCTGACCTAACTTGAAACTGTATACCAGCTACGATCCAAGCAAACGCAGACATGGTGCAGTTAAAAACAAATATACTGGCAGCCTTAAGGCACTCTTGATAAAAATCAGAACAGGAAGAGGCGGATACTGTACCTCCACGACTGCCACGGCAGCACAGATCCCCAGAATAACTCCCAAGTTATCCTTTAGCCATGTTTCTATGGTGGTTTTACAGCCCTACAGGAGAGAACAAGAGAGGGGGGGTGGGGGGTGGGGGGTGGGGACATGCAGAGAGATGAATGATTACAGGATCACAGCCGGACATGAACTGAGCCTTTTGAAAGCACAACTGTTAGCTCTGGGTTGAGCCTGTGAGGGGAAGAATAACAGGTTTAGCTTAGCCGAGGAAGGGAGCGACTGGGGAGTGTAAAGTTTCTCAAACACGCAGACCAAACAACAGAACGGTGGAGTTGTACTGCTGTTTGGATAAATCAGAGCAGTATGAACAATTTGCCTCGGCTGCCACCGATCACGGCGCTGATTGAGTTTAACCACAGTCGCACACTGAGCTGCCAGTCTTAGTCAAACAGTTCTGTAAAGATTAAAGGTGTGACGTCTGTGTCATCTCCCTAACCATGGCCTAGACTTAAAAACAAAACAAAAATCCAAACTGGTGGGTTTTCATTTTGAAACGTGTAACTTTTGCTCTGTTTATGTCTACTGTCCATTCTGCTCCACAGTTTTAGGACCCTTAAAACAGAGTTGTGTTTTAAGATCTCCACCCAGTCTTAGTCTGAAAGCTTCAGTAATCTGTTTGCTAAGACTACTGGAAAATTCAACTCCGACATCTACTTTACCTTAATGCTGATTGGGCCTTATCAGACACAAACATTAAGTGTTAAAAATCGTTAAATTCCCTAAAACAAAGAATCATAAATTAAAAATCATTCCTATGCTTACGTGCAGCTGCAAAGTACTTCAAATAAGTCTATACTTCTTGTAGTACACATCCAATCAGTAAGTAAGATACTTTTTAAATGCAGTGATAATAACTGTAGTAAAACTCTGATGACAGCAGATCATCTGCCTCCATTTCATCCCATCCCCAACATTCGCCTATGTCACAGCAACCGTCTACACGTCCTCCTTCACTACATCCATGAATCTTCTTTGTGTCCTTCCTCTTTTCCTTTGTCCAGTGTATCCACTAACCCTCCTCTGCACATGTCCAAACCATCTCAGCCCTGCCTCTCTAACGTATAAAGGCCGAATCAAACATGCAGATCATCAATTCCTTTTTTTTTTTTTTTTTTTTTAAATACTGTGATATTATTAATTTTACTACAGTATTTTGGGGCTGTCCCACTGCCTGGAGAAAACATTAAAGAAAATACCAACAATAATAATAATAATAATAATAATAATAATAATAATAATAATTTGTATAAGCAGCAATATCATGGTATGGAAATAAAACAATTTCAGTCTAGGTTGTATAATTTAACAGTTGCTCGCCTAATTTTCAACTCTTAGCGCACAGACAGGAGGCTGCAGACTTTACATTGTGTTATTTACCGTTTCATAAACAGGTGGATCCGAGGACAAGGTTGAACACAGGCCTGCTAGCGCCTTATCCACTCCAGGCAAGGAATCATTACGACAGGAGCAGGAATACTGCACCTGGGTGCTGTTCTTGACCACAGGGTTCTCAGACCAGTTGCCCGGCCCAGTAAAACCACAGCATTTCATCTGGTAATATGGGAGAAAGTAAGGATGTGAGACAAGTTAGAAACACAAAAACCTCCACAGAGGATGGATTGAAAAGATTTTGCTGCATTTTATTTCTTTAAAAGAGACAAAAATGAATTGGAAATGAAACTGGATCCAAAATTAGCAAATCCCTTGGCTCTGTGAATGAGTACTTGTATTATGATATTTGAGAACAATGTATTCTTGGCTGCTGCTTTCAGAAAGACCAGGAGGAAAGAGGCTTGGCAAGAAAGAGGGAAAGGTGGAAGAAGAGAGGGAAGAAACTGGGTACAGGCTGATTAGTTTAATGAGTTAGTTCATCCAAAGTGCAAAGCATACACATATTTTCACGTATCCCTCAGATCAGTTTTATTTGTATAGTTCTGAAAAGGCTGTCTCCAGAAAACGGTGGATGTGATGGAACTTAGGGAGCCCACCGGATTGGATGAAAGTTAAGTTAGACGAAGGCTGCAGGTTACAGACCTACAACTATTCAGCACAATTAGTCTCTCCTGATGTATGGAAAGCTGCAATCACACCGTTAGCTGCTTGCATGATAATTGTTGATTGACTGAGTTACGCATTAAAAAGGATAGAAAAGCTGCTTATAATGTATTGTAAAGTGATTCTTGAAGAATTATTTAGAGTAATCACGCCTGCCACCAAAACAATCCAAACTGAAATCTAAACAAATGGTTTGTTTTGGTTTTTTTTTTGGGGGGGGGGGGGGGGGGTCGACAAGGCGTGGAAACACACTGAAGCGTCAACTCACCGTCCTCTGAATGTAGTCCAAGGGGTGCTCTGTGGTCCTGTTATTGGGGTAGGTGATGATCACAGTCTTAATAATGCTGTCCATCTCATATGCCAACTGGAATTGAATACGAGTATATTATTATCAGTGTCTAAGAATCAGAAAACACACCATGGCTGTACGTAAATAAAAGTGCTTTTTATTTTAGGCATTAAAAAAAAAGGTTGAACACCAGCCAGAGAGGGGAAGTGAAACAGTGGTGATGAAGGAAAGCAAATAAACAAGCAACAACCCCCCACAAATCCCACAGATGATCGTTCTTTTCCAAATTTTAAATTTATGCTTCTTCGAGCACCGCCGCAGTCGGTTCTTCTATGTGACGTCTCTTGCTGGGCTCAAACATTGTTCAAATACAGCTTAGCAAGAGAACGACTCCGTGTTTATGTGTGTACGACCACAGAGCGGTGGCAGAGATGCAGCTTCTGAGGCTCTACAGCGAGAGCCTCACCCTATTCTGGGAATGGGCACCACCCTGCCCTGTGGTGAGCCTTAAACACAGGGAGGGTGTCTTGGGCTACAGATACGCAGATACACATGTACGTACACATACATGCATATAAATGCTGGAGGGCTGAAATAGCCACCACCTATCCTGAGCGCAGTGGTGAGGTTTATCAAGGGAAAGGCTTTTTATGTCTTGGAAAAGAAAGGCCATGTTTAGAGAACAAAACCGGTTTTAGATGTTTATGTGCTCCAACTTAACACTCCCTTTAGAACAACACAAAGGTGGTGCTATTACTGGTTTGACCTGTATAAGAAAGGTTTTAAGGGGGGAAAACATTAAAACATCAGGAGTTCAGAAAAACACATTTACAGCTACGCAACAGCCTTTTAAAATTTAATCCAATACGTTTTGAAAATCTTAAGCTGTTTTTTGGTGTTGTTTGTCATGGTTTTTATTTTAGCCAGCTTGTGTTTTAATTCAAGCCCCCCTGCCGAGCTAATAACATCTATCAAAGGATTAAACTTTGCCACAGTTTGGTTGCTGTTGTTTAAAACTTTTTTTTCACCCAGAAATGGGTGACATGATAGTTAATACGATGACAATTTCTGCCTCTGGGGTGAAAAGTACTAACGTATAGAAGATGAAGACAGACTTATTTCATATGATTAAAGCTTTAAAAACATCATTTAATGCGATTCTCCAGCACACTCGCTCCACATCACTAATATGATGACGAAAGCCTTCGATTACAGCAACCTACAAACTACTTCCGGTACTGTTATCACATGTCTCCTGTCCTCCTTCTTTATCTCACTTTTCACAATCCAATCACATGACACAAACTCAAACTGAAACTTTCCATTTGTTGAACTTTGGATTCCTTACAGGTTAATGTACACACAGCCAGCGAAAGCTGTGAAGGGGAAACAAGTACCCAGTGGGCCCAAACTGTACTAGTGGGTGGAGGAGTGGTAGGTGGTAGAATGCACGAGAAGCGGGGGAAACAAGTTAAATTAGGAAATATGGTAAAAATAAAAAAGGAAACAAATATAACACAAAAAGAAAGAAGATGTGAAAAAAAATATAGGGGAAGAGAGTAAAGCAGGATCAACTAAACTAGCTTCTTACCCGATCTCTCTGGAAGTAAATGAGAACTCCAGCAGTGATCTGGGCAACGAGGATGAGGAGGAGGCAGGTGAAGTACTGTGAGGGGACAAAGACGTATGTCAGTTTTACATAACCACTGATAAGAGATGAAAAACACCGATGCAAATCTTAAAGCAGATAAAATAATTATTTTTTTAACAGGAGTGAATGAAGTAAGAAAGCTTGTATTGGTGAACATATATCTGTAGTTCCCATCAGCTTTGCACAGTTTCACAGCAAGTTTCAGGTAATTATAGGCTGCTGGTTTAGTTTAGGTTTTTTAATTAGTAGCAGCAGGAAGACTTTCAACGAACACTAACATATCCAGCCACACGCAGCTGATAGATAGAAAATAGATTATTAAGTCCTGAATATCATGAAACTCGGTTATTTTTGGGCAGCCAAAACACCAAAACAAGTGTTGACACTTTTTCTGAATGAAAAAAAACCCCCCCTCTAAAAACAGATTCAGAAGAATTTAATGAGGCCAATCTCACGTTAAAGCTTATCTTCTCAGACATGGCTGCTTTGGTCCCGACAAGTTCCAGCATGAATGCTGTTTTTAGATCTTATTCCGTGCTCTATGATTAAACCACAGACCTCAAACTTGCACAGAGGTCAAACTTTAACTTGTCTTTTCAAATCAACCTGAAGTTTGTGTCAGACTCCACAGTTTCCAAGCCCTAAGGCAAGTGTGTGGGGAGAGGTGCGAGACCGAGGGCATACTAGTCACTTTAGTTTCCAACATGGTGCACAGTGAATTCATTCCCTGCGGTGAAACTGTCAACGTGGAGCTCTATTCGAACTTTCTGGGGCTTCTGAAGAAGAACATTCAGCAGAAGTGATGTGAATTATGGTGCATGTCAGCCAGCCATCTCCTGTCAGCTCAGAGCACACTCAAAACGCAGAAGTTTCTGGACCGCTCACCAGTTTTGCTTCCCTACATTTTCATCCTTTTCACGAAAATGACAATCAAGTTGCAGGTCCACTGTTATGACACACAGGAGGTGATCCAATGAATATTGCAGAGGCATAAATGTAGAGTCATAACAGGACTTCGACTAAGATAGCAGCCGTGCTGAAAACAGTGTAGGAGACGATTGTGAGATCAGCCAACGGTAAAGCTTATAATCTGGACCTGTTCTCTTAACTTTTTTTATTGCATCTCATCCTCACACAGTTAATGTACTGAATAGATAGAAAGTAAACAAATTATCAACTCTAATAAATGGAAATTTATTCACATGTAACAAATAGAAACAAAACAGAATAAGAGAAAAACACTTTTTGGGCAGACACATCCAGCTTTTCCAGTCTTCCCTCAGTGTGTGTGTGTGTGTGTGTGTGTGTGTGTGTGTGTGTGTGTGTGTGTGTGTGTGTGTGAGTGAGAGAGAGAGAGAGAGGCTCTACTGCCAGCTGGTCACTGTCACTGGAAGAAGTAGGTCACAGCAGTTATTCAGTTAACCCCTTGCAGGTTTAACACTGTAGGTCACGCACCCATCCCCACTCTTGTTGTATCCCCTACATTTTACTGGCTTTATCCCCATCCCCCCCACCCCACCACCTGTAAATCCACACATGCTGTGATAGCCTGGCAGCACACATTTAGCAGAAATGCTGAAGGGTTTTAATGTCAGCAGGAATATACCACATGTTCTTAGCCTTGAGAGCTCAAGCAGGTAGGTGAATGTTTCATTAAATAAAATTAAGCTTCTGTGTGTTTAAAACGATAAGAGAATAAATATAAATAAGTAGGAAACAATACCTCGAACAGTATTTACTGTTTTAATTATGCACTCGATTGCAGATAGAGGCAAAAGAGATTAAAAAGAGTTTAAAGTCAGTGTAGCTTCTCACCAGACCCAGAAGACAACGGACTTCGTAGATGGATCCAATGCAGCCAAAGAAGCCCATGGCCATCGTCAGGGAACCCACTCCAATGAGGATGTATGAGGCCACTTTCACAGTATCTGATGATTCCTCTGGAGAAGATGGAAACAATCAGGGGCACAGAAAGAGATCAACATATAGAATTCCTGAGATCTAAAAGGGTGGCACAAACATGATTTTTATGGTGACAGGCCCCTGACTTCTGTTCTTTTTCTCCACTAACTGTAATACAAATGCAACTGTGTCTAGCAGGCCAAATGAGACAGACTTTTGCACCACATAAGTGGGGGCCTTTTTACTTCTGCAAACACATTTTTACACACACAGGTTACGGTTAGCCAAACCTCGTTCACCGAGCAAATTTTCTATGTTGAAATCATGCAAGCTTTTGTGTGAGAACACATTCTTTTCTCACACAAAAGGTTTTTCTCTCAGAGTAGACTGAGACAAGTCAGTGTGTGGCGAGATAAATTGATTTCCCTTTCTGGTATGTAGAGTGGGAGGGATTCTGCAGGAGGAGGGGGCCGGCACTGGGAAGGTTGGAGAGGAGATAAATTGGAGCCATTATGTGACTCTGTGTGTTATCTGCTTTGGAAGAGCTCCAAAGACTCCAAGCTCAATCCACGGATAAGGCTAGATTTTGAGCTCTGTCAAATGGCTCCATCTTATCAAGGATTCCTGGGCCAAGCAAACAAAACAGCAAATCAGATAACTCACTCGCGACAGTTTGGTAAAAGAGCTGACAGACAGAAAGGCTCTGACACCTCACCTCTAATATCTGTGAATATATTTCTGTGTTGCTTTTCTTTATATGTGCTCTGTCAGATGCACAGTCAATATTAATATCTCTGAAGATTGTTAAAATCAAGCTAAACTTTATTACTCTACTTTATGACTGCAAAGAAGGAACATTAGCTCTTCTTGAACTAGCACCATGTTACTTTGAAAACCTCCATGATACACTTTATCATCTGCACTTATCGGAACAGGATGCATCATTAAACAAAAATAAATAGAAAATCTTTATGGCTGCAGCACATTTTCATATCCTGTCTTAACTATAAATAATATTTTATAGCTCACGCAACTTGTCAGAACACTAAATGGAAGCCTTTACAGCATTTACAGTAATTTCTTGTTAGTACTGAAACACCTTTAAATACGTGATATAAACTTACCAAAACTATGAACAAGATGTGACTGAATGCATGTACACTGCTGATTCGACATGGGCTACCATAACAGTGTATGCTGTGGTGGTTTAAGAATACTTTCTGAAAGTGATGAGGTCACCGTGTATCGAGTGTTTATGAGGTAACATTAAAAGGGAGGCAGACAACCATGTTGTATGTTCTATATCCGGTATTCAGCTGGGGCATGTTATTTCTGTCTTTCTCATAACCGCACGCCCAACCCTCCCCTCACACACACACGCAACCAACTAGTAGCTGCAAAAGCAACAGATGTCCACGGGTTTCAGTAATTAACCTGAGGGATTTAGGGACATGCATAAAAGTATACAGTAGGTACAGTTAGGAGCCGGAGCGAGAACATTTAGCAACACTAAATATATTAATGCATGTAAGAGATTTCTAAGGCTCTAGTTAGAGGTGCAACAAATCAACATTTACATAGTCAGACGAGAGAGAAAAGCAAAGAAAAAGTTACATGACACAGCAAGATATGTGCTGACATTTTGCTTCCTATATTGTCATCATTACATTTATTAGTGTAATTCAACGCACTGAAGGTTCACTTGAAGAGTATGCAGCTACAGTGGACCGCAAACATGTATTTTCCATGTAGATGGTAAACCGGTGTGCTATGATTATTAACTACAGAGTTTAAATTAGATGTTCTGTGTGTGGTTTTCATGCAGCCCGGTGTTTACGCAAACTAATAACATACACCCAGAAGTTTGAGGAACTGCAGTGCAACTCTAATGCAATAACATGGGTATTTGTAAGAAGCAACATTTTAGTTCACAAACAGAATTATACAATCATGTAGACATCCAAGCCTCTGTATGAAAAATGTCACCAAACAGAATTAAAGCTGTATATTTTAATTAGCCTGCATAATATAAAATGCAGGCTAATTTCAGTTAACGGAAATGTTTCAACACACTTAGTTTTAGATTGTTAACATAACTCACTACAAAAACCTTGGCAGCAGCTAACTGAAAAACACAATCGGGGTACTGAGTCTGCTTAGTTCTTCTTTCCATCTTTTCATCACACATTTAGAAAAATGAAGCCTTTTTAAATAAAAAACAAAACAACAGTTTCCTTGTACTCCTAAGACCAGTTGCAGGTGTTTCAAAGGTTGCAGCAGCAGAACAGAAACTGTTCTTTACAAGCTTCCTGCATCTGTGTGCTTCTGGAGTAATACCAAAAACATAGCATCCTCCTGCAGTCAGCATGTATTAGCCTGGTTACTGTGCTATTCTGTCATCTACTCTGGCAAGTTTCTATGTAGGTCTCTGTTAGATATTCTAAAATAGTTACTTCAGTGGTTTCCATGGAACTTTCCATTTAAAGAAGGAAAACTCATGGTGCCCTTCAAGACGGCTGGCGAGGGAGAGCAGGAGTTAGGATTGTTTGGTGCTGCAGGTCCTTCTGTAAACATGACCGAAGCCACACACTGAGCTTCCATACAGATGGCGAAAAGTCATACTTGACTATACGCACAGGTTTAAAAATTAAACACAGGCAGATCAAGTTTTTTTTCCTTTACTTTGCTGAATTCTGAGTTGAAAGAGTCCAAAGAAAATCTTTTTCCAGCATGTTCTCTTTTTCTCTCCCTGTGCCTCTGTAAAAGTTTCGGAATTAATATGAAGCACATTTCCAAACAGTGCTTTGGCGCGCTCTCCGTCTCACATACCTCTTCTCCCTGACTCCCAGGCTGACTTGTCTAAATAATATGCACGCTGTATTTTAGCAAACGCCAGCAAGATAAACTGAAGGCATCATGTTACAGTAAACTATTAACATCAGTGCTCTGATATAGGCGAGTATATAGTGAGGGGAAGATGTCTTTTTTAACTTAAAAAGAGGGGGGGCAGGGGCGCCTGAAACCACAACATCCTCATAGTTTCCCTGCCTGAAGTCACTGGGACAGCTGCAAAGGCCTTTGCTAATATAACTCATAAAGAATGGAAACTAAAAACACAAAGATCCTGTTTATAGGCAGACCAAGCTTCTGAGGGGAATGCACAAGAGTCAATAAACAGAGCTGGCTGGAGCTTTTGTTCTTCTGCAGAGTGATACGATATTTTCTGTGAGGTTAGACATCCAAGGCGGAGCAGAGTTTGACCAGTCCATGGTATAGGGAACATAAATACAAGTAGGGGGGGCGGTCATTAGACTCCTCCTAGCACGAATAAGGTATGAATGAATCATGCTATCTCTTGGGGAACAGCTGGATTATCACAACAATAGGCCTGAGGCTGAAAAGGATGATGCACACTCTACTGCCTTTATTTCCTGAAGGCCTAATTTGAGATAACCAAACTCAGCTGAACAACAACCTTGGACTCACTAAGTTTTAGGACAATAAAGGTCAATTCTAGAGATTGTTTTGATCAAACTCTACTCTTTTCACAAACAACCGATCAAGATAGCAAATGAAAAAATAACCCCAAACTTCCAACCAAAATACAGATGACTTCTGCTCTACTTGACCTAGAATTTTCTTATCTCATTATCAAAGAACTCAACTTTTATTTTTGATCATTCAGACTTCTATTTAGTCCATTAATCGTACTTGTTAAAAATCACTGGAAAGTTCAGCCGATGCCGTAAAACCAAACAATGCAAGGCGCCGAAACAATTAACAAAACAGTAATTAATCTAATTTGACTGATTCAAACTGAGTCTGTCTAAGAGCAGTAAATCTCACAGCCCTTCTAGCCTGGCACAGTGAATCAGGTCACAACCACTCATCAGAGGTTGAGTTAAATGGAACATTAGACCCTGCTTTGGCAAACACGACATATGCAGATCTCCTATAGGAAAGAGGTATCAGAGTCACGTAGAAGAAAGTGCTGCATCTGACTTCCAACATGTACCAAGTTGCCAGACAATAAAAAGAAGGAATTTCTCTTTACAAACTGAGAAAAAAACTTGACTGCTGCTCTTGGAAATGCTCCACTTGGGATGAATACACTGAAAGCATTTATAAAAGAGATTTATGGCAACTAAGAGTTTCCATCCGTGGTTCTCTGCTTTTTCAGGCAAATCTGGACATGGGCTTCATTATGCTTTCTCCAGTCTTCTTCACAGTAGTTGAAGACGTTTCTATCTTTAAGAAAGCTGATAACTGCAATAATAACGTATTTCTTACTATGCAGTGTCTACAAGTAGATATGTGAGAACATCTGTACAAGTGGGAAATGTTATCTAGCACCTCTGCCATCTGTAGGACTAAGAAAACGGGCAAGTTCAAAGTGTGGAAAGTGGAGGAGGGGGATACAACTGCCATTTTCCACCCTAAGATGAAACCTTTTAAGATGCCCTAGTAATCAAGAGCCCGTCATCCCCCCTGAGTAACCCACTTCTCACAGATGTGCCTGTCAGTGTGTGTCTGTATCTCTACAGGGTGCACAGGAAGTCATCAACATTCATATGTGAGTCACACTTTTAGTAAGGTGTGAGCAGACCCTCGTGACCTTTTAGGAATGCGCCTCAGGGGATAAAATCTGCATTAGTTGTAGAGAGGAGGTACTTACGTAGGACAGCAATGAAGCTCTTGTTATCAAGCAGAACCCACAGTCCAAAGCCCAGGATAAGGGCTCCAAACACCTGTGGAGGTGACAGAGAAAAATCAGGCACAATATGTGCTCTAATGTCTTACACACGGTTTGTAGTTGGTTTGTTTTTTTCTTTTTTGCTCTCTTGGTCTGTCACATGTGGGATACATCTGATTGCATCTTGTCCCTTGTGTTTCTGTCTGCCTTTCTCTTTCTCTCATAACAACATTTGGAAAGAAACAGGATGTGGAGGCAGTCATTCCACAGGCTTTTCTCACAATTAACATCAGTATTCATAACAGAACTGGAAACTGGAACATAGTGTAATTGGTTCCTTAAAGCCTCCAAAAATTATCAGATTTACTTTATATACCCTTGTAATGAGGCTATGAAGCTGAGACTATCAATGTAATTAAGCGGGGCCTTGTTTGGAAATTGTGGGGCACTGTAGAGGGGGCAAAATTCTCAAATAAGAGGCTCTGTTGATTCCCCAGCTATCCACTTGTATCGTTGCCCCTCCCCAACCTCCCAGCAGTAATTAAAGCCTTCGTTAAGAGCCGTTCATTTAGAGAGACTCTTGTGCTCCCGGCAGCCATCATTAGCCCTCCACTTCCTGGCTTCCCCTAACCTCCCCTAGACTAATCTGTCCACATGGACAAACACTGACACAGACACACACGCTTCCTATTAGACACCAGTGGCGCATTCACATCAAAAGGTCTGCATCAGGTTTACAGCCACAGACCCACTAGAAAGGTCTGGACATCCTCGCAGAGTCAGTTTTAGGAGTCTGGGGTTGTATGAACCTCTGGACTTTATGTTGTGACCAGCCCAAGCGACTAGGAAACAAACAGAAACCATCTGTTGTAATTTAGACCTGACCGAACTTCATATCTCCTATCACAGAGAGAGTCACAGCGACATTTCCCTGTGTATCTCTACCATCCCCTGGCAGCATCTGACAGTTATTCAAATATAACCCTGAAAGACATCATGCAACTCTAAGTGCGTCATAAGTGTAGGATGCAGCATACTCGTCTGTCTAGCTTAGCTAAACAAAACTGCTGACAAGGTGAAAGTTGGGTTACTCTAACAGTGTGTGCAATGCATGTGCAGATACTTACAAAGAAGAGGAGGTTGAAGAGAAATAGAAAGTATTTGGTGACTGCAACGCATCCTTTCCCCATGGCTGTGTTTCTGGGAGACAAAAGAGAATTTATTGGCTATTAACGTCAGAGAGTTATATCACAGTAAAGCGTGGGCAAGACATTAAAAAAAAAAAAAAAAAAAAAAAGAGAGAGAGATCACAAACCGACTCAAGATGAAGAAAAGACACAACAAGGAAAGTTAGCTTTGAGTCAAGGACGTCGAGAAATCTGCACAGCTGGATTCCTGATTAAACACAGCTTCAAATCTTCAAAGCAGCGTCAGCCTAGTTCATTTTTAAACAGTCACATTTCTCCAGGCTTAAATAGCTCAACCGACCAACTTATTCCCTCTTTTGTGCGACAACTGCTGCCCTGTTGTTGGAAAATATCGTGTTTTCGCAGTAACACTTGTTAATGAATGCAGTTGCGTTCTTGACAAACAAGAAGAACCACCCTGGTTGGAAAGAGCAGCAGGAGGACCACCACAAAGTGACGAGTGGTGAAGTCACGACGGCTATGTGGAGAGGATGACGGCTCGTGTGGTTACGTGTACTACTATCTCAAATCGAGAGAGACTAGACCAACCTACCAACTGCTATAACACAACACGGAAACAACGAGTTTGGTTAGCAACAGTTTTTTTGCAGTGAATTTTATGAAGGAGCCTATATGGTATAAAACTACAACCAATAAACACACGACCGAACACTGCTGTGATCACATCCTCGAGGAAAGGCCTTCACTGTCTGATATTCTTGGTTTTAGAATAGAATATCATCAGCTGCACTGTTTTACAGTAGTTTACCTCATGCTCACATGCAGCCTGTTTGGGTTTCATACATACACAGAGTGCACTTGGTGACTTTTCTCAAAGTAATTTTTTCCCTTTAAAAAAAAAAAAAGAAAGAAAAGAAAGAAAAAAAAAGTAGGCCAGGCCAGCACCACACACTCGGTACACTTCATGAAGCCTCCCTGGTAACATGATTCAGCCTGAGCAGAACCAGTCCAACGACAATATTCACCACAGCTTTCTCATACTAAGGAAAAACAGGAAATATAACCAGCTATTGTGGTTATTCGAGGAGTCTGAAATACAACATGGAGGCACTTGTATATCTCATGACAAGCTCTCTCTTCCTGTGTCACTTATTTCATCTAAACCTTCTTCCAGTATCTGTAACAAGTAATCATGTATTTAGTTCTTTTTTCTTTTGCCTATGTTAACCAACAGTTCAAATTAACAATATGTATCTTGGAAATCCACTCAAATGACTTGCAAATGAAGACTATTTACTTTGCTGACATCTCTTAATCACATCTCGTTTCCTCTTCACTTGATAAGAAGTCTGTCTACAGATTATGCCTAAAGGAAGCTGCCGTGTTTTTCCAGACACTGTGTATGTCAAAGAAGAGAACATGAAAATTAATTATAGCCTAAAGATAATATGAAAAATAGGTTCTGCTCAACAATACTCGTTGTTAGTTAAACTTAGCCGGGTCAGATCTATGATACGTGTCACTGCCTCGCTCTCTCCTCCTCCCCCATTTCCTGTCTATCTCCTTCACTGTACAAATAAAGCCAAAAGCTACAAAACAGACTTAAAAAAAAAAAAAAAAAAAAAAACCCAGCAAAAAACAACCAAACCCCAAAGCTTTGATGCTGTTCAGTGTAGTTCAAACTGGTTTTACCATCAAATTTCATTTGAACTGCTGGTAACTATCACATGAGTGAGTTACTTAGACTACACAAACATAAACACAGACAAACAAATACTTCAGATTGCTTTCTGAAGAATACTTTCAGATTCAACATGCTTTCGTGGTTTTAAGTTGTTTGTCAGATACACAGTCTGTAGAGCAGCTCTATCAAAAGCCTTTCAATATTATTACTTATTAAATGTAGCATAAAAATACTGATAGAAATACCAACACAATTTCATATTTACAAAGCTACACACAATGCAAAGCCCAAACCACACAGCAGATACCCTTGCAAAGTAGATAATCCTTAAAGGAGATTGTTGGTCTTTATGTCTAGATGGTGAGCAGCAGCGGGGATTAAAAAAAGGCTTAGTTATGACAACCATTGTTTGCTGACTGAGCCCCCAGTCCATCTTAAAACAGTTCCCAACAATGCCTCAATGCTACTTATTATATTTCTGAAACAACAAACATAAATAAGATAACGTGCTAGCTAGGGCTGCCACGATTTGTCGACTAGTCACGATTACGTCGACTATCAAAATCGTCGACGACTGATTTAATAGTCGACGTGTCGTTTGAAGCTTTGTAAGATCGCAAAAGACGCAGGAATAATAGCAGGATTTAAGAGTGTAATAACGGACTGAAACAGAAGATGGCAGCACAGCATGTACAAGGATGCCAGCTGCCGTTAAACCCCGAAGAAGAAGAAGCAGCTGTGTCCCAGAATTCATAGCGCGGCCCAGTTTAGTTTCCAACAATGGCGGTAGCTAGTTAGTTTTAATATTACTCTTATTATTCTTTCTGGGTCACAAAATAAACGTTTAACATATTTTCAGGCGAGAATGTAGCTGTGTAAACCTCAAATATCGGCTCAGTTTATCAGGACACCACATATTTTCAAAAGCGCTCCGACGTTTTCGGAGACGTCTGTTACCCACTAGCTCGATAGCTAGCCGGGGGCTAGGTCACTAGCGCCGTGAGAACACCGGACTCCCGGCAAATTGTTTTCAAACCCACCGCCATCTTTCGCGACTCAGGTTAAATATATATGAGTCACTTAGATAAATTAAAAATGTTGTTGTTTGGCTTTTTTTTTTTTTTTTTGTATTTTATTTGTTCCTGAGTAAATCGGTTTGGCTGAGATTAAAGTTATAGTTTTTACACAGCTGAATAAACGTCAAGCAGACAGCTGATTATCAGAAGTGTGAGATGCTGGAGAATATACTCCGGTGTCCTGTTATATTTTAGATAGCAAGGAGTTTATTAAACTTTACCGAAACAATCTGCAAATTTCATTAAAATTGAATTGAATAAACTATCATCTTGTCTTTATTTTTAGTTAGCACCTTAAAAGCTTAAAGCTGTAAGCTAATGATAGTTATATAAGAGCAGATGCTGCTGGTGCAATAAGCTGTAGTTTTACGTCCAGTGGATGATGATCTGATTAGTCGACTAATCGCATATATGATCGGTGACTAGTCGACTATCAAAATAATCGTTTGTGGCAGCCCTAGTGCTAGCCTAATTTATTACGAGGCAGTAACTGAGGTTATACTCTTTTGGGAGTATAGCTTTCATAGAAGCTCGCACACTGACAAGATCAAGTTGAAAATGCATTTAGAGAATTCTTATTGCGTAGCTTACACAGTCAAAGCCAATCACAGTTAACTTCCTGGAAGCATGTGAAAATAAAGGCTCGGCAGTGGAATGGGAAGTGGAGCTAAACAGCCACCCAGGAGTGGGATTTTAACCATTCATTACAAGTAGAAAATATATATATGCTGCTGCTGATGTCAAAAGGCAGTTTACTTGAAAGGTTATTTTTCATCTCTCCAATTTGAACTAGGTGAAGGCTCAGCTTGGTGTAAAAACAATGTGCAGGATAGAAAAAAGAAAAATTCCCCTGAATAAAACCGCGACAGAATTACCTGAACTTCCCGGCCCCGTGATCTCACACATTTTTTCCCCCCCTCTTTACATCCTCCATCTCCCTCCCTGTGGTTTGGCGTAAGGTGCGAACACCTACTAACAGTATTTTGGGTGCAATAAAAGGTTAAAAGCATTACGCTGAAATAAGTGTTTGTACAAAGGGTCAGTTCACAAGCATGGGTTACAGAGACGAGACAGCACGAATGGCAGATGGCAGCAACTGTGTCTGAAATGGACCCAGCATTGATCAGCTATGGTCGTGTTGAACACAAAACGTCAGGCAGTGTGCCAAGCTCCCTCTACTACCTCCTCCTAACATGGGTCATATTCCCATTTAATATGACCCACTTACGCATCTGTGAGGCCACAGTGTTGGAACGAATGAACCAGACACCATCCTGGTACTACTAAAGCTCTCAATATCGTGCCAGAATCCTGCTTTAACATTTCAAAAACTGTTGATCACCATGCACGAACAGGTTGTAGGTTGTTTACTGCTGCATTTCAGTGACAAAAGAAAACATCTTCAAAATGCATGCATTCCTAGAAACAGCCCCTGGAGTAAAATCCGCCTCTGCGGTCTGCTGGTCAGAGAATCAGGGCTGCTAGTATTGATAGCTTTCATCAACATGTTATTTTTTATGTCTATGAAAGTTTTTAATTCGCCTGAGTCATGGGGTGTCGGTAATATAGACGATGTTTTATCAGTTCAGTTGCTTTATTAGTTGATACACCTCAGTGGGTTTTCAGGGATGGAGGGGATTTCCCATTTTGCATCTATGTAATGACAAGCTGTATGGCAAAAGAAATCAGTAAACTCCCCATCTGTGGTTGGGTGCCTGGTACCTACCCACGTAAATGAAAATGATGACACATCTGTGGCAACAAGACTAAACACAGATTTGGTCTACAGTCACTATATCATGTAATTGACAATGTTTTTATCCACCCATCCAACCATATCAAGTCACATCATTGCCAATAAATCAGAGAGATTTGTTCCCGTTTCTCGGTTTCTAAGAACAGCCAAGGGGTTGAGGTTATCAGATGTGTGATCACAGAATTACGTCTTTGTTTTCTGGGGTGGGGTTCTACTGTTTCTGGTTTTCTATTCAAAGCTGAGTGTGAAGTGGTGTGGGTGAGATGTGCACCTCTAATTGTGATGTCATGGTTTTTGGCCGGAAAAGTGGTCAAATCCCTGCTCCGGTTTGAAAGTAAGCTCCTCTACTTGAGGTAGCAACTTTTAAGTATTTATACAAGTGGTGAAACAGTGGAGTCCAGCATTGTCAAATAAATGTCGATATACTGGTCAAGATTCCTACAATCTACGGGCTGTGAGCTATGAGAGAAAGGACAAAATCATAGATACAAGCAGTAGAAAGGACTTAAAGTGTCTGAGCTCCCCCTTAGAAATAGCGTGATGACTCCAGTCACTCGGGAGAGGACAGAGTATGACCAACGTTCCTCTACATCAGAAAAGACAAAAGGGGGGGAGGGGGGGGGGGGGGGTTCGGACATCTGACTAGGATGCCTCCTTGTCCCATCCTAGTCAAGGTGTTTGAGAGATTTTCTAGGGCAGATACAGGACATTAGCAGAGATGTCGTCTCTCAGCTGGCTTAGGAACACCAAGAAGAGCTGAAGACAGTGAGGATGGACAGGAAGAGCTATATTTACACTGCTGTCCTCATGACACGGACCCTTACAGGTCATAGAAAATGGATGGATGGAATTTTGTGAGATGACAGATTTCAAATTTCCACTTATGTGACATTTAAACTGTCAGAAACCAAAAAAAAAAAAAATCCCCCACTATTCAGTAGAAAAGATGAGGCATTTATGGCAACGAGACAATCATTTTGTGTATAAACGAAACAAAACAGAGTAGCAAAAAACCCCACCAAACTCTAAATTCAATGATACATAACAGCAGCCGAATGAAAAATAATGAATGGGAAGAAAGGAATCTAATTTTAACAGAATTAAATATCAAAGTTTAATACCAGAAGAAATTCTTTTGACATCCTTAGACCAAGAAGAGTCAAAGAAAAAAAAAAAACAAGAACAAAAACAAAACTGTAATTACTAATCTATTAACACAATGATTTGTGGTGCAACAGCAGTGGGAGAGGGTTTTTTTTTTTAGAGAGACTTCTGTCTGGGAGGTTTTTTGCCAGAAAGTTCTCTTTTCTAATACATCATTTTTTAGTTTTCATTGGTAGTTTGGTCCACTTTTTAGAAAGCCCTGCTGGCATATATTCTTAGTTGCTGATGACCTTTACAGCGAGTCATCAATACCTGTTATGGTGCTTCCAAAATTAGATTTTATTCTGTATAGGCTCTATAGGGCCAACAAAACCACTGAGTAACTTGATTACGTCAATCTACAACTGTTCTCCAAACCCTGAAGTACAGTTTAACAAATTTAACAATTTGTCCAATCACAAATACTTCCAGAATAAGCAAACACTCAAAATAGTCCCTTACTCTACTCTACATTAAACTTTCGAGAGAGGCGTTTGAGCCCAGGCAGGCACTGAGAATTCATTTGCCTACTCAGACTTCAACTTCTTCTCGTACACCACAAAATTGCTTAAAGGCATACCACAAATGCAGAAAGACTGCAAGACTGTATTAACTGGATGTTACCTAGAATTTCAGTAGCTTACTCATTGCTTCCACTTCAAACTATCTCAGCTTACAATTAGGGCTGTTGCACTGAGAGAAATAAAACAGTTACTAGGCCTCTAACATGTGGAAGGACCACCCAAACCCTGGAATTACAGCACCATTTTTTGGATGTGTTTTTTTTTTTTTCCCCCCAGTGCTCCCACAGAGCCTCCACGGTGAAAAGTGCAAAAGGTTTAGGCCACTCCTGCTGGAGAATGGCCAAAAATGTTTCTGGTTCTTCTTGTTCCATAGACAAGTATCAGAGCACTTAACTAGCTGGATTAATGAAGAGAAATGTATAAAATTCGAAAAACAGCCCCATCTTCTCAGATTACAGACAATATCAGACACAGACTCAATAAGTGGGTAATTAAAAGTTATTTTATATCCACCACGAATACTGGCTACTGTGTAAATAATACGTTTTAGTGTCAGTGCGTCACCTGTTTTGTTTTGTTTTTGTTTTTTTTACTTTGAATATTCAGACCACAAGTTTATTGGGATTTATTAAGATCAACATGGGAGAAGATTTTGATAGGAATTGTTGGAAACTAATTTACTTTAATTACAATTCATTTTATTTAGGGATTTATTTTCTGTAATCTTTCTGTGTATGTGCCAGATGTAGAAGGCTTCCACCTGTATGTTTTGTGCTCACAGTATAACAAAGACGTGAAAACTTTGAACTCTTTTACCCTGAAGCTTCACACTGTAATTACTGCATTAAGGGGATGAACTGTGCTCAAATTTCATATTTAAAAAGACTTTGATGCTGATAATCTTGATAACTAATAACCACTTCACATCAGTTATTATAATTTTCTGATTAGTATGTGTTTTATGTGCACTTTGCTTTCAATTCAGTTTAGTTTCAGTTTAATTCTTGTTTTTTGGCAATTTGTTTACTTTTCGTTTCAATACTAGCTTTTCTCAATTTTTAAACTGTATTAATGGAAAATGTCAGAGGCAGGATTTAGCCACTACTGATCTATTAATATTTAGGGGTGGCTGTAGTTCAGAATGTAGAGCAGGTCATCTACTAATTGGAAGACTGGTGGTTCGATCTCTGGCTGCTCCAGTCTGCATGCCAAATATCCTTAGGCAAGATACTAACCCAAAGCTGATCCCCTTTTTAAATGCAGTTGAGCCTCAATAAACACATCTATCAATGTCTTTGCCAAATTTAAATAAAAACTAAACTAAACTAAAAATATTTTCCCTGTAATTCTATTTTAGTTCATTTTTGTTTTGTGTTATATTTCAGTTAACTAAAACTAGATGTGAAAATATATTTGAGTGAACTATAATAGCTTTACTTCACATGCTTTCACGTGTTTATTATACCGATCTGGCATGTGAGACCACATACGTTTGGGCCCCAGATTTCATAGGTACGTCACTGGTCTTAAACGCTTTAAACTTTGCATTACGTTGCCTCATGTAAAAAAAAAAGAAAGAAAAAAAGGGGGAGTTGTTTTATTAGTTTTTTTTTTTTCATTTGCTCAAGTGTAAAGTCTAAAAAAATAATCACAAAATACCAATCATAACAATTATCCACACTCAGCCATTTTTTCAGTGTCCAGGAAGGTCGAAATAATGTAATTACACCATGTCGAAAGCAGAACCTTGAACATCTGTTTTAACGTTTGCCCAACAAACACGTACAGCTCTCACACAACATATTAAAGTCAATACACCAGCATTAAACGTGTACAAACGACAAAAAGCGAGGACTTGAATCTGGCTGAAAAAGTATTTTTACATCTGAATGACTCCTGGGACTGAAACTCTGGCTCTGCCTGACACTGAACACAGCATCTCGTGTCTTTCACGGCTAGCTGACCGTCCACTGACCAGCTCCTCAAATTTCCCCGACAAAATTAACTACTCACTCTATTAACAAGTTTCCAGCAACTTTAACAGAAAATAAACGGCCCATAAAGACCGTTGTAAACTAAACAAAAGGTCTCCAAACAAAGTACAAAAAAAGGGGGGCATTCCAACGGCGTGTTTTCACAAGCTAGCGCGGGTAACTCTGGGGTTATTACTAGCTAGATACACAAAAACATCGCAAACACTTACTTTGCGTCTCTGGAGGTGCTCAGAGCTGACAGAGGAGTCTACCGTTGAAACAGAGTCTGGTCTCGGAGTGTGAGAGAAACAAATGATGGTGTCTGTCTGACTGGTTTGTGTGTGGTTTATGTGCGTGAGGGGGCAAATTCGTTACACCCACATTTTTAACCCTCTCCTGCCTTCCTGGTGCAACACAACTGCAGGTGTGTTTTTTAGTTCTTTTATTACAATTTCACAACCTCAACCTTGTGAGTTTTTCTTTTGTGGGTGTCTCATTTACACAACGGGCACATTGTTTTCTTTTCTTCATCAGGAGAAAACAAAAAAACAACAAAAAAAACCCCAAAAACCAAACCGCATTCAACTTCCTGTCAGACATTGCATTTGCGCAGTTTACAACGGCATCTAAGAAAACAGTGTAACACCTGTAACACCTTAGCAATCAGTAAAGGATTTTCGTGGCTTTTTCTGCGGTTGCAACTGCAGTTTCATTCGCAGCGGATGCCAAATGTGGGGCCCAGCATTAGACGAAGCACCGTCTTCTGATTATCATTAATCTTATTACCCTGATAGCGTCAAGACTGTGCGTTTTGCAGACATTTTGCAACTTCTCTTAAACTCTCACGAGAGAAAAAGACTTAAGCCCCAACAGAAAATATCAGTCTAGATATTTTCTCGTTTAGAGAATTGTCTGTATACAAAGACTTTATAAAGTAATGCAGATTATACCAGCACACGTGCTGATGGTTAAACTTGACGAAACATTTCACACAGCTTCTAAATGAGTCATTGTATGTCACCCCCAAGCAGTAAACCAGGGTTCAATAAATTAAATGGGAAAATGTGGGGCGAATGCATACAAAACCGGGGCACATGGGAGCCTTTTGCCTATAAACAACCCTAACTACGCACACGTTTCCATAGCCACACAATCCCTCTTTTCAACCTTTGCACGCTGTGCGTGTGTGTAAAGAGGTAAGAAGAGCCCGGGGAAAAGGTGAGACCTGGAATAGTATGTAGTCGAGCTGGAATTCACCGAATTATATTTGTGCAGATGATCGTGTTGTGACACGCTCGACAGAAAACACCAAACAAAGCGCGGGCTTGCGCAGCTCCTCTTAAGTTTCTTGGTTAAACACGTTAAAACAAACGCGTGGAGCTCGTCTTTTGCTGGGTGATGCGTTTGGCCAAGTTGAACGGGATGTTTTGCTGAAGGGTCTAAAAGGCGGTGTCAGACAAGTGAATGGGATGTGTAGAGACTGCACCCTAGCATTACCTGTGCGCAGAAGTCGCTCCCTATCTGCTGGGCGTTAGGTAGGCAGGTATATTTGAAGTTGATCTGCCATTAGATTTAATAACAGGAAATGTGAGGATACTTTTGTTAAATAACTGCAATAGTCCATTGCTAAGAAAACCCCCCAAACCTTTCCCTTTGTGATTTAAGACATACGGTATATTTACAGCCCTATACATATATTGCAAGGACAGCAAAAAACAAGGTGACTGGATACATTGTCAAGTCTTCAAAATAAACAATGGTGTTCTTTATTTCACACTTTGTAATGCAAAATCAATAGCAATGCATTTTTGAGGTACAATATACCACATAAATACATATAAAACAATGCTACAACTTGAAACAGAGTAAGGATTGCTATTCACAACAGTATAACGCATGATGGGTGAAGGAGGGAATAAATAGCTCAACTTGCCATGTCTTCAAACTCAAAGAACACTGGCTGCTTGTGAATGTTTTGGCTAATTTATGTCAGAGAACCAGAAGATGAAAGAGCCATGTCTTTGCCGTCCTCCTCCTGCCTGCCCATCACTTCAAAAATAACCTGCTTTGTAGAGCTTTGAACATTTTCGTAAGGCTGATGATTTGAGGCCTCGCAGTATTGAGGGAAATGGAATGGCATTTCTCTTACACGCCATAATTATCGTGCTAGCCAGGACAGAGCATTTCAGGTTGAGGAACAGAACGTCACGCGGGAGAGCTACATCTAATTAAACCCTGGCAAAAAGGATAATTACTACTTTTCAGGGGTACAGGAGACCTCACCCGTGTTTCGCGTTCCCTATCTGAACTAAAAGTTCGCCCCAAGTAACGAGCACATCTGCCTTCAGCACTGGACTGCAAACCCACAATCACGGGTCACTCCCTTCTAGGGCAGGACTCAGTGTGGTCTTTTGTAACAATACAGACCACCTTTGAAGACCTACAGTATGCTCCCTTTTTTTAAAATTCGAGCTTACAAATGAGTCGCCTGTATTTGGGAGTGTCTCTATCAGGTTTTAGGTGCTGCTGAGTCAACAAACTGGATTGCTGGCACCGCTTCAAAACCAAGCTGAGTTATGATGTACCTGAGGGCATGCTGAGGATTTGGAAGTAGAAATGTACTCAGCAACGGGTGAAAACTGTCAAATATATGATATATTTGTTTTAAAGCACATACAGTATAACTGTCTTATCAATCAGCTTTTCATTTTTAGGGTTTGTTTTTTTGCCATTTTGGTTCATTCAGCCATTTACTGCTTTGCTGTCTTCTGTTTGTGGCAACTTGCTACAAAGTTTTATGGATTATAGATCTTTCGGTGGATTACATCGCATGCATGATGTCAAAACACAAATGTCACTTAAATAGGTACAAAATAAGACACGCCATAATTAGGTGGAGGATTAGAATTGAAAATCATTTTACCCAATACTGAAAAAGTTCCCTGTTTGGTTCACAAGAACAGCACAGAATAGTAAATAATTTTATTTACATATGTACAGGGAGCAGGATGCAGTGTAGATGACTGTTCTTTTAAGTAGTTTTAAGGCAAGACTAACGATATGGTGTATATAAAAAAAGAAAACTGTGCTACATCACCAAAGTACAGCCAGCTCAGATTTGTTTACCTGCACACTGATGTGGTTGTCTTGTAACACTAGCTTTAAGGTAGTCTGAATGTTACTTGGGATAAAGAGTCCCATCTTGTAGTGCACACACAGCAAAGAGAGAACTACTCTGCTCCTCTTGTATGAGTAACTTCACGTGTTCATCAACATTGCATGTATTAATGTCAGTAGTGAAAATATAGTCCAAAATAGTCCACTCAAGGAATAATAATAAGTCCCTGAAAAGTATTTAGATCTGAATATTATTAATGGCCATAACTGAGAGTAAACACTGAACTTTAACTGTTTTTTTCAGTGTGAAAGCTATCAGTTTAGAACAGATTTCATCGTCACTCATTTGGCTTTTTCCGAATCTTAAACCTTGGATTGTGTATTTTGAGTGTTCACTGGAAAGCCGTCAGAAAGCATGCACAAGCTCAGTTATTAGAGTACATAGTGTGATTTAACGTCAACAGCATCAAAACAACAAACAAATGACAGCACAAACTTTTGGTCCTCGAGTGTGATTCAGAAACGGCGTCGATGCAACTTCTTATCAGACACAAAATACTGAGTCGGGAAATCATGAGCTGTACATGAACAATAGATTCAGGTGTTTAGAACTACTCTGTAATGTTAATTAATATTACAAATCAAAGGAATACAGGATTGGACCTCACAGCCCCAGTGAAAGTAGTTTACTTTCACTATGAGGTTTCTTGTTCTTGTTGCAGAGTCTGGAATATGAGACTGTACCCATCTGTTAAATACTGGGGGTTACAGTAGGCTAGGTCCTGTGGAAGGGGGCAGGGGGCATTGACTGGCAAAGTAATGCTCCGAGCCCCAATCAAATCATAATCCAAACCTTCTGGCCCCGCATTTGTGATCTGTGCTTAACTGTCCCCACCCTGGAAGTTATCACACAGTCAGCTCAGATCTTCTTTGGCTTACGGCCCAGGTGGTAGTAGTAAGCCATGGTGACCAGCAAGAAGAGTACTCGACTGAGGAGAAGCAGCATGGCGGCGTTGGGAAGGATGCCGATCTCCACTAAAGTGATGGACGTCACTGAAACCACAAATAGAAATTTACTTAAATTAGATATTAAATGATAATAAACAACAATAGCCTCTGAAAAAAAGCATGATCAGCACAATTATCAGTAAATTTTTGATAAAGACAGTGCGTATATGCAAACTCCCTGCTTGTTTTTCATAAAGTATTAATTACCTGAGCAGCTATGAAAGAGAGAAACATGAAAATTGACACTTATGCCAACTATGAAAAAACACACACACAAAAACAGCACCATTTATACCCATACACACAATGCTTCATTGTACATAAGAGCTTAAAAGTACTGTTTTAAGATTTAAATAAAAATGTGTCTAAATTTGAAATACAAGGATGTGACACCTCACACTGAACACAAGAGGGCACTACCTGCACATTTTTCTTTCTGCAAACACTCCCACATGGACAAAAGTAGCCATCCTTTTTCTGCATGAGGCAGAAAAGGATGAAACAAAACAAGATGAAGATAACTTGTAATCTGTGTTGGAAAACTCACCTAAAAACTGCACAGCAAAGTAGCAAGCCTCACTGAGTAGAGTCCACTGGATGATGACCTTTTCTGCTGTGTAGAGTCCGTTCCACATGATGAGGGACAGGCCTGGAAAAGAATGCAAAAATAGGGAATTTATAGGTTCAGGGGCATGGGAATGAAAACAGAAAATAAGAGCAAGCTCGGGAAGGAAGACTCCTACATGTCCGAGAGAATTTCCACTAATAAAACTACAAGAATCTTGACACCATGTGCACATGTTGCTAACGGGGCCTGTTGATTCAGCTCTGACTCTCTGTCTGTGATGACGGGCTTGCGTGCAATCATTTCAGTGCCTGCTCTTCTTCCTGTTCATTTTCCTGAATTTCACTCCCACCTGCAGAGAACAGTGAGGCTATGGAAACAAGAAGGGGTAGGCTGAAAGGTGGGAGGGCTGATGGACTGTATCCTCTCCCTGCCTGGTTCCATCTGTGCAGCAGATGAGACCCCATCATCCGCCCCCTTACTGCACCTAGTCTGATAGGCCATCACCCTCTTTTGCTAATCCCCACAGTGTGAATGACATTTATAATGAAGAAGCCAGTTCAAGGTCAAGCTGGTTCATTCATGTGTTCTTGTAGTGGTTTAGCTGGGATTTGTTCAGATTTTACATTTTTGATTTATCAAGATATGCATAAAACATAGTATTAAGTCTTTCCCTTAGTATTCATGTTATTGAATGCCTATATGAAGTTTAGGTGCTAGCATTTTGACTGATTTAGTAAACTAAATTAAAATGACAACCTCACAAATTGTACTTAAACATTAAGCCTTCTCACTCTCTCTGTCTGTCCTTTGCATATTCTCCCATCTCCCATTACAAACCCTGTGATCACCCGACTGACAGCTCTGTCTCAAGTCAAAACCCATTAAAATAATTGCTCGCATCTCAGACACGTTGTATGCTATGCGTGAGGTGGGAGCTGAGCAAAAATGGCACTTTGTCTCGTTGATGAAGTGACATTAAAAAAAACAAACATTTTTAAGTCACTGCAAAAGAGAAAACTGCAAAATATGAATGTAGAGTAATACACTGCCTCCTCTTTTAGTTCCAGGGCACCTCATTCGCACACACAAACTTACTGTTCTGCCACCGTGTACCAACTGGATCCAAATCTTATATATAAAGCTGCAAAAAGGAGGTGACTGTGGCCGTTCTGGAGAACTAGCCTTTTACCTCATAGAGAAACAGAACTTGAATTATAGAGCCACCATTTGCAGCCTGAAGGAAGGATTTTGGAGGAAGAAGAGATCCCTTTATACAGTATCTGAATGCAAGAAGAGAGCTCTTTCTACAGTATCTGAATGAGTGCTTGAAGTGTTTGACTCAAAATGAATACATTAGAAGCTGTAAACACAAGAGGCAGTGCAGTGCAGTGAGGCAGTGTATATTTTTAGCATGTAAATAAATAAATATTAAAGCATCGTGTCTGCATCAGTGCTGCACGGTCAATGCACTTGTTCATGCAAGTATATTCACACTCAGTAGCATAAATACCTTTATGAATGAATTAGCTGCACAGCTTTCATAAAACTTTGGACTTACTGAGCAATGCTCCTCCGTAAAGGCGAACAGAGATGTTAGTAGTGGAGAGCTCCTCCTCAAAAACGACCTCATATAGTTGGTTGGGAAACACCAGAGCCTGTGTAGGGTAAAAAAAGGAAAAAGCACAACATAGCTTTGTCATATCAGCAAAACAGCACTGTGTGCTTCCCAAAGTCTCCCTATTTTTGAGCTAGTATCACAGGGAATGCCCTGGAGGATAATGTGAATGTAGATGGTGAGGTTAACAAAGGCGGAGCTGTTTCCCCAGATGTCCCTCAATGATATCTTGGAACAGAACCTACAGTAACTCAGCGCTGCGTTTGCATAACGTGGTTTTCACACTTCTAAAAAGATACATTTCTTTCTGCCTTACATTTGAAAATGAAAAGACTTTGAAATTTATCAGTGCAAAACATCTTACC
Organism: Mchenga conophoros; assembly: GCF_057382185.1. Lineage (NCBI taxonomy): Eukaryota > Metazoa > Chordata > Actinopteri > Cichliformes > Cichlidae > Mchenga > Mchenga conophoros. The sequence goes on from NC_140532.1 coordinate 16,043,666, forward strand.
ATCAGAGCCATAGCTGTGAAACCCACTGCAGAGATGAGTATCCACACCCTAAAAAGAGAGAAATATGAAATGCTACACCCATCCTGTGAAAATTACAGATTGTAGACTTTGCAAGACTAGCAATGATGCACGGATGACCTTACACAGTCTGCTGTGTTAACTGTGACTGTTGTGATGTTGAGTAACTGAGCAGCTGAAATCTCACCTCAGCCCGAAAGGCTCTCGCACTGCAAACTTCATCTCATTTCCGAGCATCTGACTGATCTATCAGCAAACGAGGCAAGACAAAAGAAACAGGAAATGAGTGATGAGAAGGTAAATGCAATCACAATCATGTCATCATAACAAATACATGTTATGATCACCTTCAGCAAAACCCCACATAACCAGGAAGAAAGAGTACTCTGGAGGTGTATTTAAAGTAGTTAATGGAGAGAAGCACACAAAACAGAGTGTTCAAGAGAAAGGAATAGAGCGGCTGAGTGTTAGAGAAGCATCTCTTAATGTTAATTAGAGACTGTAAATGTTCTCGCCTTTTTAATCGCCTCCTTAAGACTCACTGTATGTCATAATATCTTTTAGGGAATTCTAGACGAATAACTGACTACCATGTCAATGCCACAAGAAAAGCATCATCTGCAACAAATGACTGCTGGCAACAGTAGCAGCACATAATAATCAATTTATAATCCTGGAAGCCTGAAATCGTTAGTGGGAAAAATGTCTGACAAACTGAAAACTAAGTGTGACGTGCCATTTCTTAATGACCAAGTGTTCATTCAAGCCGACTACAAGGACAGATAGCAGTAAATATTTCATGAAATGCCATGCAAACTGATCTTATCACACAGCAATATTCAGAAGATATACAATATCTGATAGGATAAGCATCTCTTATTACAGATGAGAGTAGACCCTGGAATCCTAATAAGCAGCAACTATATTTTCAAACTCAAAGGACCCAAGAGTTATTGGAATTTAAAACTAATTCATTAGCATGCTACACACATCTGACAATCAATTAATCACTTAAAAGGGACCCATTATGCTCATGTCCGACTTCATTTATTTTAAATTGCTGTAGTGCTGTTTTAAGAAGGCCTATTTATCTATACGGCAACATCTCTGTTCACCCACCCCTTCTTCTGATGGGGTGTTGTATGTGCTTCTGCTCGTATGTGCCTCACAAGATCATTTTTATCATAAAGAGATCACAAAAATCTTAGAGCATAAAAAACACATCTGAAAGCATTTACAGCAGGCTGAAGCCTCATCTCATGGCTCAGAGGATTACTTGCACATATGCTGACCTTATTATCTGAAGGCCTGACCACATTTAATATTAGCATACACCTTTGGAACAGTAACTATATGAAAAAATATGAAAGGAAGCTAATAGTTCAAATTTAATCAAAGAAAAAAGTGAAAACATGTATTTCTTTCAGGAGTCATTGTAATTCTATACTGCATTGTTCAGACTGTTGGTTAGATTGAAATAAATAATTTGTGCTTTTACAAACCAAGGTAATTGCTTTTCAATGCACTACATTAGTGTTATGTGTTTACAGAATGTGGATTCGTAGTAATTTTTTTCCTGTAAGAATAAACAGGAGAAACAAGCCCAGAAATGTTGTTAACAGATTCAGGGTCAGGCTCATGAGCAGGAAGGAAAACAAACTGTCCCAGATAACCACAGAGAGTGAAAATAAATTAATAAACAAACCAAGTTTTCTGCCTGAACGGACAGGAACCCACAGAGAAATTACAACTGTTGGCTGGCTGTGAAGTTGAATTCCTTCATCTAAAACCCTTCAGGTTCCATCATATCCTTAACATGAATGATTTCCCTTCATCATAAAACATTCTCTTCCCTCAAAGGGTTCCGGTGCTGGAGGCAGATGTAGCATCACACAGAACTAAAAATACACAGAAGCAAAAGAGCTCTAAAGAAGAGAAGATGAATCATTTTCTGGCTACGAGTGTTTACAAGGAACACGGAATAGCTTTCTGTTTGATAAGCCTGTGAAAACTTAATGTGAACGAAACAATGATCGATGTCATATCAAAAAATGGGTTTTCACTGGCTTTTACCTTCTGCCATCTCCCACAAGGTGCATGGTAATAAGTGCAATATCTGGACCATTTTCAAAAGAAAGTGTATTTCAAAGAGTTGATGCATTACATCATACTTATTATGTAATATAACAATATCAGCAAGACCCAATTTCACTGCAGCTGGAGAGAGCTTTTTCCAGGATATCATTAAACATGACTTTTCCTTTTTGCCCTCGGGGCCGAGATGCAACTATAAACGTGTCTGTTGACTTTCTGTGAAATTCACATCATGACGTGAATTTCAAATGTCACCATTTTGAGCACTTCTGTCAAAAAACTATACCTGTTGTGTTTGTTTGAAGAGTTTCCTAAGTTAAATATGTAATTTGCAACCAGACATTTATTTGTAATACACAGTAATTTGGCATATAAAAATAACCTCATCATGGCAATGACTTTAGATGCAGATAAAAAACACACCACGTTTAAACAAAATATATAAGGGTAGTGATTCATGTGTGTGCATTTGCATCAATCTTTGATGTATACACAAACAGAAGGACTGATGGCCCTGAACTTGTTAAGTAGCTTTAGAGAACCCGTGTTCAAAAGCAGCAGAAAGGAAAACAAAGACTTCATGTGCTTGAAGTAAGATGGGGGAAGGGGATTTTTCTTTTTAAGATTCTTAAATTCCCAATGTCTGCTGCAGTCTTTAATTTAGGGGTAGACATGTACATCCCTCATTGCAGTGCAACTGAAGCACCTGTACACGAATCCATCTGTGCCAGCTGTGGTCACATAACCAGGTGAATCACCCTTCCTGTGCCTTTGGTTTTAGGGGCCGTTTTTGACAAGAACACATAAATATTCATGACTGGCATGAGAAATATTCATACTCTGAAAACTGAGCATCAATTGATGGTACCATGGTGGCTTAGGGCAGAATATTGCAGAAGGCAGTTGAGTGGAAAGAGGGAGAAACAGGAAAAGAAATACACAATGTTGTTTGTGCAGAGAGAAGCTATAGTGCAGCTGTTGTGGCCTTGAGTTGTCATCAATCGCTCCTTCAGCTATTTAGTAAACAATGAGCAGCTTTTCAGCCATAGAGGATGAAAAATATTCAGCTAATACCAACTAGAGTAGCAGTGCTCTGAAATATCAGTATCTGTCAGTTGCAACATCCCATTACCACTTAAATACAGGATCACTGAATTAAACAAGCTGTCAGTAATGGTGCAGCCAGGTGAGGCATTATCTTTTTGCACAGTAGCACCTAGATAAAGCATTGCAGTAATGCACTACTGTCTTTCTGTCCCTTAAAGAGGAAGAGTATTCTTATCTCTAAGTAGTAGAAGAAGCAGGAAGGCACAGTGAACAGAGTGCAGGAGCACTTCCTTCCATTGTTTACTTAAACCACCGGGATGGAGTCAACTGTTTCCTCTATATATAAAAAAAAAAACTATGTATGGCAAGGATAAATGGAACAACAAGAGTAAGCACAATGGAGTAGAATAAGTGAACAATTATACTGTCACAGTAACAATTAAATTCTAATTTAGTTCAATGTCGAAGTTAAACAGGGAAACACATTTTTTCAAAACAGCACGTACAGTAGATTCCATTAACCAAACTGTTGTTTTACTGTGGTTTGTATACCCTGTTGTTGGTTCAGCCATTACAGTGAATATGCAACCCCAAGACTCAAGAGAGAGGAGCAACTGCCACATTCGTTTCTGTCTTTATCATACCGTCCTGGAAAGGTTTCTGAGTGGCAGATGTCAGGGTTAGGCTCCGTGCTAAAACATTGAGAGAGAAAACAAACACTCAGGAGAGCTGAGAAAAAGGGGGCTGACATCACATCACGAACTATCAGCCACCACCGTATGCCTGCTCCCTTCTGTTCTGTCCCTTTTTCACACTTGCATGTTAATGAATATTTCAGTGAGGAACAATCTGCTATGCCTATGCTCACTGTAATGAGGTCTGATAATGACAAAAATGTATAATAATAATCTGAAATCTTGAAATCTGAGCTCAGTGAAATGGAATAAATTATTGTCAGTGTGCAACTGTGGAACTTGATATTCAAATATGATACTCTGTCTCCTAACATATATCTGATTGTGTGCTGTTGTGTTTTGGTATGCACCGTCTATACTGATGTGCTAATGCATGGGAGGCAGAAAGAGAATACATATGAGATGCAAGAGGCAGGAAGTCTCTCAAGGGACCAAGCCACATCTCAGTGGAGCTGCCAGAGCTTGTTGGATTACGTGATCTAGATTTACTGATCCATAAAGAGCAAATGCAGACAATGGGACACGAAGAGAGTGATGAGCCAATTAGCAGCCCACTGTGGCTTTTAAAAAGAATCCATAGCTCTTCTCAGGGCTAGTAAACACATTTGTGGTGGAAAGTCATTTTGCTTTTCCAGTAGTTTAACTGGTGATAGTTAACTAATGCACTCATTTCTAACCAAGCTGCTTGTTGCACTAATGCACAAGCCATTTGACTGTACATTAGCGCTTAGATTGAGTCAAACTCGCTGGAATATGTTTATATGATGTAATCTGACCTTTGAGCGGTGCACTTCGCCATCGTCGTCCTCGCCACCGACTCCAAGGATCTTCCGGCTCTTCAGACGGCTTATCAAGTCCGTCTGACTGTGCTTCTTCATTAGAGGAGCAGGAGGTTTAGATGCCATGGTGCACACCTGACACGAAAATAAAAAAGGAGACACATGGATGGTGTCGTTAGAGGAGATAAAATAATATGAATTACTACTTAATAAGTAGGACTGAAAGAGGAATGAAAGAGGATGGATTTAATTTTGTTTTTCCCTAGACCATTTATATAATAAACATCAGTGGAGTTCTCCCGTCATCATTTTACGCCTCTGTCTGAAGACAACATTGCTATCACATGGGGCAGGAATAGGCATCAACCAATCTACAAATAATTCCCTTGAGGATGTGACTTATGCAACACAATTACGTAATCCGGGTGTAACAAATACAGGCAAGCCATAAAACCTTCCTCTTAAGTCAGACTGGAAGCAGGAGCCAGCTGCCCCCTGTATCTGCTGAGAGCCCAACAGACGCAGGTGGCTGCTTAGAGAATCACAGCATCTAATAGTGACACACATATAGACTCACACGCGCGCACACAGGGGCGTAGCACAGAACTCTGGGCCCTGCACATAAGCAGTCTATGTGAACCCCCTTTCTTTCTCCTTGTTTTATTTTTTTTTACATTTTAATTAATTAAGCCAACCACTGTATGCAGTAATCTGTAGGGTTCATTAGGGTAGCCCCCAATGAACTGTTCATATACGGTATATGAACAACCTATGATGCGTCCTTAGAATTCAACCTTAATATCTGGATATACTGTAGTCTTTATCACATCGTCACTGCATGTATGCTTCATCACAGAGTAAAGCATACAGGATTGATACAGGTTAATATATTAACCTGCTTTATAGCCCAATACAGTTTTCAATGTTTTTGGCACTAAAGCAAGTCACAGGCCACAGGTCAAGGCAATCGACCTATAATTAATAAATGTGAAAGTTCAATTAAATCTCCAAAAATATATGTTTATGAAGCTATAACAGTAAAATTACAGCTCTTGGTGGGAGTAGGCAGAATAACAGTATTTTAAAAAGCACTGGATTGAATTAGTTTTATAAATAGGACATAAAATGGAGATTTCGTGTTAGTGTTCCTTTGAGCTCATAAAACAAAAGATGTCATATATGTCGGTCTGATATTCTTGCAGATACTAGATGATTAAGTATTACATAAAATTATGGTATTAAGTTGTGCTGGTCCATTTTGAGAACTATATTGTTACATCTGGCAGTGGCTCAATGTTTAACACGTGCTTTTTTTTTTTTTTTTTTTTAAATGTTAACAGTCTCCTCTCTTTAGTTTCTTTTTGGACACGGTGCGCATTAGCAGTCACCTAGATAGAATAAATTAGCTATGGTGTAAAGGAGAGTCAAGTGGGGGTCAATCTGTAATTTGTAACAGGTGAAAGTGGAATGAAAGCTTTTTTTTTGTCTCAATTTATTCAGGCAGTTTAGTTATTGCTAATTGTGTAGAAATAACAAAACAAAAAAATCAAACACAATCAAACTCTTCATTGCAACTCCACTTCAGCTGAAATTAACCCTTGGTAGTTAAAGTCACCACTTCCCCCACGACGCCCCTGCACACATACATGTGTTAATTATCTTGCAGACGTCACTTACTGTCCACAAGAGTGGATGTAAATGCCAGTGGCAAAAAACAAACAAACATGTAATTCATTTCTTGCCCTTGCTGGCTATGGACTGTGACAGGAGGTTACACTGCAGCAGTCCTATTGATCAGCATTAATGAGAAGTGGCTGCAGACTCGATGGGCAACCAGTAGGCAAATCAAAAGTCATCATCACGGACTCAATAACGTAACCTCCACAGTGATTAAACTGGAAGCAAAGAGATATGCACACATGTACACGATGGAACGGCCCGTCCGAAAATTGATGGCTTCTCTACAGGGCAGCTCTCTGGAGAAGTCCGATGAGAGCAATTACAAAGACAGAATCTTTAACAGAGAGCCTTGTCCACAGGAAAGGAAAACAATTTGTACCAACAGGAGACAGCTCAAAGTATTCAGCTTTCCACCCACTGGGAAGTACGGTATATCATCACAGTTAAGCTGACAAGGCAGAATCTGAGTTATAAAACTACTACAGTTGGTTTTTTCAAGGTCACACTGGCAAGCTAAGCTGCACAGAACCACTTACAACGTACAAACACATTGTTAACACTCACACATGCCAAAGCACTTCAACACACCTCAGCAATAAAATATAGAACAACTGTATGACACAAATCAGGAAGCATACCAACCTTTTAATTTATGAAGCTTTGTAGTTTTGTAAACAACTTGTGTCTTAGACAGACACATAATAGCAATAAATGTATCTAATATATATTTTAGGCAAAGGAGAAAACTTTAATTTACCAGTAGCTGCAGTGTGTGACTAAAGAATCAGTTTTTCCACATTTCTACCATGAGAAATTTTTGTTCCGCTTCCCAAATTGTCATCTTAAAAATAATACTTTTTATTCAGTTTTACTTTCCTTTCCATCATCTCAAAAATGAAATAAAATAAAAAAAGCAACACGGCAAATCACACATGTAATCACTTTAACTTGTCTTGATTCATTACATGCAATTCGTATTCCTTTGTATTTTGTCAATTCATATAATTCTGATATTTAGTTTTGTGTGGCATACCCAGAACAGTTATATGCTAAGGTGTTGGTCTAAGTGCATTCCTGTGTCAGATATGTGTAGTAGGGCATGGCAGCAATCCCTTGTATTGGTATGCACACACAGAATAGGATTGCAAAGGTCAGTAAAGGTTACACAGCATGTTTACAGGCTTCTGTTGTCCATTTTGTCCCCCACACAGTGAGCGAAGTACAAGACTTTCCCCTTTTTCTGTAACAATCAACAGGAGGAGGCGCAAGAAAGAAAGAACGGGGAATGGAAAGTAATCAGTGCAGGTAAATCTATTTTCACAATGGAGAGGGGTAATCTTTCTGATAAAAGGGCCTCCCCAAACCCTGTATACAATGGCTGGAACTTGAAGCAAAAGAAGTATGCAGGCTTTAATTCCAGCCGTTCCACACACCGATAATCACAACACTTCACGAGAACAGAGGAATATTTTTTCCTCAGTTCTCTTTCAAATCTTTCCTTTTTGCCAGTTGTAAAGTCTGATGCAAAAATCCATTAGTGCTTTCACACATTTGCTTTTTATGCTTAAAGGAACTGGTGCCCACTCAGAATAATTGCAGTGAGACATTTGCCTCAGGCTTAATTATATTTTCTGGGGAAATACACAATTAGATTACTTACACCCCCCCTGAAAAAAACAAAACAACTTTTCTACTTTCCAAGTAGCAAAGTTAAACTGTTGGTGTATGATGATGGTCCCAGTGTGCCAAATTACAGTGCAGCTACTGTAACATGATTACTAGATTACTGCACAGCCACAAGTTGTTAAATTATAGTTTAGTTAATATATTGTTCAGGCTATTCTACCCTTATGCCCTATTCTCATTCAGTACAGAAATACGACCACTTCTGTTGTGTACTTCTCACTCACAGAAAAAGTAACCGGGCAAATCATTTGCTCAACTTTCATGTGGACTCGACTGAGCCACAAAGAGAAAGCAGACCTTGCATCATGTCCCTGTAAATGATGGAAAACCTAAGCAATGGCTCTAAAGCCCCTCGACTGTTGATTTGCTCCACTATCGTGACCCTATCAATATCTGTAATAAAGCAGTAAATGAAGCGCATTTCACTGCATACATTAGTAAATCCCACATTTCTCCCACATGCAATAATGTCCCTGCATGTCTCTCCCTTTGGATCTCCCTACAGGCACTCCTTGACTTACAAGTGTAATGCCGATGCAGTTGCTTAGCAACTGCCAATGGACCAATTGCTTCTTCATTATTGAAAGCACCTTTCATGACTGAAGACACCTTTGATGACAACGTCTCTGCCGTCATTCTCCTTGATGTAGGAAGTGACATTTTAGGAATTTTTAAAGAGACTTTGATCCGAATCCCATTAACTGCATTGGAGGCATGATGTCCTGATGAGTGGCTTCTTGTGACAACCAAAAACCTTAAAGTGGAAATACTTGCTCTTTAAATCTCAAAAGTTTAAACAAGACTGAATAAATTAGGTACTTTGTAACAGCTAAAATTAAATATAATATTTAACAGTTCACATGTAATCTCAGTTACTCAGCAGGACACCAAGATAAGAGAAGTATGAAAAGTAAAGACGAAGGAAGGGTCATGTAAAAATAATCAATTATTAAGCAAGCTGGGAAGCACAAATAAAGAAAACAGATACAAGTTTATTATTTTGGCACCTAACAGTGAAACAATGGACCCAAACACAAGAAGAGCTCATGAAACTGTGATATTATATTTTTACAATACTTATAGGCATGTGAATTTAATACACAACAGGTGTGTGTCAGGAGAAAGACCAGATTAGTCTACCAGAAGTCAAGAATGAACCAAATCTCCCATAGTCTGGGACTAGCAATATTAGAAACAAACAAAACCCTCTCAGTTCATTTGCAGGCTTTGTGACAGAACATGTGCCGTAGAAACGAAAAGCTGCTAAACACACGGAGGAAGATATTGTGGAAAAGGTGTGAACTCCGGACAAATCTCTGGTTAGCAACTAAAAAGATGCTCTGTAAAATATAATTGTATCATAGGAACAAAGCAATGTGTGGGTGTGAAGGAGCAACTGTGAACAAATGTGCTACTCAAAATAAGAAAGCAGATCTTACAGCCTGCTCTTCTTCTCTTTTTCCACAAATAACAGAAGATACAGTTGCTCAGTAGCCTCCAAATCCCCTCACCACCACATTTTGAATATCGACAGCACCATATAGTGCCAACAGCAGACAGCACACAAATTAAAGCCTCCACTAAACAGACTCTAGAAACAAGAGTGAGTAGTTTTTCCCCTCAATGAAATGTCCATCTCTTATAACCACCAATAATCATTTACAGATCTTCATAAACATATTACTGCATTGATTTCTCATTGCTCTGATGAAAACTGCTGCTTCCACAAAGGTAAGGACAGTCTTTTTCTCGCCAACTAAGATAAAGCTTCCTAGACCCTTATTGGACTTCAAATCTTCTAAGCCTAGAGTTACATGTCTTTTTTTGAATTTGGAGCCGCAAAGTGGTGACTAAAATCAGAAGCGGGGGTTGTAACAGTGGAACGCAAAGATTTGAAAGTAGGATACTGCTTCAGCCCTAATCGGTGTATGTCAGTCGCATGGTTCACACTTTAGGACGACTGCTATTAGTTACCAGAAGATGAACAACAGATATTCAGAAATTTTTTCCAGACTAAGAATGTCACAGTCACAACTTTATTGTGCTATTTTTCTTTTGTTAGTGAAATATCACGATGACTCCTGAATGAACTGGCAGATAATTTGTCAGAGATATTCAAACCTGGAACGTGTTAATTCTGAGACATTTTTGCAAATGAACTCCAGACCATTTATGGAGAATTAGATCCAGAACAAAGCATAGTTCATTTTAGCGCTGTTCGATATCGGATGACAATATAAAAACATCTATCGTTTCATTTTCTGCTAACGTTTGTTTCGTGGTGTCGCAAAATAAACTGTTTACAGCAATATTTTTTCATCATTTTGATGGTCACTGTAGTGGTTACATTAATTTCTTAAAGTTCTCTCTTTCTCTTATATTTAATATAACCACACTACCAACGGACAAGCGCCTGTTTTTATGCGTTGTGTTAGCAACAAAGACGGTAAAACCACCGCGTGTCCGCTTGTTTATGTTCCACATAAACCTTTCACAATAAAGCTCAAGATCCTGTTGAGACTTTTCAAAATAAAATGAATCACGTGAAAGATTATGCAGAATATTTACCGATGAATAGCAAAAAAGAGCCGTCAGGTGCTAAAAAATAAACCTTAGACTCAAAGGTTAGAACAGGCTTTTCCCCGCAGCACCCTGTGTAATAAATACAAAGAAACGGCGGCCTTTACAACGTGTGTCTAAAAATGTTTCGTTTCATGCATCGGTTAAAACACTTGACTCCAGGTACACGACGCCCAGCTGGAAACATTTCACGCAAGATTCACAGAATTTACAGAAAATGTAAAATTTTGGTGATTTATATCATTATCGGGACGATAGAAGTCTTATATCGGGATATGAGATTTTGGTCATATCGCACAGCCCTAGTTCATTTTACATACTTAGTAACAGGTGGAAATCCTCTGGTTTAGGCTATAGGAGTGACATTAGGAAGCAGAAGACATAACTCCCGCTCACTCACTAGACCTTTTACTATAGCACTGACTATTTTATCAGTTGGTTCTCACATACAGCTCTGTCAAGAAAGAGCCGACACTGAAAATAACGGCACCGACTTTCTCTGGTAGCATCGGCAGGTCAAAGTTGTCATGTAATCGGCACCATTACACCATTACAAAACTTTATACAAATTCAGGTATCAGGTATCCCCTAGTGACTTGTCATTCACTGACATTTGTGCAGACGTTAATGTTTTTGAACTTTAGAGCCTGATCCACAGTCCTAGTTTTATTTATTCTACTTCCTTGCAAAAAAGACTCAAAAGGCCAACTTAAAAGCCACAGGCAACACACAATATGCTTGAATATGGGAATAACTCATATTTTGAGACAGATTCAGAATCCATTTATATTACTTACATAAGAAGAGATAGACTGTGTCAGGAATCAAAGAAAGCCTCTCTCTCCTCACTTGTGTACATCACACAGATGGCCCTGAGGGATTCAAAGCTATTCCACTATCTGACCCTCATTTCTGTCAGAGTATAGTGGCTCCTTTCTTCTTACATTTTTTTTTATATTTTACAGTGAGCATTATAACCTCACAGAGCCTCACTCTTCATCATTGCCCACTCATTGATGAAATAGTTTACATCAAAATGACATCTGGCGCTTTCATGTCTTACTATTAACATGCATTATCACCTCTTAGTGACTAAAAAGACAAATTAAAAATGTGCTGATTTGCTTGTTGAAGGACAAAGTAAGTGGAAAATTATTCTGACAACAATTTGTAACTGCATTACCGCATCATGGTATCTCTGATTATGTGTGACCACATCCAATTTCTGGGGAAGACAAAGGGCAAAAAGGTTTTCCTTCATGCAGACTAGTGCTCCAGTCTCTCGTCTTTAAGTGTTCAGTATTTCCCAAACACTCTCAGATAGTTACTTAATGGTAATGAGATAATTCACTCCAGCAAACTCCCAGAAACATTCACAAGATCTGTGGACAGATCTACTTATGGTTTGACTACGAGTTGGATATTCAAGGTTTATTCCAGGGAGACTAGCTCTACTGGCTTTTGTGTTTTGACATAACCCATAGCTGAACTGCAAACTGCCTTCAGAGTACATTAATCCAGGGTTCAGTAAACGCCTGCAGTTTGGTTCCAACTATTCATACAAAGCAGATAAAAGCCTTACTGTTTTCTGATCTGCTCCCTTTTTAGCTGATCTCTATCAGAGAAGCTATTTAGTCAATTTCTCCCTTGTAAAGATTTATTTTTGGGGAAAAAATAACTAAGGAATATAATACACTTACTTTTAAGTACTGGCTTTCTGTGATATAAAACAAAACAAAAAAGTGGCGAAAAACTCAGTAATTCTGAGTTTTAACTGCTTTAAAAACACTCCATTTAATTTTGTTGATAAATCAACACAATCCTGACACATTCAGAACTAAAATGGATCTAGTTGGATTTACTAATACTATTTACACATTATCAGTACTCTTACCTGTAACCATTTTCTTAGGATGGTAGCTTCCTGTTAGCAGTCACTCAGTTTTATAGCTAGCTCCTTTAGCATTTTTAACTGCTCAATAAAACTATACCTGACTACAATTAATTACAGCACACTAATGTTTCCATCATCAGTGGTAGAGCTAAGTGATTTCAAAAAAATTTGCGATTACAATATTTCTGTTGATATTGAGGAAAAAATTACAGACTCACCGTTTCATTGACGCGTGCAGCCAACAGCATTTATAAGTTCAAAGAAAATAAGGGAATTTTCTATCACCTCCCCATCCAATGAGCTATCATCACTGATGACACTACCAGATAAACTCTTAGGTTTATAAGTGGAGGGACATGGATCCCAACTATATGTCTATAATATCCAGCGGTAAGGGTTGGAAAATAAGGACCAGTTCCAGTTAAGAGCCGCCACCAAATTGCCCAATTCCTTGAATCCGTGCTGACATGTTTTCCTGAAAGTTAAGCACTGCTAAACAATGACGTCAAACTCATGTGAGTGGAGCCACTGCACACCTGACTCTCTCTCTCTCACACACACACACACACACACACACACACACACACACACACACACACACACACACACACACACCTGTCTGCTCTTTTTCCTACAACATGTTCGCACAGTTGAGTTAAACCAGAAATCTTTGAGGGACTACTCCCCAATATCCACCAAACACAAACCGGTAACCAGAATCTATAATCTATAATGACAAAGGTATGAAGAAAAGCTTCAACATCCAAGTACATTAAAACTCAGACTTCTTCAAAGTAATTATTCCCTTTCTTGACCAATGCTGGCTCTGATGTAGATGAAATTGCAAATGAGATTCAGTTGTGTGGCAAAAGGGCAGAGAAAAGAAGATGGGCAAGGAAGCAACAAAACTGATAGCTGGTGATACACAAAGGACAATCGAGAAGGCCAAAAATTCCTGTCTTGAGTCAAAACAGACCACCAACACAGGCCCTGGATACTTTACTCTTTATAGCACAGGCAAGATCTGTACACAGTTGGTCTGAGAACAGAAAAGCTCCTCGGTTACTATCAATGGATTATTGTGCTGACTCAAACAGATGATTACTGTCAGATCATCTGAGGACAGTTACCATGGAATGAACTTGCCCTAATGATTTCTGGGATTTGGACTTTCCCTGTCCAATATTCAGTTATTACATAACCTAGCGGAGGGGGGAGTATATTCTTTTATAGGATGACCTACTCCATCCCAATTACGTAAGGGAAGCTTATTGTCCCAGTCATCATTGTTATTGTAAGATGTTACCACAAAATCTTTTTTTAAACAGTATAAATCTGTTGTAAAACCTGGTCTCACATATTGTGATATATCAAAGAGTGCATCAATAAATTTTGGCTTCCAGTGGTTATGAAACCAAAATATTTGGGACAAAAATAATTATTGTTCAAACTCTCTCTCTGTTTTCAGTTTGAGCTAATATGACCCCCCTGGTCATAAAAAAAAAGTAAAAGTCTTTGATCAAGAAGATCCATCTAAAGGAAATAAAACTAAAGATTGTAACAATGAACCATTAGAAAGTTCATTAAGAGTTCCCTGTAGCTGCCTTTGTCTCTGGAGCATTCAATCTCTCAGTCCATTTTTGGTGGCACGAAACAGTCGGTTGTGATCTTTGTCTCTTATGTGGCTAATGTGCAGGTCTCCTGAAGTAAACAGGTCTGATGGTGCCTGAGGCTCTCTTCGCTCCCATCTGCATCCATGGATATCCCGCAGTGAAGGCAGGGACTGAACTTGGCCTTGATAGGTTGGTTATATTTTAAGAAACACCCCTTAGCCAAAGCCTAATTTTTTTTTTAAACCCCCAAATGTATGTATTTGCATGTCATTCACATGATCTCTAAAGTTAAAGAAAATCCCCTATAAAAATATGTTAATACGTTAATGAATACCTGATTTAAACCAATAACATCTGTTGCTACATTTGCTGTTTGATTCAATTGGTCTTGCTGTTACTCTCCTCACCACTGGCTCATGCCCATGTATACGGCAGATAATGCATGCATATTATTTAATAAATGTGGCAATCAATTTTGAACATTCTGCCTCATCAGCCCTGGACTTGAGAGCACAGGCTGTAAACACAAAGCAATATCAAATGTGATCTCTCAACACCAGCAGCTTCATTACTGGGAGAAGAACATCAGCTATGTTAGAATAAATTTACTTTGCATTAATTCTAATTGCGGCACAGTTTGTCAAGGCCCTTATTTATACTCCAGTACTGAACAGTCTGGAACCAGTACCAAATTAATGCCTGCTCTCAAATGATAGGAGATGCACCGACTACAATTTGTGTTTTGTTTTTTAATAAAGGCTAACCTGCAACTTTCACCATGATTTTCTAAGAACCATTACTGTCAGCGTGCACTCAAAATTTTTAAACTTCTTCTCTAATTTGATTCTCTAATTAGAATAACACATTGCTCAGTTAATATTTTCTGTACAGTGACTTAGAGTAACCTCTACCTCTTTTACTCAAACAAGTTGCAATGTTACATAGTTAAACACTTTTTTAACAAATAAAATCCAACTGAGAATGCACTATTTTACACTTAAGGTTTGTGAAGCAGCTCAGCACCTACAGCCCTAGCATGAAGTGGAGCTTATACTTAGAGACACCATCAGTCCATGCTTCTTTGAAGTTTGATTGAAGTCCAACTAAAGGGTTCATGCATAGCTTGTGTACTATAATGTTTTCTCTCCATGTATGACAAATAAATGCAGACATCACAAAAGTGAGGATTCACATCACTCAGAGCCAAGCAGACTCATCAATCTGTAACATATGCATTTGCATTATGAGTAAAATAGATATATTTATCATATTATGTATTCTATTTAGCCCCCCCCCTTAGACAGGGACACAGGTAAACACAGTTAACCAAAGTTACACTACCATGAAAAATGCCGTGAATAGGGATGGGTATCGAAAACCGGTTCTTGTTGAGAACCGGTTCCCACTGTTTCAATTCCTTGGAATTGTTTGCCATTTTTGCAAACAATTCCCTTATCGATTCCAGTCACCCCGAATGACGTCACCACGTTGCGGAGCGTCAACTTGCAATACTTGCAAAGTAGATATTTCATTTAAGGGAGGAAACACTACGAATATGCAAAAGCATTTGCTCACAAAACACGTGATAACCTTAAATGAATGTCGTGTTTTTAATTCCGCTCCGGACTCGTGAATCTCAACCCAGCAGCAGCGGTAACGTTTGCACGTCCTCTCCCGTTAATTCGGCAGGTAACTAATCAACTAACAGTGCATATTATGTTAGCGCGATCTGCCTTATTACAAAACCTGCCATTGCTGTGCATTTAGGTGACCATGATGAGAGAGACAGAGTCTGGCTGGCTCTGATGCTGGCAGTTCTCGCTGCAGTCTACCGGTAGCGTCTCCTTTCAGGCCAGGATAGACGAATGTCACCGAGCAGTGACTAAGTTTGTGGTAAAAGGCTTGCACCTGTTTGCCACAGCAGATGCCCCGATTTTCGGTAAGTGAATGTGTTTAATTGTAGGCAGGGACATTACTGAATATTCTTGTGTAATTGCTACAGAATAATTTATGTTATACTTTGTTATTGCTACAGAAGAATATTTATTTTATTATTTTACATTTACAATTTCTTTGCCCGGGGACCCTGTGACACCCCATTGAAGAGCCATAGGCTGTGGATCTCTTAAGATCTCACTGCTGGGTTTGTAAGGCCATGTTACTCCGAAATTTCTATCTTGTTCAAAGAGAAGATATAAAACAAAGTTCTAAGCTAATCGACCTTAGTGTTCTCTTTTTTAAAAAGAATTGATAAAGAATCGAATCGTTAAACAGAATCAAAAATGGAATCGGAATCGTGAAAATCTTATCAATACCCATCCCTAGCCATGAAGCTATTCTTCCTTTTCTCTCTGTCTTATGACTAGGGCTGCCACAAACGATTATTTTGATAGTCGACTAGTCACCGATTATTTTTGCGAATATTCGACTAATCAGATCATGCGTCCATTGGACGTAAAACGTACAGCTTATTGCACCACCACCCGAGCATCTCACACTTCTGATAATCAGTTGTCTGCTTGACGTTTATTCAGCTGTGTAAAAACTATAACTTTAATCTCAGCCAAACCGATTTACTCAGGAACAAATAAAATACTGAAAAAAGCCAAACAATAACAGTTTTAAGTTATCTAAGTGACTTATACATCACGTTTAACCTGAGTAGCGAAAGATGGCGGTGGGTTTGAAAATGATTTGCCGGGAGTCCGGTGTTCTCGCCGGCTCTAGTGAGCCTTGAACCCCGGCTCACTATCGAGCTGGTGGGTAACAGACGTCTCAGAAAGCGTTGGAGCGCTTTTGAAAATATGTGGTGTCTTGATAAACTGAGCAGATATTTGAGGTTTACACAGCTACATTCTTGCCTGAAAATATATTAAACGTTTATTTTGTGACCCAGAAAGAATAATAAGAGTAATATTAAACCTAACTAGTTGCCGCCGTTGTTGGAAACTGAGCAGGGCCACGCTATGAATTCTGGGATAGGTTGGGCCACGAAGCGACCCATCCTTCAAATCTGAGGAAATGAAGGGCGCGTTTGTCGGCCGCATTTGTCGGAGTCTTCGAATTTGTCGTGTCGCTGTAAAGTAATCTGCCTGCGGGCACACGAGTTTGCGGTTCCTGAATTTGGACACAGCTACGATACCGGACACAGCTTCTTCTTCTTCGAGGTTTAACGGCCGCTTGCATCCTCGTACATGCAGTGCTGCCATCTTCTGTTTCAGTCCGTTATTACACTCTTAAATCCTACTACTTATTCCTGCGTCTTTTGGGATCTTACAAAGCTTCAAACGACGCTTCGACTATTAAATTAGTCGTCAAAGATTTTAATAGTCGACGTAATCGTGACTAGTCGACGTGGCAGCCCTACTTATGACGCACATGAATCTGTGTTTACATTCACGCACAGAGTTGCTGTAGTTTGCTTTTGCAACATCCATATGCATAAATAGATAGATGTATAATATATGAATGTATCACAGTTGAATATTACACACCCGCTCTTTTTTCAAAAATAATTTCTGCCAGATATTTTCATCTAATCAGCCCAATTTACTAGTTGCATGCCGCAAAAAAAAGAACAGTGAGGGACAGCAGTACAAGTGAAAAAGCTTTGTTATTTATCAAATAATGTGCAACACAGCGGTGTGCAAGTAAGGTAGGTGGCTTATGTTTACCATCTGTTACACTGGGGCAATGTGGGGGATGAAATTGAGAGGGAGAGACTCTTCTAATATGAAGCCACAGAGGGCTGCCAGGCATTGTTGGGGTTTCTATCTCTGGAATCACTCTTTACACAGCAGGCTAACTGTGAAGCTATCGCAGAAGCTGCAGAATAGAGTGCCGACACTTGGCGTACACGCACACCTGGGAGGGGGGGGGGGGGGGGGGGGGGGGGTGTTCAGCACACACGGAAAAAGGATGAAATGAACGAGCTCCCGCCTTTAAATGTACACACGACAAAAATAACACAATGCTCTATGACACCGTCTCTGCTGTAAGACACCAACCAGTAATTATTACTACTTACACATAATTATTATTTTTGCTGTTTAATTTGCTCATCTGTGCAGCAGCAGCATATTATTACACTGACACTATGATTTTTGGACTGTACTACATTAGTTTTAAACAGGCGTACCAAATAAACAGGCAACTCTGAAATCTGGAGAGTTTACTCAGGAGAACTGAAGGCCCTGGTGGTGTAGCACAACCACAGGTAGCTTGAAATACCAGATGTCAAATGCTTGTTGTCCAGAGTAACTGTTAGCCAACCATAATTAAACGAGCTAATGAGGCAAGCTTTAATGACGCACTACAAATGGTTATTAGTGGCTAAAACTCTGCATGCCCAATTTTCCCCAAGAGACTACTGCCACATTACAGGAGAATTTTGAGTATTTCATGGGAAACTCCAAATGATTCAGCATTAAAGCACTAAAGTAAAAAAAGGGTTGAGTTAAATCACTTCATCCATAATGATAACAGTTTACTAACTACAATCCTGTACGCTTTACTTTTTTTCTTTCGCTTGTTTGAAGACAGCTTAAGATAAGATAGAACTTTATTAATCCCTCGGGTGGGTTCCTCTGGGAAATTCGATTTCCAAAAAAGCACAGCACCGACAGAAGTTACAGTTACAGAATGTTATGTTATGTTATTTTATTTATTTATTTATATATATATATATATATATATATATATATATATATATATATATATATATATATATATATATATATATATATATATATATATATATATATTTATTAGGGGTGCAACGATACACAAAATTCACGGTTCGGTTCGATACTTTGGTGTCACGGGTCGATATTTTTTCGATACAAAAAAAATGTTCATGCCTTTTTAATTTGTCATTTATTAAAATTATAAATATATATTTTAACTCAAAAGTACAGTTTTTAAATTTAACCCTAACCCTTGTGCGCGTTTTTTATTTTGACAGCGAATGCGCACCTGCGGACCACTTATGTGCAGCCTTGGTTATTTAGCTTGTCATATTGCAGCCACAGAAATTATTTTGTCCATGAAACCATGAAGCTGCACTTTCTTTTTGCCTTATAGTCTGATTTGTCATAAATTCTCCGTTTTGTGGTAAGCTTTTCTTTGGCTGTCACTTCTTCACCCTGACCTGTCTTATTTGGCTCAGCAGAACTGAAATATATATCCTGCTGCTTTTACACACGCACTCACATAAGCTCAGCGATTCTCTGCGCGATCAACCTCTCACATGTTTAAGCTTGCTGCGGGAGATTTCACTTGTCATGTTTGCATAGTAAGCTAACGATTAATAAGACGATGTCAGAGGAATTGGTGCACAAATTTTCATCACTCACAGATCAGTGCTGTCGCTCTCTATACACAGTTCCCGCGATTGCAAAGTGAAAGCAAAAAAACAAGCGCAAATTCAAACGCGATTTCAATATGTCACATATTGACAGTGGCTCACCGATGCCAATGACATAATTACCCAGCTACATTTCTGAAAGAATGCAAAAGCATTGACATATATTTTTCTTCCTACAATAGCCCGACGGGCAGGGAAGAGATAGATTTTGGTAGCCCGACTGAAAAAAATCGCTAGCCCCAGGACGTCGGGCTAGCGATATTGCGAGCCCTGTATCTGATTGAGGAATCACTCATCTTTGGAAAAGAGAGTTTATTACAGAGAAATGTCTCTTTCCAAAATAAAAGCTATATTATCCGCTTCTTCTGGGCTATATTCTCAGCAGCATAAGGAGAATCATGTGCTAACAGCTGTCTAAATGACTCGGCTAAAGTTAGTAGCATGCTTGTTGTTTTTGTCTTTGCACTAGGATGATGTCAGCGTAAATGTGCAGTCATATTCGTTGTGTTCCCACTAGTGATTTCAGGTTAATCTCGTTGAAATGACCTTAACGCCACAACACGGCAAATCTCCGTTAACGAGCTACCGCCGATCGCCCCGTGCATGGGGCTAGACGGCCAACACGTTAACGAGCTAACTGCGCTAACACACTAGCTCCCACCCATGTAATTGAGCATTGCATGGCACATCCAACATACTGTTTTACTTTAGTCCATGACTCGCTTACCTTCAGGGTCATACGTCACATGAAAACCAAAATAATTCCAAACGCCAGATCTGAATGAGGTTCAATTTGCCTGTTGCAAGTATTGCTTAACTTCTGTCTCGCTAGCTTGCCCTGCGCTCTTCCTTCTGACTATGCTGTCTGTGTTGAGCACTCAGTGGATCTGCGCTCGACAGTGCAGCCTAGGCGGAGTAGTCGAACGCAGATTCACTGAGCGCTCAACACAGACAGCATCGTCGGAAGGAAAGTTGATAAAATAAATTACAAATGTTGTATTGTTCGATACATATGCGTACCGAACCGAAAGCACTGTATCGAACGGTTCAATATCGATACGAATATCGTTGCACCCCTAATAAATAAATAAATAAATAAATTATATATATATATATATATATATATATATATATATACATACATACACACACACACACACACACACACACACACACATACATATATACATACATACACACATATAATATAAACAAATATAAAATAAAATATACAAAGGGGATAAATAGAATAAATAGGAATAAAAAATAAAAATACAAGTGAATTGTACATTTCAAGTATTGAGTCTATTGCACTGTTGACTATTTACAAAAAGTATTGCACAAGGTATTGTACAGTGAGGTGCAGAGGCACTACAGCTTAGTTGTTCCCCCCTCCTTTGTCCTCCTGTTTCCCCTCCCTCTCCCCTCCAGAGAGGAGTTAAACAGTCTGATGGCGTGTGGGACAAAGGAGTTTTTAAGTCTGTTAGTTCTTGTCTTGGGGAGAAGCAACCTGTCACTGAACAGACTCTTCTGGTTGTTTATGGCCGTGTGCAGAGGATGCCCAGCATTGTTCATAATGTCCAGCAGTTTTTTTTAGTGTCCTTTTCTCTGCCACTGTCACCAGAGTGTCCAGCTTCATGCTGACCACAGAGCTAGCCTTCCTGATCAGTTTCTCCAGCCTGGATGAGTCCTCCTTTGCTGTGCTGCTCCCCCAGCACACCACAGCATAGAAAAGTACTCCAGCAACCACCGACTGGTAAAACATCCTCAGGAGCTTCCTGCAGATGTTAAAAGACCTCAGCCTCCTGAGGAAGTACAGTCGGCTTTGGGCTTTTTTATACAGGTGCTCTGTGTTGCATGACCAGTCCAGTTTATTGTCCACCCACAGCCCGAGGTACTTGTACTTGTTGACCACCTCCTCCCCCTCTATCTGAACCGGCAGTGGACCTTCTCTGGACCTCCCGAAGTCCACAACCAGTTCCTTAGTCTTTGAGGTGTTGAGTTGCAGGTGGTTTGTGTGACTCCATGCAACAAAGTTCCTCACCAGACTTCTGTACTCCTCTTCCTGATCATCCCAGATACACCCCATGATGGTCGTGTCATCTGCAAACTTCTGAATATGGCATAATTCAGAGTTGTAGCAGAAGTCAGAGGTGTACAGGGTGAAGAGAAGAGGGGACAGCACAGTTCCCTGTGGTGCTCCTGTGCTGCTGACCACAGTGTCAGACGTGATGTCCTTCAGCCTGACGTACTGTGGTCTGTCGGTGAGGTAGTCGGAGATCCAAGCCACCAGGCAGGGGTCCACCTCCATCCTGTTCAGTTTTTCCTGAAGCATACAGGGCCGGATGGTATTAAAGGCACTGGAAAAGTCAAGAAACAGTATCCTGACCGTGCCTTTTCCCCCATCCAGGTGTGAGTGGGCTCTGTGTAGGAGGTACAGGATGGCATCCTCCACTCCGACACCCGCCTTGTATGCAAACTGTAGTGGGTCCTGGGCATGTTGTACCTGTGGTCGGAGGAGGTTGAGGAAGAGCCGCTCTAGAGTCTTCATAAGATGTGACGTCAGTGCCACCGGTCGGAAGTCATTCAGCTTGGGGAGGGAGCAGGCTAAATAGGGTATTAAAGACTCTCTCCCCCCCCCAAACAACACGTTATAGTTCCTCCTGGAGGATTTTAAAACACTCCCAGGCCAGACAAGATATCTAATCTCTACAGTGAGTTCTGGGTCATCCACTGGGTCTCCTGTGAGCTGGGTGTGGCAGGAAACTGCCAAAGGGTCAAATACCTGAACCAGCTCAGCTGGCTGCTTTCAATGCCGTGTCCTACATTGGTGTCCCTATGGCACAACTGAATATTGCAGCCCCTTCTTTTAGCCACTACTCAGAGTTCATGACCTCCGAGTGGTAAGTGGTGGAGAGTAGGTTGGCTGGTTAAGCAGAAACATCGCCTTCTAGCTCCGTTCTCTCGTCTCCACAGAGTTAAAGGAAGCACCAATCAGATGGCCAATCTCTAGCTCCATCTCCATCACTTGAGAAAAAGATCCTGGGATACTTTATTGAACTCCTTTATTAAAACTTTGTGTTACCAGTGAAACATAAGCAGTAAGTAAACTGGAAGTTCTTTCATTTTATTCTCCACCACTGAGAGAAACAAACTAAAGAAAACAAACCACACAGGTCCAGGGGACACAGCAGATATTTTAGTAGTTTGATGTGGAACAATGTATGATCTACATTGATACTCCAATATTATACTTGCACAGCATATTTAGGAAACCTAAGGAAGACCCACACAGGCTGTCTAACAATTTAATCTTAAATAAAGTCCTGCTAGTCCAACTTTCCTGTTGACATTTTCTGCGTTTCTTTGAGCTTGCTTTTGTGCAGAGAAGCTAAAAATGGAGTATGATAATCTGCAGTTTCTAGAAGTGAAGCAGATGTTACCGCCCTCACAGGAAAAACACAGGGTTGAGAACATTTACTTTGTCCAGATGAGAACAAGGTCCAAAATCAACACCTGGTAAATGCCAAATGTGGGTAGAATTTTCATTTGGTATGTAAATGTGCCACACTGGCTATTAAATATTAACAAAATTAATATTCAAGGTTTAAAGCACAACGTACAAAAATCTCTATCACATTTTGGCATTCTCCTTTTCTCAGTCATCCTCAAGTTCAACAAACAACGAGCAAATACTCACCAATCAGACGCGGAGTAAACTAAGAGGTTGATTTCTATAGACGAAGAGTTTAAGCCGATTAAAACATCAAAAAATTTAAAACCTTACTATTCCCTTTTGTACTGACCACTGATAAATAAACGGTATGTCAAAGTTTTAGTTTTAAAGTATTTCAGTTAATCAATTGTTCTGAGGACAGATCCCTCAGCTGGCACAGTATTTCAAGACTTCGACTTGATCCTTGCTTTCTCAGCACGTCTTGCTTTCTGAAGCGTTACCTGGTTGCTAAGCAGCACTGCTGGATGACGAAGTGTACTCATTTGAGGTTTCAACTTGCGTCACTAAAACCATGTCCACGTGGAATTAATGGCTCAATAAAGATAAAAATAGAAATTCTTTAAGTACCCAACACGTTGGTGTTATTTCAACATCTATTAATATGTATTTTAGTACATCAAAGGTGTGCATTTATGTTCTCTGTGGTCTCATTTAGCATCCTGAGCGAAAGCAGTAGTTCTAGTAATGACTGTAAACACACATAAGCTGGTTTCCACAGAAATGTGTCCACTTTTATCGGCTATAAAGGTAAATCAGGATTTACCAAGCTATTAAGGTTCCCATGATAATTTTGTTATGATGATAGTGATTCTATCACACTTAATACACTGCAAGGCAATTATCAGTGATACCTCACGATATCTGTAAAGTGACTAAGGAAAAATAGGCCTAGAAAAGCCAACAAGCACTGCATTTTATATGCATTACATTCGTGCATCATTATTATTCCATTTTGATAATAGTTTGATAAGAGTTTCCTCTTCACAACAACAAGGTGGATACCTTTCATTTAGTTTAGCTTCACTTAACTGACATGCATGAGTGATGCAGGGCGCCATAAAGCAGCAGCTCTAAGACAAGTGGCTGCAAAATATCTATTCAGTGTACAGCCATACTGAAAGAGGAAGTCAGAATGTATTGCCATATCAATATTTTGTTCCATCTCTAAGTACTACCCTGCAACACATTCGAGTATGTATAGGTGAGTGAAACCAAGCACAACTTCCTTGTTGTGCCATAAACTGGGAAGCAGTCTTTTGAAGCACAAGATGATGTTGACGTTACCATTATTACCTGGCAGCATGACAATCACCATGTTCTGGGGCTCACACTAAACAAGCAATGAAGAAAATGTCAAACAAAACAAGTGAAATGGTCTGCAGTTATACAGCACATTTAAATCTTAGCAGACTCAGTGCACATCTTAGGTGTTATCCAAACTATTCAAGCAAGAAAGCATTACTTTGGCTGGCTCACAAAAAAAAAAAAAAAAAAAAAAAAAAAATACAAATACATAAATAAAATCACACAGTATTTAAAAATGTCTTTAGAGACATAAGAGTTCAGAACACAGAGAAACAACCCTGAAACTGAAAAGCTGACTACCATTTTGTTCCATATGGGAGAGCAGCGTCACACACTGCTACCTTTCTCACGTTCACATCTTTTGTTAATCCTGGTTCTAACGTCATATACTGGGCTTAAAGGGCACATCAACCAGGTAGGTCCACTAATTGATGGAATGGACTGGGATCCTTGCCAATCTCAGCGAGTGCAACCAGAAAGCAGAGTGACTGGCACTATTGTCACAGATGAGGGACTGTACAGCATGCCCACATGTGCTTAACTAAATCAAGTTAAGCGCATGTGGACAACAATGGTCACGGCTGTAACAAACCATTTCATTATTTTGAGCTGCTTGTCTTATTCTTTTATGTATGCTGACAATCTTCTGCAGCTTTCTTTAGTCTGAAGAACTGCTATGATTATTGCTTCTACAGTGATCATCAAAATTAACCGTTTCACACTATAAACACTATAAACCACTGTGTATTATTAGCAAACCTAAAATGTCGAAAGTAAAGTACGTCCTGCAGAGAAGTGATCCATGGCAGTTTCATAAAGATTAATGTTGCTGATAAAAATCTTAAAGGTTAATTTTAAATACACTGCTGTTTAATCTACAGTAGGGCCAGTGACCGTAACGATGCTCATTAAAACAGGGTTTAATGAGCACAGAAAGAGGCCTACACCCTGATTATTAAAATACACCGACATAAACAACCAGAATGTCATTGATGCAGTGGTTCATCCACCTAAAGATCCATCACATGTCACAAGTTACTTCCCATTAATTAACAAACACGACCTTGGATTAACACAATTTGGATGAATCCCCTGAGGTAATCACTGTGTCCAACTTTCACTCAAATCTGACCATTATTCTAAGACGAGGAGTGATTCTTCTGAAAACGGGGAGAAAAGTGCCCATGAAGCAACACATGACCCTGAGCACAATTTGGATGAAGTAAATAGACTAAATTCCATTCATTATGTGATAATTTTGTATATGTTTGCCTAAATTCTGCACTGCTGAAAACTGCTTGTCCCACAAGCATGGCTAATGTATACTACTGTTCTTTTTGTATGGGCTATATGAATAAATTACTTTTTACTAAACCTGCTTGATAAATCTGACAGAAATAATACTTGTGAAATGTCTGTTTTTACGCTGATAATGAAAATTTTTCCGAACCCAAATTTCACTATTACATGGATGTTTCTTTACTTACAGTGTGCTTTTCAGTACTCTTGTGCTTTCACAAGCAGGTTTTCAGCTACTTTTGTCTTACTGTTCCTGCCCACAGCTCCTCTTCAGCCCTGGCGGCTACTAAAACAGGGAAGGCACAATTAGTAAGGCTTTCCAGCTGTGATGACCAGCCTCCCTCGACTGCTGCTCTTCCCCTCCCTTGCAGCTGAGCCACCAACCACACCTCACCGCATTAATAACAACAACAATAATAATAATTTAAACATTTCATCAAATTATGAATGGTTCTACATAACCAAGCTCTGACTCATTGTCAGAAATACTTGAATCAATTTCCCCTGTCAGTAAGAAAGCCATCTTCCAATGATAGAGCAATACACATTAGCGGTCCATGCCAACAGACTCACACACCATTCTTGTTAATATTCAGACTCTGCGACTGGTTTGTCGATCTTGCTCCCACACAGCAGACTCAGTGCAAATGATAAAGGTTCTCTGTGGCAGAAAATCAATACTTCGAACAATGCATTTTACAAATGGCCTTCAACTTTCCTCTCAATTCTATGCAGAAAGTACAAATCAGTCTTTACAAATGCAGTGATAAGGTGAACATTACTCTAACTTCTTAATTACACAGACAACTATATAAATAAACTTTGTTAGCAGACAGCAATAAATTGGACATAAATGGTAAATGGCCTGTATTTATATAGCGCTTTACTAGTCACTAAGGACCCCAAAGCGCTTTACATATCCAGTCATCCACCCATTCACACACTGGTGATGGCAGCTACATTGTAGCCACAGCCACCCTGGGGCGCACTGACAGAGGCGAGGCTGCCGGACACTGGCGCCACCGGGCCCTCTGACCACCACCAGTAGGCAACAGGTGAAGTGTCTTGCCCAAGGACACAACGACCGAGACTGTCCAAGCCGGGGCTCGAACCGGCAACCTTCCGATTACAAGGCGAACTCCCAACTCTTGAGCCACGATCGCCATAATTATGAGATGACAGATCAGAGATTATAATTTTGAGAAATCTAAAGCAGCCTACAGTCAAAATGACTATATGCTGCCAATTTAACAAATGGCACTAACAGGAATTAACTTTTTTCTCAAAGGCTACTGGTTTCATCTGACTGAAGCTTTGCTCTAAGTCGTCAGAATGTCCCCAAACTCAGTGTGTGTGAGGCCTTTGATGTGTGGATATCACCCTTTTATCCCAGATGCTTTTAAGCTTTATTAAAGTGCCAGAAAAATCAAAGCCACTTACTTAAATCGTGTTCAATAAACTTCACCAGTAGCAGAAATCTGTGTAGACCAACAGCTAATTAAATTGATTTTTACTTTCAGGTTGGGGGGAATATAAACAGTAAAACCAATGGGCAATGAACAATGCTGTCACTGTCTATGCTCAGGTATATGATGTTGGCACTTAATGGCAAGACCATGCAGCCAAATGTTTAGCACATGTGGAAGCAACAAGTGGCTCTATACCCTTTGCCATAGCCTACACTGTAGCTTAAGGTACACTTTCCCAGAGAAGTAAACAATGTATAGTGACTAGCAAGCAATACAAATCAAAAGGGATTTCAGTAAAAGCAACTGTTGTTTAACATTTATAAGCTCCAAGTCCAAGATGAACATTTCACTGCAGAGTAGGTATGTCACTAGAAGAGATGCTTACGATACTTTTCTATACAAAAATTATATTAAAGAAAAAAGTGACTGTACTTGTTTTTTTCCTTCTTCCAGAACTGAGAGGGGCACTGTAAGCCTATGACTTTTGTTTCTTTACATGCTGAAGATGGACAACCACAACAAGAGGAAATACCACACACAGAGATAGCAAGTAGTGCAACTGCCACCCTGACTCACTGATAAAGAAGGCAGTAAGTAGAACATAAAAGTACTTTCTGTTATTATTCCTTACTTGTCAGTGTAATATCAATTACGCTCCATAAGAATTTATATAATGCTAATGTATTATAAATGCTTAAGCTAATGTAATGCAACGTTGTAACTCGTAGTAACATTAGTAGGCTACCTAGCAACAATCCTAATATTTCAGTCTTTATTCCATTAGGCCTAAAACATTACATTTTAACTTTCTTCTCTGTCAGTAAATTCCTACACATAAAACTTCTGATCCAATTTCTGTATAGTAAGCCATTTATACAGTTTTTCCAGAGTTTTTTTGTCCCCATTCCTATCTCTACATTGCAATCTTTGTATACACCAAAACCACTTCCTAATAAATGTAAGCACATCTGAGCAACTCGCTAATCAGGTTTTTACTGAACACCACAAAGACCATGTGGGCTCAGCTGAGTTTACGCAGAAACAAATGAGGGAATCAACCTTAGCCAGTGGCAAATCAATGCTTGCATAAGATGGTTGATGTCCAAGCACAATGAGGTAGACATCTAATCATGAAGAAGGTTGCATTTATCTCCTAGTCCTTACTTCAATTATTCCCCTGGCAAAAGTCTAGTTGTGACTGCACTGCCTTAAACCATTTAGAAGAAAATTAAACCTTTCAATAGAAAGAAGAGTCTTGTCATTTTGCCTCACCAATGTCAGCAAACCACATCAGGTATAGTGCAGACAGAAGTATAACACCATTATAGCTGGACAACATGATTAAGAAATGTTTATGATACCCTTTAGATTTAATCACAGCAGGTCAAATAGTGAAAGAAATTCAAAATGATGAATGTACATTTTGGTAATACAAAAATAATATCTGATGGCCCATACAATCACCAAAAAAAAAAAAAAAAAACCAAAACAAAAAAACAACTCTTCCCCGTCACATCATGTCACGCTGCACTGATTGCATAATTTGTAATGTAATCAACCAATAACCATCCTGTAGAGCTTAATCACACAAATTGGAGACATATCTCACTCAATTTGGATTCTCATTTTCAACTGTGTTTCTACTTTTTACTTTAACATACAGAAGAATTATTCCTGGTGATTTCATCTCTAAACAAACTTATGAAGTGCTATTCAAAGTAAGCACTTTAAATTGGGTGATTTTATGCAACTTCGTGCACACATCAGGGTTTTAATGGCTGCTATCAAAACGATCGATGATATTTAAACGAAATCAACATGAACTCAAAAATATCTGAGAACAAGTGAAAAAAAACCCAAAAACTGTGGTTGTCCTACTGCTTTGCAACGGTGCCTTGCTCTCCTTCTTTCTCTACTGTGCTTCTTGGGTGAGGATTCAGAGGGAAAAGAAATGAGAGGTCTAACTTTCTCTCTGAGCAATCACAAGCAATTTACAAGTAAATACAGCCATAATCACAGCACAGTCATTGTCTGAACTGTCACACTCAGACCCTAACAGAATGGAGTTATTTGCCTATTTTAGACAAAATAGGGGAATGACATCAATAAGCAGGGTGACAAGCCTGAGCTTTAATATGCAGGATGACAAAGACTACCCTCAGCTTGACATTTTATCAGCAGTCATCTGAGAAGAATTCTTAATAGAGCCACTAGCCAGACCAAATGAGCAATGTCGATCTGAGGAGCGAGACACAACAAGTGTCAGTAGAAAAAGAAACTGGAACAAGGTGGTAAGGATGAATTGGGAACATGGTACTAAAACTAGCCATGCATGCCCTGACATAGAACACCCCCAAGCCATGAGCAGGGCCAGCCATCCAAGAAGCACGTGGTAAAGACACCTTTGGCAGGGATAGCTCAGTAGGTAGAGTGGTTGCCCCATGATCGGAAGGTCGGGGATTTGACTCCACTGTACGGCTACCCTGCAGTACCCCTGAGCAAGGTACCGACCCTACACACTGCTCCCCGGGTGCTGCATTGGTGGCTGCCCACTGCTTCACTGGGCGAATAGGTTAAATGCAGAGTAGCACATGGGGTATGTTAGTCCACTACAGGGACTAACACATTTACATTATTATTATTATTATTATTATTATTTAGCAGACACCAAGAAAATAGATCTTCCTTGGAGCCAGCTAGAGGCAAAGGCACAAAGGCCTCTTGCTGATGGCGCCTACTTCCACAGGCACAAATGGCTAAAGAAGAAGAAAATGAGCCTTCGTCTTTAACCAATTTAAATAGTGACCTGCTGTGACCACTGTGATATGAGCTGCATGTGCATTATGCAGTCGAAAAACAAAGTGGTCAATGCTCACTTGATACTTGTCTTTATGCTTGTGCTCTGATCTAATTAATAAAAATAACAATAATCTAAATATGATATGCTAGCTCATTACACATTTAAAGTTTAAGGCAGAATTAATAATCAAGTAACTAATAAATGTATTTAGACTGGTCAAGAGAGCACTGGCTGTAGCCTGGACAGTTATATAAACACACAATTTGCGTTTGAAAGAGTCTGTGTGATTACACCAACTTGCAAACTCAAAGTTTGTGAATCGCGTCATAGGAAATGAGACTCCCATCCTTATCTAAACCATCACAGCAGGAAAAGTCACTCACTGCTGAACAAAGGTTGGCCAACTTGGACCAGGGACATCTTTTCTGCTGACAAACACAGTCGCTACCAGATGTGTTTGCCTAAAAGTAATAGGCAGCTTAGGAAAACTGGATGATAAACATTTTTATAAGCAATAATTCCAGCCTTTTAGGCTTACTTTGTCCCTTTTAATTAACAACTGCTTAATTATTTGTAACAATTATTTGAAACAATATAAACATAACAACTTTGAAAAAAGGTATAAAGACATGTTTTACTCTTTGGCTACTGTCCAGAAAAATCAAGTAAACAAGAAAAGAAGCAATTGATTAATGAAAACTTTATCTTAAATGTTGCTCAACAATACTTAAATTAATCATCCAAGTTTGCTATTGGAATAGAAATCTAGTGACTTTGGTAGAAGACCTGTTTCAGTGAAAAGACCTTTAGATGAACCTGGAACGTGAAAGTAATGCATAATGAAGTAAAAGAGTAACAGTTGTGAGTTTAGCAGAATCCAAATGTTCAGTGGTGAACTTATGATGAGGAATCTGTGAGTGAATAAAGAAACCAAACCATACCATAGGGATTACTGAACCTCCACAGGGGTGGCATGGATGTGACACTGATCCTACAGGGAGATGAAGCTGCTGCCTTAATTCTCAACATTTAGCAGAGGAGATCCTTTCTTTTCTTTCATCACACTGTAGGTTTGAATCCTAGCAGTAAAAGGGTGCCAGGAAGTCAGCTAACCAGCCATACAGTGGGGCAAAAAAGTATTTAGTCAGCCACCGATTGTGCAAGTTCCCCCACCTAAAATGATGACAGAGGTCAGTAATTTGCACCAGAGGTACACTTCAACTGTGAGAGACAGAATGTGAAAAAAGAAAAAACCATGAATCCACATGGTAGGATTTGTAAAGAATTTATTCGTAAATTAGGGTGGAAAATAAGTATTTGGTCACCTCAAACAAGGAAAATCTCTGGCTCTCACAGACCTGTAACGTCTTCTGTAAGAAGCTTTTCTGTCCCCCACTCGTTACCTGTATGAATGGCACCTGTTTGAACTCATCATCTGTATAAAAGACACCTGTCCACAGCCTCAAACAGTCAGATTCCAAACTCCGCCATGGCCAAGACCAAAGAGCTTTCGAAGGACACCAGGAAAAGTATTGTAGACCTGCACCAGACTGGGAAGAGTGAATCTACAATAGGCAAGCAGCTTGGTGTGAAAAAAATCAACTGTGGGAGCAATCATCAGAAAATGGAAGACATACAAGACCACTGATAGTCTCCCTCGATCTGGGGCTCCACGCAAGATCTCATCCCGTGGGGTCAAAATGATCATGAGAACGGTGAGCAAAGATCCCAGAACCACACGGGGGGACCTGGTGAATGACCTGCAGAGAGCTGGGACCAAAGTAACAAAGGTCACCATCAGTAACACACTACAACGGCAGGGAATCAAATCCCGCAGTGCCAGACGTGTTCCGCTGCTGAAGCCAGTGCATGTCCAGGCCCGTCTGAAGTTTGCCAGAGAGCACATGGATGATACAGCAGAGGATTGGGAGAATGTCATGTGGTCAGATGAAACCAAAGTAGAACTTAGAGCTGGGCGATAGAACGATAACGATACGTATCGCGATATAACTTTTACTCGATAGAGAAATTAAGCTATCGCGATAGACCTCGCCGCTCTTGTCCTCAAAAAAAAAAAAAAAAAAAAAAAGGTCAGCCAATCCAAACTAAGTAGCGCAGAGCCGAACCAATCACAGCCGCAGCGTCACGTCGCGTGACTTGTTACGTACAGCACAAGTGCCAAGCCGCACGTGTGTTTGTTTGGGAAGCAGCCAGCGGGTAATGGAGGAAATGAGTGTGCCGACTAGAAAAATCAACCGAGCGTGACCGAAGAGAAAACAGATAATGGTTCCAATGCCGGAGAGATTGTCAAACGGAAGAGCCATAGAAGTTCCGTAGTGTGAAGGTTTTTCGGCTATTTCAAGTCTGACAAAAAACAGAGTAGCGTGCACTGTAAATTGTGCCGAAAGCAAGTCTGGAAATACAATGAACTGGTGCATGCGTCACACTGCGCCACGTTATTGTTTCGGTGAAATGAATTTCTACAATACTGTTACTGTTAATTGTACTCTCTGCAGTGTTTAAATGCTTACATATACACACAGTTACTGTCCGTCCACACATACGACTCGGTTCTGCTTCTATGCCCCAGCTTTGTTTACTTTTTCCCACCGAGGCTTCTAGACTTCTGATTGGCCGACATTTCGGCACGGTTAGGAATCTAGCGCCACCTGCTGCTTTGGCATGTTCATAGCAGCGTTTTCCTTCATTTCTGCCTTTATGTGTGGACGGGATTATTTTTTAAAACGAAAACGGAAAAACGGAAAATCTCCATTTTCAAAAATACCCGTGTACGTGTCTCTGACTGGAAGCGCTAATTCGTCATTCGGCTTTTGTCAGACTAAAGTAACTGTTAAAACTGTTTGAAAAGCTCAGCTATACAACAAGGAGAGATTGAGAATTTCCTTTTAGTTCTCAGTTTATTTGATATTGACAAAAGTTAGTCAGTTTTGTCTGTTCTTCTGTAAAACAAACTAAGATTTATTTTTAGAATTAATATTTTGTTTCTAAGTGGAATTGACAATTTAGTCTGTTTCGTTTGTTCTATTTTGAAACTTAAACGCTTTAGCGGCTGCCTTTTGTGTAGTTTGCAATATTTGCCTTTATTTATCTGAAAAAGTCTCATGTTCCTTAAGTACATCTACCCTGTTGAACTTATTATGGGAAATAAATATTTAAATAAAAACAAGCTGCTGATTATTTCACATTTTACTTGTGAGCAACGGCACATTTAAATCTTACAAATATAGTTATTTGGCTTATATCGTGATAGATATCGTTATCGCCTGAAATGAAAAAAACATATTGTGATATGAAAAAATCTCATATCGCCCAGCTCTAGTAGAACTTTTTGGTATAAACTCAACTCGTCGTGTTTGGAGGAAGAAGAATACTGAGTTGCATCCCAAGAACACCATACCTACTGTGAAGCATGGGGGTGGAAACATCATGCTATGGGGCTGTTTTTCTGCCAAGGGGTCAGGACGACTGATCCGTGTTAAGGACAGAATGAATGGGGCCATGTATTGTGAGATTTTGAGCCAAAACCTCCTTCCATCAGTGAGAACTTTGAAGATGAAACGAGGCTGGGTCTTCCAACATGACAATGATCCAAAACACACCGCCCGGGCAACAAAGGAGTGGCTCCATAAGAAGCATTTGAAAGTCCTGGAGTGGCCTAGCCAGTCTCCAGACCTCAACCCCATAGAAAATCTGTGGCGGGAGTTGAAAGTCCGTGTTGCTCGGCGACAGCCCCAAAACATCACTGCTCTCGAGAAGATCTGCATGGAGGAATGGGCCAAAATACCAGCTACTGTGTGTGCAAACCTGGTAAAGACCTATAGTAAACGTTTGACCTCTGTTATTGCCAACAAAGGTTATGTTACAAAGTATTGAGTTGTATTTTTGTTATTGACCAAATACTTATTTTCCACCCTAATTTACGAATAAATTCTTTACAAATCCTACCATGTGGATTCATGGATTTTTTTTTCACATTCTGTCTCTCACAGTTGAAGTGTACCTCTGGTGCAAATTACTGACCTCTGTCATCATTTTAGGTGGGGGAACTTGCACAATCGGTGGCTGACTAAATACTTTTTTGCCCCACTGTACGAGGGTGTTGAAAACGTCAGACGTAATGTCTGTGTGCTCCTGAGGATAAATGAATGGAGACTTTGTTTAAATGGCAAAGGTGAAACCATGGGGGGGAATGTCTCAATGCAGGAGCGCATACGAGCAGCCAAAACAATCACAATGTTCCACTGTGAGCACGAATACGCACAGACTCAATTAACCCAACTCCACAGCATAGCTCTGTGAGCAGCTAACCAGCACAGCATGAATTATTTCTTATTGTGAAAGGCAGCAGGTCTTTTACCAGACATACTCATTTCTGTTTCATTTCACTGCTGACTTCTTTCACTCCTGTGCTATTGTACAGGAGTGAAACAAACCAGCTGTAGTGCTTAACACAGATTTAGATTCTATTGGTTATTTATTCTATGAGCATATGCACACCCATGGGTGCATACTGTTCTGTTACAGCTGTGCATGCTTGCACGTGTACACTTGCTCACTGTTTATCACAGATTCAACCAAGATGACTAAAAGAGAAATCTCAGTCAACAAGCTATTTCTAAAGGAAGTAAAACTCACAAGGTTTCCGCTCACCCCTGCGCTGCTATGCAAGCCAGTCTGCTGCTGCAGGGGGCCCTTTATAACCACATTTGTACCCTAGGGATTCCCACAGTGGAGGCTGTGGACCGACAGGCACCACTGGTTGGGGTGAAGGGGCTTTAGAGTCAGAAGTCCCAGTCAGATAACCCTGTGTCCCCTGGAGCCCACATGTGTTTTGTTTTTTCTGGGGGGTTTTTCACATACGAATTATATTTAAAGTATAAGGAAATCCCCCATATATAGGGATGGGTACCGGTATCCGGTGCCATCATGGCACTGGTTCTGACATAAACGGTAGTAACCAGACCGAAAAGCAGCGCACATTTCGGTGCTTTTTTTCGGTGCTTTTTTTTCCTGAGCTGTGATACACTTTAGATTCTAGCCAATCATTTTACATTTCCAAGGATAGTAGGCGGGTCCAGGTACGTACGTTCTTTTAGAGCAGAGCTACAGATTAAAAACGCCCAGGGCAAAGTGGTCAAAAGTCTGGCTGTACTTCACAGCAAAAGATGCAAACTCAACAGCCTGCAACAAGTGCTTTAAGCTGATACTGTGATACTGTCAAAGGAGGTAACACCTCAAATCTGATGAAACACCTGGCGACGCATAGCGTTTTTTTTTTTAAAAGCCGAGAAATGTGCCGTATTTGATAGCTTGCTGCGAGACATCACACCGAGCACATCTACTGCGGGTGTGGTGCCTGTTATCAGACCCGGAGTTTGCAACATCCCCAAAAACCCGAAAAGGAGAGTCCTGGCCCCTAGCCCTGCCAGTGTAGCAGAAATGATGACGGATGATGATGGCAGCAGCAGCCGTTCTTCTCTGCGTGAGTAGCTTAATGTTGTTCGTGTGTAATTTACGTTGAGTAGGCTAACCACGTTAATAAATTAATGCATGTAAGGTGAACTAGCAAATGTCATCATAGTTACATGTGGCTGTCTTCTTGTTTGATGGCAGATACTCCCTTCACCCTGGCCAAAACA
The DNA here is from genome assembly GCF_057382185.1 of Mchenga conophoros. Classification (NCBI taxonomy): domain Eukaryota; kingdom Metazoa; phylum Chordata; class Actinopteri; order Cichliformes; family Cichlidae; genus Mchenga; species Mchenga conophoros. Next base: position 16,079,167 of record NC_140532.1, read on the forward strand.
AAAAGGCTAAAATGACCAAAGAAAGAGTGGAAAACAGTTAAACATGAGAGGTTTTTGGACAAAGTTTGTGTTTTTTCCATTGTTTAAGCAGTGCTTCCAGCCAAGAGTGATACCATATATGCCCTATAGCTGCAGAAAAGGCTAACATTGTTATCTTTTTACAAAAAAATAAACAGCTGAACATGAGGTTTTTGGACCAATTTTGTGTTCTCCATTCTTTAAGCACCGGTTTGAGCACCGTTTGAGCACCGGCACCGTTTCAAAAGTACCGGTATCGGATAAAACCTAAACGATACCCATCCCTACCCATATATAGTGCAAAACTTTTAAGTTTATGAATAATCAAGATGACTGACCAAAATAGTTGTGATTATGATTTTTGCTGTAATCAAACAGGCTTAAAGCTTTTAAAAAAACAAAAAAACAAAAACAGAGCAATATAATCAAGGGTCTCTTCTGTAAGCCTCTAATCTTGCTGATGAATTCAATCTTCACCGTCTCTGACTGCAGTTGCCGATGGCAGTCTTTGTTCTGCTCAGCAGTCTTGCTAAGCTTGGCATAGCAGCACACGAACCAGCTCTCCACCTGCTGCCAGTTCTGATTAGAGTGGCCTCCTAGCTCCCTGTGGAGCTCCGAGCAGAACAAGGACTACCACCACCAGCTGCAGTCCAAGATAATAGATAGATGAGATCCTCTCTTAAAACGCCTAAAGGATAACTGGAGGTGTTTGAATCAAACTGTCCAGTAAGCCACTCCGTAGGCATAACAAAGGGCAGAGGAGAGCAGGTTAGCAGCAAAAATGAGACAGGAGTTGTGGACAATTAAACTGATAATGAATGGCATCGCTGTTTCAGAAAAAACAAAAAAACAAACAAACAAACAAACCAAAAAAGAAAGAAAAAAAAAAACGTAGCCTGTGTGTAAGAGGCTTTACTCTACTTCCTGATTATAAATACTATTAGCTGTGGCCACACCTTGAGCATAAGGATGCAAGTGAGTCTGACAAAAGATTACAGTAATATTGCAGAAGGAATTACAGTGCTCATCAAGGAAATGGACCCAGGATGAGATTTTGTAGAGTCTGTGTGGAATTCTCAAAATGAAAGGCCTTGCCAAATATTCACTAAAATTGTCCAGTCTTTTGCCAACATTCAACCACAGAACCACTTTTCTGCATTTCCTAGATCAATAAGTCTACAACCTCCATAAAACGACAAAATCTAAAAAGCAACATGGAGTCTTAGCTTCTCTAATCTTGTCCACTAGGAATAAACAGGGACTCATCTGCTGAGTCTGCTAACCCAGAGTCACAGCAGACAGAAGGAAATTAAAAGCAAAGACACCAGGAAGAAAGCCATCTTCACTGGCATGACAATATTGCTGGTGCACAGTAAGCCCTGGAGACAGACCAGAAGTCAGTAGAAAAAGATTAAACTAAATATAGCTTACCACAGTTTCGCTCAAGTAAATCATATTTGTTGCTATTTTGAGGATAGCCTACATCTAAAGAGACGATTATGAAAGGAGCACAGTAGAAGATGCCTTTATTCAGGGATGTGGTTTGAACAAAATTCTTACTCTAACCATTTACATAACACTTAAAAACAAGGCTTAAGGCAAAACTCTGATTTTTCCCCTACAGCAACAACGTGTGCTACATTTTCATTTTTAAAGGATAATGCAATAGAAACAAATGTTCTCTGTGTTAAAAATGGAATAGCTAGTTTGGGTCCATGCTGGTGCACAGTGTTGTGAACTGAAATATTTTTAAAATCACTGAGAGGTTAATACAAAAAAATGTTACCATGTGCTTTTCTTACCCATCAGACAGTAAAACAAGAATGTTTATGTGCCTGTGGGACTGCCCAGAGCTGTACTCTGTGCTGCTGCTTGTCTCAGTGCGCTCTGATATAAGACTACACAGACACATAAACACATCTACATATGCTTCTGCTTAACTCTCACAGGATGATGTTGGCCTCGCAGCCCAACTCCACTGAGACCAGCCCAACTCCCTATCCAGCCTGGTGGAGTGCACAGGGACACAATCAAAACCTGCAGTTCTGCACTGCAGGCACCCCTCTCAGGATTTCATTGGTCAGACAGATAATAAGCACAGTTGCATGACAGTGTGTGCTACTTCTGTGTGACACAGTGAACCGTGATATTGTTCTGCATGAGAGCCATTAGTGAGAAGGGCTTGCAACAAAAGCCAAAACAGTCTTTGAGGGTTAGCTAAGGTGACGGTATCCTGCAGGCAGAAGCGTTCACAGGAAAGGCAAATTGCCCAAAAGGTCAACATCGAGCCACATCTGACCTCTTTACTAGAGCCACTACTTCATTCAGAGTGCTACTATGTTAACAATAAAAATACCTGATGGTTAGATTATCCTCACTTAGCTTAAAAGATTGGCTAATTCTGAGCAAGTACCTCAGCTGGAAAACATGTTTACATCAATACAGCCACAGTATCACAAAAAGGCATCCAGTGCTGCCCACTCAACATCAGGTTTTTGTTGCGGGTTTTTTTTGTTTGTTTTTTTAAATTTCACAAAGGTGGGAACTTTGTCGCCATGACCACTAAGAATAAAGATCGAAGCGCAGTTTACCATTTCCCATTTCCTTGACCAATAAGAAACCACTGCCCACACAGAGAGCCTGGATGAGATGTCCAAGTGCAAGATGATTAGGGGGAAAACAGTGCGACTCAAATGCATGCAAAAAGGGATGGGGGGGGGGGAGCTCCATTCATGAGAACAGCAATCCAGTGATGCAATTTTAAAGGCTTCAAGCTGAGAGGAAAAGCCCTCATTTGTCTCCTCGTGTGACATTTTGAAATATTAGATTTTTTGCAAAAGCTTCTGAGGCGCTTTCATCATGCTGCTTTTTGTCTGACTCATACCAGCATCATGAGTTAGGTGTTCAATCGCTTGTTGCCTTGCAAACAAGGGCGTGTCAATAAGCACGCATGAACCGAGTAGCGGTATCACTGAGGGAGGGGAAGGGGGGAAAAAAAAAAAACCAAACAAACAAAAGAAACCCCACACACACACACACACACACACACACACACACACACACACACACACACACACAACTCTTCACCATCTACCCTTCCAGCTCAACATGTTCAGCAAATTCAGCAGGCAGAAAGTGGAAAACGCACTTTTAGTTTAGATTTCAATCAGCAACTCTCAGGAGAAAAAGAAGCGAGACTTTCCCCTCAGACAACTAAACACTCACAGCATGACTGTTTATTCAGCATCTACTGAGGGATTGCTGAACTCTGCTTGGGACAAGTCTTGACACACCAATTACTAATGTGACCCGCAGGCGTTAAGCAGGCTCCCACACATTGAGGGATTTTTAATTTCCTACAATGAGGGGCAGCTCTTTAAACACACGTCAAATCAGTAGCCATGCTTCATCTTAATTCATCTTAATTACAATTTCAAAAGAAAGCATAAATGTGGACAGTGTACACTTGCAGAAATTCCTTTCATTTTTATATTACAAACACTGCAGCACACTGAGGCATGCATGCATGTGTCCTCTCTTCTCTTTATAATAAACACAGCTGCTTCTGAGGCATTTCTCAAGAAAACACATTTAGATGTCATTCTAATCTGCCAGTATAGGAAGATATTAGTTTGTTGTGGCTTTCAATGCCCAACCACTCTAGTTAAAATGAGTTTCCACCTCTGTCATTAAGCCAATGCCTTAACTTGTTTAAAAATAATAATAAATGTATAACGAAATCCATAAACTTGGAAGACTGCTATTTAAAACCAAGCCAAAAGAAATACAGTATAGACTGTGTCGTGTTGAATAACGACAGTAAAATGCTTTTAAGCCGGATAACCAAACAATTATTAGCTGCTGCCAAACATGTACTGGGTGGGGTGCAGCAGCTCAGACGTTGCCACAGATAGTTAGGAAGCTAATGTATAGCTAAAAATTAAATACTAACACAGCCTTTTATCCTTATAGCTTCAACGCTACGCTAGGAATAGCGTTAAACTTAATGAGGTGGGGTTTGACAGAACTGTTCACCACTTTCAACTTCATTGTCCCCCGGCTGTGGTAGCATACTATTAAAGCTTTTAAGAAAGTTGAAATAAACGACTCATACAACAGGGGGAAAAAACTAACGGGTGCGAACAAAATTTTAAAAAAAATAAAAAAATAAACCTCTTTCAGGAAGGAAAAAAAAGCTTTCCGAGTCATGCAGCGCGTAATGACTTCTATTTTATCTGACAGTTAACAATTAACTCTCCGAGACGAAAACAAAGCGTGAAGCATCTTAAAGTAAAACTGTAGTTCGTTAAAAAGGAAGAGGAAAGACGGGAAATGTGCCCAAAACACGAGGACGTGTGTGTAACTTACAGCTGGAAGCGGAGCGGTATCCAAAGTTTGCCTCAGAGGGAGACGTAAGCTGCGGTTACAGCGGGAGAGCAGAGCGGGCTTTGTGGAGGTTCATCGCAGCGCTCGGCGCTTTCACAGACCCCGGAGCAGCAAACAATCGTCAACCGCGCTACCGTAATAACCGGCGCTCACACCAGGGCGCACACGCACATTCTTCTACCGTAATACACAGAGTAGCAAAAGCCCGCCAGAGTGATCCACAGGCCAAAAATTTTAAAAGCAAAATAAAGAATGGTTTAATGAGTGTGCTGATCTGTTATTCGCGGTAAGTAAAAACATAAAAAACCTTGAAAGTATTTTTACTTCATTTGTTTGTGTTTCTTTCCTAAGTTAGTCTTTAACTTAGAAAAGTTAAGTCTAGTAGATGACCAGTGGCTCCCTGTGACTTTGGGGAAAAAAGAGAAATGTGGCATTAACGTAGTTAAAGTACAAAAAAATCACATAAAACCCACTGCAGGGTAGTCATATGCGATTAAAGATTATAAGTGCCACCTACAAGTAATTCTGTAAGGCTAAATGTGCTTATAAGACATTTAGCAGCCTTAATTCTGTAAGGCTAAGCAGCTTGAAAAGAAAGCTGCTGGACTTCAGTTTTTTGAAGACATTTCCACCTCCCATCAAAGAAACTTCTCAAGTTCAAGGTCATTGAACTACCATGGCGAGTACACAAACACATGCTTAATAGACTGCTTCAACTTCATTATAAGGCTCATATATTTTGAAGCTCCATAAAAATCTTGGGGATGGAGGAAAATCTCCCAAAAGGCCTATTATGTATAGAAATAAAAAATAAAATTAAAGTCATTACAGGCCTTAAATCTTTCACAGTAAGAGGTAAAGTGTCAGGTAAACGCACATCAGAGCTGTTGCCATTTTAATATTACTGTTTTTCAGAATCACAGAGCAATAGCAAATGCTATAAACCAGGGCTGCCCAATCCCAGTCCTCGAGAGCTACTATCCTGCAGCTTTTAGATGCATCCCTACTCCAACACAGCTGAATCAAATGGTTTGATTACCTCTTCAGCATGCCATCATGTTTGGCAAAGGCCTGATAACAAGCCATTCATTTGATTCAGCTGTGTTGGAGTAGGGATGCATCTAAAAGCTGCAGGATAGTAGCTCTCGAGGACTGGGATTGGGCACCCCTGCTATAAACTAACTATGCAGCCCTTCACTTTCATGCTGTTTACTGGAATTAAGCTAAACTGCCTCATCGCCAAAATAGATACCCAAGTAGAGAAAATAGAGTAAAAATGAATGCATGCTCCAGAATAAATTACGCACAAAAACTAGGCACATAGAGAGAAAGCATATATGGAGATAAACTATTATTATTATTAGCTCGTCTGAATAAACAGTTTGCACAACTATTTGATCAGAGAACCTTCCTCTCAAAGAAAGGCTCACATTGATTAGCCTGCCCAAAGAATATGCTAGATAAATGGGTTTTTTCCAGTTGCTGAAGACTTTGTGTAAACTCCGAATGTTATTTAAGTGAAAAAAAAATCAACACTAAGAAACATAAATAGGCTATACTGTATAGAGCCTATGATACGAAAGAAATCAGAGAGAAAGCGAGTTGCTTCCTTTGCCTCAAAGTTTTCCCCCATATTTATGTTGTGATTCAAAGCTTTTCCCCTAGGTTGGGAAATAAAGTAAACACCCCAATCCCAAAAAACACCCTGCGCACTCACTGATGGCATGCTTCTGCAGAACTATGAACACTTTCATTTTGGTAATAACATTTCTCTGCTCGTACTTTACTCATACTTTACAAGCTATATGTGTACACATATGTACAATTTTGCAGCCTCCTATTTCCTCATACTATTTTCACAGCTTACAAGGAAAAGGGCAGGTTTATTTGTTTTTATCTTCTGCCTTTGTAACAGCTTCAACAATACTCATCCAGGTGCTAATAAAACACGCTGCGAGCTTTGAGGTGCTGAATTAGTGTTGGAGGAAGTATCTCTGAGGATTTGCCTGATGTAGCTGCCAGAAGTGAAGTAGCACACATTAATCAGAGCGGCTTCACGTTGCAACGTAGCCCACACAGATTTCTCTCACATACAGCACAGGAAACACAGGTTTCTGTACATTTTATTGCAACACCACAGAAAGACGAAATTAACTGGATGTGTCACTTTTGGTGCATATTCCCCCCCTTCATGTTTCCATGAAAAATGCCAAGCATCACATTTCTGATTTGTGACTGCTCGCGTAAACTCCAGTTAAACACTGAAAACAGACTCGAAGCCGACGTGAGACAGATATCGTCTTCCATTAATAGCAAAAAATGTTCGCTTAAACGCAGCAGGGTGTTTACGTTAACTAGTAATCGCAGTCATGGAAAACATCTCTGCAGATCAGATTTATTTCTGTGGCATTTTTGCTCGCCTGATTATTGCACACACACACACACATGCAGTTCCACGGTTCAGCCGGATATTGGTTACTCAAGGGAAACAGTCACATTTGACACTGAGCAGTGACAGGACTGGTTGTTACAGGTAAATGGAAGAAGATGGTAGGTGTTGGAGTGAGCAGATTGGTGTGAGAGGACTGAAGATATGGGCACATAATGAGGGAGAAGACACTGATGGAAAGCCACAATGGATTGAAATAGAGATTTTTCTCTTTTATCCTGTCCATTTTTCAGTGCGTGCCTTTTTCAGCCTGCAGACACAGGAATGCAAGCATGTTCTGTGTGCAATTTGAGCAATGAACAAGAGAATATGGGCTCTAAGAAAAGGGGCTGGTATGGGGGAGGCATGTGTGCTTTGTCTTCACCCACACTCAAACCTGTCAAACAAACAACACTCTTCTTACACCCCCAATGTGTAGCGAACCAATCAGGTTCCAGTATCACAAAACTCAATGTTTCTGCCTCCTGCCAACTCTTTTCCATATGGGATTGACTGGAACAAGGTGTTTGATGAATGTGGATAAAGGCACCTATCTTGTTTTCTCTCACTGATTTTAAAAGGTAGGGTTCACGTCAACAAAGCAATTGGGATGGCAACGGGAAGAGAAACAGTTTTCTGTTTTCACTGAAGATAAAAAGATTAAAATAAAACATATATCATGTAATCCTGGAAAATCAGGGTTTGTAGCCAAGACAGCTCGATTTCTTTACTAAACAAGAGGATACAAGGCTAACAAGATTCATTAACAATGATGGGGCACACATGGTCCAGATAACAAATCCTTAAAGACTAGACTTAGGCCATAAGCATCATATACTAAACACCTCAACAGCCCCAGGTAACATTGGGGTCTTGTTATCAGCTCTCTTCCAGGCACCCTACGTCCTCATCTAATCAAGTCTGACAGCCTCTCAGGCATTAGTCCTAAATTCTCCTGCTGTGCTTCATCTCACTTCATGTCCTACGATTCCAGGGTGTTTTAAAAAGCACGATGACTCCTCGCATATGGTAATCCTGTTCCCTTAAAAATGTATGAAGAGATTCCAAAAAAATAAAAAAAATCTTCCTTTCCCCTTAATCCTTCCCTTTTTCTATAGCGAGCAGGATATGCTGTTAAGGAGCAATGCTGTGATGGGCTATTTGCTTTATTTTGAGGCAAGCATCGCAACAGGAAAACTGCAAAATCGATGAGAACAGTGACTTCCTGAAAAGGAGCCAATACTGTCCACAGCCAATAATGAAAGCTGAAAGATATGATGAAGAAGACAATGAAAAAAGGAAGAGGTGATTTGATATGTGAACTTTTTGAGCAAATGTACTGGAAGTTATTGATTCTGGTGGATAAACCTCCTTGTTTTTAGAAGCAATACCCGATATTTCTAATTATTAATACAACTGTCCCGGTCTCCTCTTTCTTGTATAACAAATAAGAGGGTTGGAGAGGTTTCTGCTGGTTTGGATGTTTATCAGAGAGACTCGCTCACGAGGCTCGACTTCGGTCCAATAGCTGCTCAAAAGTGAAAAGAGGCAAAGGTCAAGTATTAGTTAAATGCAGTTTTGAGCTACAGTGCCTCTTCCCCACCCATTCTCTCTGCTTACAAGCTTGTTGACCCCTCTCCCACCAGGTTGGACCAGCGCACAGCGAGTTAATCATTTCCTTGGCTCATTCTTTGCTTTCAGATTAATCATTATTTTCTCTATCTGATCCTGGCGTGAATTGGAAGAACCTATAAATTCAATAATAGTCAGGTCATAAGCTGAATCACTGCTCCACTGAATAGTGTCCACACAAAAGGTGACAGAGAAGAAAAAGAGAAATGCTGGAGCAGTTATCATTGGAGTACACAGATGAGGTATTCCAAAAAGCCAGAGATCTGCAGCCAATGAGATTACACAACAGAGTTCATTTAAAAAGACTTCAAGCACATGGAAATAATGTTTCGATACAAAAATGAACGCTCGGTGTGCCGTATTGTGCTGCTGCTGGGGGGGAATCCAACTAAATATTTAAGCTTCACTTCTTATGGAAACAATAGGGTTCCCTCTTTCAAGTGTAATTAAATTTCCTCTTTACTCCAGCCAAGAGCTATTTTGAGACTCGTGTGCCTATTTGTTCCAAGAAGGATAAAATATTAGCAAAAACATAGTTCTACTTTAGATTTAATGTGATGATGAATCACATTTTATATGATGTATGAAACGAGCTGAGCAATTTCCCAAGAGCGTTAGGAAAAAAATTGAAAATAACAAACAAACAAGAAAAATGGGTTCTTTCATTTTAGGTGCCTACACATCTCACCGGTAAGAAATGCTAACAACTTAATTAAAAACAGATTAATTCTAATTAATTCCAGTTTGAAATGAAAAGACTGTGCCAGCTGAATGGCTGGACTCAAAGCTTACAAAAACCAACAGTGTTCGAACCTTTTTAAAGCAATGAATGCAGGTATAAAAGATATTTTTAAGTCTTAAAATACCAATATTTGTTCAGTTTAGGGGGAATAAAGCCAGGGCTGTGCAGTGTTTTCTAATGGATCAACACGCTCATCGCCTTCTAGGATGAGTATATGACTTCCTGCACACAGCTACATGCGTTGTTTACTTAATATTTCATCATTAAGGTAGAAAACTGCTTGGTGGATCATTTCACAGGCAATGTCGGTAAATTTCTCCACTCCTTCCAAAAGCACAGAGGATAAATGAACACCAATGCAGCATGCACGGAAACGGAGAGCCGTTTAAATATTTTATTAGGCCACTTTTGTTTTGCTGGTAGGCTACAACACAGTGTTTAACGAGATACCACTTTGTTGAGACTAGACCAAAATACTTTGGAAAATACTGCACGGATAGACAGGCAAGCCACCCCCTTTCTGCTCACTTTGATGACTGCTTCACGTTTCATGTCAGCCCACCACGATAACTCCGCTGTTTAGAAAAATGTCTCCACAGCTCTTAGCCACCTACGTGCTTGTCCTAAAGTTTACACATAGCCAAAGTTGAGCAACATATTTTAGGAATATTTAATTTTTTCTAAAAAAGCATAACAAAAACTAACAATGTTTAGTGTCAAGTAAGATCAGGTATTTAAATATACCTGTTGAAAATGTGCATCTTTCAGCAAAACATTAAAACTGACAGGTCATTCGATAACCTGGGTTATCTCCTCTCAGTGCAATGTTCTGTTGGGAAACCTTGGATCCTGGCACTCATATGGATGTGACCACCCATGGAAGGGAAAACTACACAAAAACAGTTTGAAAACTTCAGTGGTTCATGGATGTAGTGAAGGAAGATGCTACGGATCAGGTGAGATGAAGGCAGAGGATCTGCCTGATGACCCCCCTAAAGAAATCAGCCAAAATAAGAGAAGGGGACCAAGTTGTTGACTTTGCCTCAGAACTACCTGACCTGTCTACAGAGGTCACATCCAGCTCAGAGGATCAGCTACCAATGTCAGGCTATTCCAACAGGGGTTATAAGTGCTTTGAGGACATGTGAGCTACTTGGGTAATATGACAAAATGAATGGTTTTAATGTTATCGCCGATTGGTGCATGGTCACCGCATAATCCATGTATTATTTCACCAATATCACTGGGAGATGGTTAATGGTTCATGTTATTATTTAGTTCAAAGCACCGCGGAGCCACTAATGTAGCCATAGAGTAACTCGCCTGCATGAGCACACACAACATTAATGTGTCATTTCAATATCAAACAGCTGTTAGCAGCTAATAGGTTGAATTGTCAACAAGTGAAAGTGCTTGGATGATAAATGTATGCAGGAAAGAAGGAAATAATGTAGCCCTCCATCAGCAATCAGTGAGCATTTGATTAAGACCAAATAAAAGTATAAAATATGTGTCAGTGAGACACCAGTGAGGCAAGAAGATAAGAGCGAGCAGCAGAATATAGCAGATTTAAAACATTTTTTTTTTTAAAAAGTCCAGCCTGGCGCCCACGATGAACTTTTAAAGTTGGGGGGATGAATAGGAACAGACCTGCAAGCTTCGATCTGGTGCCGTGAGTGTCTGAACAAGGTTTTCTTTGTCAGAGTTCACACCTCAGCAAACACTTCACAGTTCAGTTCAGTCCTGTTTGCATCAGTAGGAAAGTGGCATTTTGCCTCGGTCCACAAACAAACGTGTAAAGTTGCATTTCATCTTACTTAAGCTCAGAAAGTAAACGCTTTCAAAAAAATCTGCATTTCAGGAACACAATAGTCAGTAGAACCTTTAAGTCTCCACCAGGCCCAAATTGGGCCTTGAAATACAGCTGAGCAGGGTTCAGACAACCTCTACTCATCAAAGATGTTCTCATGTAAAGGCACACATTGATTTGTTCTGTACCCTGCTGACGGGGCGGGCATTTTATTGATGAGGATACGAAGACTCGGGGAACTGTATCTTTCTTTCCTCTCCAACAGGAGGTGAAATAAGATCCAGGCTGACACTCTGCAGGTCCCTTTGCTTCCTGGTGGAATATATGACAGCTCTACAAGGATAAAGAGGGACAGGAGTCTTATCATATACTTCAGTTCGCTCCCTGCAGTTCTTTATGCGCAGGTCAAGATGCTCCTTTGAAGCAGAGTAAAAACTAAAGGCAAAGTCCATGCAGGCTGCTGCTGCTGGGTCGAACCATATTTGGAAATAGTTCTGAGTCTGTATAAACCTCAACAGAATGGAATATTTTTCATTTTTTTCCCCAGTAAAAGCATGTCAAATCAAATTTCGAGCGCTTTAAAACTACAGAAGCTGGCAGGGAAACAATAACTGTCTTGATATCAAGAAACAATGCTGCATGAATAATAGAAAAATACACAAAAACATGAATGTTTACTCGTGGCTTGGTTCTGTGGGTTGTAGTGTAAATATGTGCTTTGTCCTTCAGAGTGAAATATCTCAGCAAATATTGCACAGACATTTGTGGTGTCTCCCTCTCTAGGTTTAGATCCACACATAAAAAACATCCCACTGTGATCAGCCTGAGCACTTTATGTTTTACTACAACCGTCCAATGTCTTCATGCTAACGTGCTAAACTTAGATGGTGCTTGGAACAAAAAAAGAACTAGCTGCAGAACATCAACACGTTCAGATTATGACCGTGAGCTTTTTAAGCTTAGAATCTTATCCTCCAGGAGCAGCTATTGAGACTTTCTTATATGCAGAAACATTAAATGTGAAAATACTGAGTCAAATCAACAAAATACTTCACTGCTCTACCTTTCTGACAGCATCCATATCTACGTCTGCAACCCGATGCTCCAACACTTGCCTCTTTCACTGCCCTACTTTGTGATTTAGGTTGTTAAGATGAGTGCTGTTTGAGTGCTTTGTTAAGTATATTACTTTTACATAAAATCTGTCGCCTAATGCATTGGTAAGGCACTCAGGGCACTCCAATGTGCCATACTGTGTGGCAAACACCACCTACACATTTGTGATAAAGTCAGTTGAAATAAAAAGATATTTTGTGCAGCTGCTGAAGTGCAATAAAATCTACCCATGCAGTTTGATGCTGCCACGCTGGTCCTGGCCAGCTCGTTCTCCTTTGTAGAGGTGATTTTTATTCATTCTCAGGTATATAAATGACAGGCAGGGATGGAAGAACGTGGGCTAAGAATGTATTCAGCTGTGACCAGCCAGCTGCCCTCGGGGACACAGACATTATTCACATTTCACCAAGAGGCTAAATTTGAGATGTGAATAAATCACTCAAGTCAGCAAAAGCTCGGAGGAGATAAATGAGAGTGTGAAGAGGAAGCAAGAGCGAGCGAACTGTGAGAATTCATAATGGGCCAAAAGATATTTGAAGGGGGAGAAATAGCAGGAGAGGTGAAGATTTCATTCTAATGAGCTTGCTTCATTTTAAGAATTGATTATACATCTGCGTATTACAAAGACAAATACTCCACAGTCCACTGAATGGTAGCTGTTGAAAGGCCGGACTTAACGTGATCTGTTTGCAATATGTGAATTATTGCTTTTCATATAGACAGCCATAATGTCATGATTCATATCGAATATTTCCGTCTGCAGGCTCACTAAGCAACATGCCAATTACCTAGAAAACTGGAAGCTGTTCGCCTCCATCAGCAATAGAAAAACATCCCGGCTAGTTGAAAGAAGGCTCCGGAGGCAGGCAGGAGGAAATAAAAATGGTGATTGAGGATGTATTGCTTTTACACCTCCCAAAAAAAAGAGGCCTGATTGCAATGGGCAGAGCTGATGGCTTCATCTCCCAGTCACAATGCTGCTGTGTGTAGAAATGTCAAACATTTTTTCATCCACAGCATCTCTTACCGCTTGTCAATCTGCTTCGAGTGAAGAGGTCTCATCACTGACATTTTGATGGTGTAGGTGTGAGATAAATGTGATAATACTTCTCCCAGATTTCCCATTAAGAGTTATGTTTGTGTAATCAACGAGCGTTTGCGTGTATTGATTGTTTCATTTACTGTAATTGATTTATCATAGCTGATATAACCCTGCATGTTGTTCCCCAAAGTACTTTAAAACATTATTAGACCAAATGCAAAGCATCCAGCGGGTGAGCGCCAGACTGCAGAAACCAGTACCTAAAATGTCTACAGACACACTGGCCTGTCTGCCTTTTAATAACATGCTTTTGTCCAGCTGTAACATGTTTGGAATATGCTGAATTCCTCGCCAGGAGTTAGAGGGGATTCAGACTGAAATAGCCCTGCAAGGATGGTTTGTTGCTTAAAGATGATTTGTGTGGTAGTAGAGTCAAAGTAATGTGCTTAATAGCTTGAAATGAGCATAATAAGGGATCTATTATGCTCAGTTCAGCCTTCACATTTTAATTCTTGAACTCTACAGCTGTAACTTTTCTTGTGTCGCAGTTCAACATCATCTGTACCATGTTTCACTGGATCTTGGTGAAAGCGCACAGTTTAATCACTCTCAGAAACACGCAGGATTTTTCTGTTTGTTTGTTTTATTCTTCTCCCTTTAAGTCAATTTTCCCCTAATTGGTTGCCTCTGGGAAATAGGAGGTTTGTACAGAGGGTGGGTGGAGCTTAGCTGTGTGACAGAGATTACTTTTTCTGCTCTGTTTGACATCAAAAAGAACCAAGAGCTACATCTCAAACTCTAAACGCCTCTGTTGGCATATTAAATGTTAAAGTTCAGAACCGTACAATATCTTTTTCTTTAGAAAAATATTGAATAAGTATAGTTTGTTTTGAATGGCTACCAGGAAAAAGCCTCTTCTCTCTATAACAAAAAAAAAAAGATGGCAGCATGACTTAGGTTTGCAAAGCTGCGTCTAAACAAACCACTAGACCTCTCACACAATGTCCTTTGGACAGACGAGACAGAGTGGAGATGTTTGGATATAATGCACAGCACCATGTTTGGCAAAAACCAAGCATAGCACAAAGATTTCATACCATCTGTTGAACACTGTGGTAGAGGGGTGATGATTTGGGCTTGTTTTGCAGTGACTGGACTTGGGTACCATGCAGTCTTTGAGCTGACCATGAACTCCTTTGTATGCCAAAGTATCCTAGAGCCAATGTGAGGCCACCTGCCCGGCAGCTAAAGCTTGGTAGAATTTGGATCCTGCAACAAGACAATGATCCTGAGGACGGCAGCAGAATGACTAAAAAAAGAGAAAAGAATCAAACTGTTACAATGGCACAAAATCCAAACATCAACCTGAGCTGTGCATAAAGGAATGCCTGCAAATCTCACGAAACATAATCATCAAAAAATACCTCCACATGTAAGATACTGATAACATTTTCCAGTTTTAAGTCCTGTGAAAACTTTCTGAAATGATCTGAAAGTCTGGCCTATGTCTAATATCAGCATGTACCACTACATAGCTGTACAATACAAAGGCGTAATCAGTCCAGTAGGTTTTTGCAGCTCTGGAAAGTGACTCCTGTTGTATTGTTCATCACAAAAGTTGTCACGTAAAGAATAGAAACACGACATTCCAGGAGGTATGAATGGGCACAGGTATAATCCAAGCACCTGGAAGCACATTGCTGCACAGCCCACATTGCAATTAGCTGCAGCAAAAGTTAGCAAAGTTACACTTGTTGCCTGATGACGCTGCATTATTTCATCAAAGGCTTTCGTACACTGCTGTGTCAACAGACTGGGTCCTATTCTAATGAATAAATGCATTTTTATGCAGGGCTTGAGTCAGTCTGCAAATCAATGCAGTCTCATTTGTTCACTACAGCCAGTGACCAGACTGCTTAGCAAAGCAAATAAACTGGAAGTAGTGGGCTGCAGCTTGCCTCTTCCACAAAATAGCAAAATACACAAATGTATACAATCTCTGAAGTATGAATTTTATAAATTTGTTATAAAGTTCTTTTTAAAGTTGAAAGCAGTCAATGCCAATACCTTCCAGGCCCTCTTCCTTCTAAAGTTATATACTCAAACACATCATTGCCAGATTTTAAATGTTAAAAATCAATCACATGGAAATATCCATAAAGTTAGAATAAGATTAGGTGCCAAAGGTTAGACTCATGAAGTGAAATCTGCCTTTTAAACTCTCATATATCCAGGGTCTGGTTTTCTGTTTGCTCTGAAGTATGTGGTGCCATCACGCCAAGATCTAAAGAGCTCTCCAAGGATACTTGAGTCTGGCAAAGACTTTTAAAAGATCGCCAAATTATTTCAAATAAATCAATATGGATTTCAGTCATCATGCAAAATTAGCCCAAGACCAGACTGATGGAAAAAGAAGTTTCCAGGAACCTCAAAATTTCACAAGACTAGAGGTAACTCTTACAATGTTTGGTGTCAAAGTACATTTTTGTTTAACAAGAAAGAAACTGGATGAGTCTAAACTGTTTGGGAGGTGCGCCAGGGCAAAAAATAACTGCTGTCAAAACATGAAGATTAGAAGAAAAAGAAGAAAAATATGTTAAAAACCCAACGTTTTAGAAAACTTCTTTGGACAGACAAATTTTAAAAGTGTTTAGGCACAGTGACAGGAAATAAACTAATATAATTTGAGGCCAGTTTGGTGCTGCTTCTTTGCCTCAGGGACTGGACAGCCTGCAGTCATTTATTCATCTGTGAATTTTGTCATATCAAGTCGTGCTTAAAAATAACGAGGCTGTCTGTCTGAAAGATGAACCTGAAGCAGAAGTGGAGCTTTCAACAGGATTATAAGCACACTAGAAAATCCACCAAGAAAAGCATCAAAAAGAATAAATGGAGGGTCATGAAATTGTGTTGAAATGTTTTGTTGGGAATTAAAATGCAAGAATACAACACCCTTAAAACATCAAACTTGCAGGTGAGGGGATCTTTAAAGCAGGATTGGTCAAAATGTCCAGTTAACTGATGTCACAGAGCCATTAAAAAGGCACGAAGTACAAGAAGTAAGGATAAAAGGTATAAACCTGCTTCCAATTTCCATGGATGATCTTACTTTTCACATGACTTCATGATGCAGGTCATAGGAGTCCATGTCTGTGATTGAAATAGCAAATTATAAAAGGTCACTCATCTAAGACACTCTGTCTTTGACTGTCATATTAATGAATTAACAGTAGTGGAGACATTTTTATTTGTGAATGTAGTCGTAGACAGTCAACAATTAACCCAATACAGGAAACATAAAACAGTAGAAAGACACAGAAGGTCTGTTTCTCTGTATCTGAGTATGGAACAGCCAGCTTTGGTCAGAACAAGACACACTTCTAGAGGTTAAAGCAGAGACATCAAGAGCCACTCCTGTTTCTGCTGCTGGAAATGAAGTTGATTAAGATTAAGTGCCAAGAACAGCCTCATCTCTGCAAATACTGTTTAATTAAATGCTAATAAGGTCAGTGCAGTGTGCCAAAGGACAACAGATGGACAAAAAGAGCCAAAAAGTTTATAAAGGAGCACAGATGGTTGGAAAGAAAATCTGTCCAACTCTTCGCTGACTGACAGTTCAATGAAGTGTAATTATCATCATGGATTAAACCCAGCACATTTGGCACGCCATATGAAGACAATATTCTTCTTCTTAGCATAATATAGGGATTATCTTTCAATAAAGCCAACGATGAACGGGAGTAAAATGTAACATGAGACACAATGCTGTATCACAACAGAAAGCAATAATAAATAAATATGTATAAGGGACAGCATGTATACACAGTTTTGGGGAGAGTTTTCATACATGCACTTTGGGATTTGTTTTGTTTTGCTCCAGGACAGTTGGACATGAAAAGTGGAGAAGGCAGAAATACAGGTTGAGGTCAGGCCAGTCAAGTTCTTCCACACCAAACTCACTCATCTATATCTTTATGGACCTTGCTTCATCCACTGGTTAGATCATGTTATATTGGAACAGGAAAGGGCCGTCCCCAAACTGTTCCCACAAAGTTGGGAGCGTGAAATTATCCAAAATGTCTTGGTATGTTGAAGGATTAGGAGTTCCTCTCACTTGAACTAAGGGGTCAAGCCGGAAAAACAAACCCACATCTTAATCCACCCTCCACCAGATTTATACTTATATTTAATGCAGTCAGACAAGGAAACCGCCAAACCCAGACTCATCTGTTAGATTGCAGGAGTAGAGAAGCATGATTGGTCACTCCAGAGAACACGTCTCGACTGCTCTACAGTCCAGTGTTAGCGTACGTTACAGCACTGCGTTGACTCTTGACATTCTGCTTGGTGATATGAGGCTGCGATGGAGCTGCTTGGCCATGGAAACCCAGTCCACGAAGCTCTCTACGCACTGTTCTTGAGCTAATAAACAAAGTGGAAGCTAATTCCCAATCATTTCCAATTAACAGCTGAAGGGTATGAGAGCAATTGTGTGACTTGCAAATGTGACAAAACAACCAAAAACTAAGAATTTTTAATCTCAGAGTTAGAAACTATAACAGGCAGCAACATGTAACTAAATAAAACATCAAGCATACTGAACGTCAACCTCTCGAGACAGCCTGAATCCCTTCTACTAACACGTCCTTGAACGAGACACTGAATCCCAGTCACTTCCTGAGGCTCAGTCTGAGCCTCTGACCTGTATTCTGACCTTCCTGCTGAGGGGCAAAGTGAAAGAGCAGCAGGACACATATATAAATAAACTATGTGAAAGATACTGCTGATATTCTGAGTGATCATAGACTGGGAGAGTGGGACGGTAGGTCGGATGAGGAGACAAACTGGCACCGCAGCTGACAACAAAAAGAGGGTAACTAATGGTGCTGCTGTTTCTTTGTAATCTGCTACCATGTCAATCGTTGAAGACAGAAATAAATTTACATTATAAAGAATCTTATTGTTTGCCATTCGAGTGTCTGCACTGTGCGTGATTCTTAATTCTCCACAGAATACAGAATAAAAACGTTCTTTGTACATTTCCATCATAGCGACCAGCCATGCAAACAGATGTGAGATTTGGATTTTTATCACTCGCCCAGCCCTGCCTGTCGGACAGATGCAGCGATAGACTTTCTCATGAAAGTCGTAAGGCGTTCATTCTGTAGAAAGTAAATTGATTTGCCTGGGGAAAGGTGAAGGAAGAAAATAGGCACGCCACTCAACAATAGGCTCAGCATTTCTTGTGTCTCAGATTTCCATGAACTGTTCCAAGCCTGGCAGATGACCAAGTCAGACACGTGAGTCTCCCAGCTCACCTGAGCTCACCAAGTGTTGCCATGCCAACAGAAGACATGGCCACATGGGTAATGTACAGACTGCACCAACCACTGGTCATACTTCACATTAAGTTTTTATAGTTCCAAAAATTCTATGGTTAAAATTCACACAGAAAAACACAACACAGAAAAAATGTTTTTGGGGAATGTGTGTAACTCTAACATTAAAGAGTTATGTGACCAGTATTCTGCCTATGATATTTCCTTAGCAGGTACTAAATTTATATCCTGAGATAAAGAGCTCATAACATATCAAACCATGATTTATTTGATAGTCACACCCTGACTTTTTTCATGGGAATTAAAAAGGTAAGTGCATTCATTCATTAACTGATCATTAGCAGGAAAGACATCAGCAATAATCTGAGAAACAATTGTTGCTGCCCACCAATTTGGGAATCCACAAGTGGGGGACATTCAAGACAACTGCCAATCTTTGTAAGAGTTTCAGACTTCCCAGCAAAATCACCCCAAGGTCAGACTGTACAATCCTTCAAAAAACCCAGCAGCTACATCTCAGACTCTATGGGCTCAATTTACCTTGCTGAATGTTGAGGTTCATGGCAGTAAAAGATTGAACAAGCAGTCTTTTTCTAATTGTACTAGAGAAAGACTTGCCTCTCAAAAAAGAAGCTGCATCTGAACAAAGCACTTCTGGAAGAATGTCTTTTG
This sequence comes from Mchenga conophoros, assembly GCF_057382185.1. Lineage (NCBI taxonomy): Eukaryota > Metazoa > Chordata > Actinopteri > Cichliformes > Cichlidae > Mchenga > Mchenga conophoros. The sequence goes on from NC_140532.1 coordinate 16,098,352, forward strand.
GACATCTCATCTACATCTCATACCAACTGTAAAGCACGGTGGTGAACGGGTGATGATTTGCGCTTGTTTTGCGGCAACAGGGTCTGGCCACCTTGAGATCACTGAGTTGACCATTAACTCCTGTGTTTAGTACTCTAGAGTCAATGTGAGGTCATCTGACTGACAGTTAAAGCTTTGCCTAAAGTAGGTCAAGGAACAGAAGAAAGGACAGAAATGAAGCAGCAAATATACAACAGATTGGCGGAAAAGAAAATAATCAAGGTCTTGCAATGGTCCAGTAAAGGGAGACTCAGAATATAATTACTTCAAGTTATTGCTGCTAAAGGTGGTTACACAAGTTACTGAATTGTGGGGTGCACTTGTATTATGACTGCACATCTAGTTCAAAGTAGTTGGACCATTTTGTTAAAATAAAAATGATTTAAAGGTGACTTATTATAGTCATTTACATCGTGATATTTATTTAGAGTAGCTTTGCATGATGGACAGATCAAAACCTTTAGAGGGGTCACAATAACTACCTCCTGTCTGAAAATTTGGTCACATAATATGAAGTTTTCATTGTAACAGAACAAAAACAGTAGCAGAGCAGAATTAAATACAATTTTAAACACAAGAATGAGTTCTTTAAGGTTAGCTTGATTCTTAGGATAAGACTATTTTTTGTAGTTATGCTCTAGTCTTTTCACATCACTGGCAGGCACTACAGTAGCCAGTAATGCATTCAATTAAAAAGACGTTTATTCAGCCTGTTTGAAGGAAAACATCAGATCAAAGACTTTTTTTAACGAGCACCCCATGACACACGTGTCTTCTTTACACCAAAACTGAAATTTAGTATCTTTGGCTACAGTAGCTAAGTTTTCTTAAATATAAAATAATCAGAGTATTTGATAGATGGATTAGAAAGCACAGCTGCACCATGAGAACGTTTCTGTTGCAGAGAATACTTTTTGCATCCAGATTGTTAGAAAAGTGTTTGATAATTGAGGAAAAACCTTGAGGACAACAGTGAGTGCTGTTTCTCTGTGATTCATACTGAAAGGTTATACATAGGAAGTGTAAAGAAAAACCATAGAGACACCTAATTATGCCATGTTACTGTACCATAGATGTAGATTTTCATATGCTCCAGGGAGCTACAGTATCCCCATCAGTATAATGAGAGTGTTTGACTTATCTTGAGCCAAGAGGTAAAGGTCGACTCAGGCACATTGCCCCATGAAAAATGCAAATTGAAGTGGTTACTGGTCCTAGCTCAGTAAATGAGGCAATTTGTGCTGCACGGTCCTATTATTTCCAGTTCCACAAAGAACAACCTTTGATGTGACCTAGAACAAATTTAAATGTTACCAAATATCAAACTTTGAAAGCGAGCTTGTTTAACTTTTAAGGGGGCTAGCACAAGGTCACCAGCAAATAAAAAACAAAAAAGGAGCGAGAGACACAGCGGAGGAGGAGTGACATTCTGTGGCATTAAGAAGACAGTTTAAGTGGAAGTCTTGCTGCCTTCCATCTGTTTGACCATCTCTGACCCTCAATAATTTCATGCCATTCCACTTTCTTCCCTGATAATGATGATAGATAAAAGCTTGCCATAAAAAGGGAGAGTGCCGAGTCAGAAGTCGGAGGTCTTGCAAATAAGACCTGTTTTGACCCACTTATGGTGCTACTTTACTATGAACGAGCAGAACAGAAGCATGTTCCTACATTTGCACAGGAGATTATTGCAAAAGACTTTTCTTAATACTTCCCCAGGTCTAGAGCTCTTCGAATTAAGTATTGATTTTAAAAGCTGATTTGAAATTGAATGTAAATAGCCATGCGAATGGCTTTCTTTACTTTGTAGGTAATCTGTTTAAGTCAAAAAACTATTGGATACAAACAATGCATTTCCCAAAGTAAGCTCATTACTTTCCAAGTGCTTATAGTCATTTCTGTGCCTTTTCAGTCATATCGACGGAATTAAGTAATTACCGTGCACTGACATGCCACTGACATGGTAATTAAGGGATTTGATTCTATTCCCATAGATACAGGAGCCAGATATAGAAGAGGGGATCTTAATATGAAGACATTTTGACAAGTAGACACTTTGGCTGTTATGTTTTAGATGTGGGAAACAATGGGGATCATTAATGAAGACCCCGTCCCTTTATTTAGCCACACAGAGATTTTTAGGGCTTCACATCACATTCATTTTATTTCTTAAAGAAGATGTGCCACGTTGTTCTACACCAACACACTATGTGCTCTCAGCTTATCTTATTGAGGGATAACAATTCCAGAAAAGCTTGCTGAGCGTGGCTGACAGACCACTAGATGGACAGGGAGAGGAGAATTTAATTATCCCGACTGTTTAAGCCTCCTCCTCCTCTTGATCTCTCACAGAAATGTCTCGCATCCTGCCTCCGTGTGCAGGCTAGAAACGACTGAGAAATAAAGCAAAACCCACGTAGGGTTTGTGATTACCTTTGGATCGTGTGTCTGCAAGTGTGAAATTGCTGTCATGCTTGGCTGGAGCACCTGCTCAGATTCAGGTTTCTTAAATGTTTGAAATTACATCAATAAAAGTCAGAAGAAGCTGTTGACATTGTGGGGAAATGTTTTTGTTCAACTATGTAAAAAGAACTGTAGCAGTTTTCCCCAGGCCCCATTTAGACTTTGATTCGTTTTCAGTTATATTACATTTGCTACTTTAATAAGTTTGTATCCACTGTGATCCACAGACAGCTGTCCCTGAACCACTGGCATTCAGTCGCTCGACCAATCATCCAGAAGGAGTTTATGTAAATACCACTTTGATCCCACTCAATGACGTCAACTGCGCAGACCCCTAGTCAGAATAAATGAGCCACAGACTTTGCAAAGAAAAGGACAATTTAGCATCTGCTTCGGTCTGCCATCCTATCAGGGGTTTGTGTCAAAGGCAGTGTTTGTTGTCAGTAAAGCTCCCATGCTGTGGGAGCAGTGAAATTTAAAAGTTAACACGCCAACTGTCACCTGTTGTGGGGAAACACATCACCCACTCGCACACCTGTGTTTCTATTTAAAGGCCCATGGGAAGAATCATGGCACGCAGTAACGCAGCTTTGGAAACTCTGACAGTTTATTCCAGTAGAAAGACAAATGAGTCACAACAGGAGCAATAAGGATGACAAAGACGAGATATGTAAAGTACAATCTGAAGATTTAAAAAAAAAAAATATTCAAAATAGAAACACTATCCAAAATATTTGTGTATTGATCATCATTGATAACTTGCCTACCACTTAAAAACGTTCTCATTTGTTGATACATCATCTCAAAAAAAAAAAAAAAAAAAAGATTAAAAAAGTGTGGTCTTTCTATTAAAAAAAAAAAAATACTACCAGTGATTGGCTGTTACATGTAAGGTATATTGAATAGGATTTCTATTTATTCCAGTTCTTTCAAATGATGTAAAAATCACATTTACAGATCTTTGCAGAAGTCAGGGATTGTATGCAGTGTAGGACAGATCTATCATCCATGAGAAAGTTACATAACAGCACATTTTACTAAAATAGATTAACACTTAAAAAAGGCACCACAGATTGATGAAGTTTGTAAATCAATCAGCAGAACTGATATGGTGCTTCTGTGCAGTTTAAGACTTGAACAAATCACAGATAGACAAGTGTGTTTTAGACACAGAAAAGGCTGGGTAAAGAGGATTAGTAAACCTCTGCTTGTAGGAATGCATTAAAGCTAGAGTGCCCCCTGGTGTCACATTAAAGAATGATAAAATACCATCTTCAAAGTCAAGGAACACTCCTACCCTTTGCAGTCCATCTGAATCCACAGGAACTGATACTTTATTATGGAGGGCCTCTACCTTCCTTTTGTCACAGGCCAGGCACCAGGAGTAACTGTTGAACCCCAGACGAGAGTTGTCCTTTTGGCCTTTCCTCTCCATCTGAGCCTCACACAGCCCCACCTTCCATCGACCATCATCCACGGACACGCTCACCTCCCAGTACCAACGCCCCCCCTCCAGTGCTAATGAGGAAAGGACCTGTGGGAAGGAACTGAAGCGAGCCTCGTGCTCCATGTAAGCCTGCTGAGCATCGCTGTAGGTCACCGTTCTGCTGTTATCAGACAGCTGCAGCTTAGGATGGGCCGTATCTGAATCCAAGAGGGGTATGGTGCCATCTGTGTACACGATTAAAGAGGAAGAATTTAGATGAGAAAATTAAGACTAACTGAATATCCTAACACATGTATTTAGTGCTGTGGCGTAATTAGCTGTGTGAGCTGTATAAACAGTAGTATAAACAAGACATGACTTACAGAGGAGCCTGTTAAGATCTCTATCTTTGCTTTGTGTATTGATGACAACTGTGTCCAGTCGCTTCTCTGTCCACTGCTGCAGACACCTCAGCCGGGGACGATTCACTTCCTCCGTGGCCTCAAACTGCTCCACATAGCTCCCCATCTCACCACTCCTGATGAAGGAGAACTGAGTCAGTAATGAGCCCTAAGACTATCGTGCAGCAAATTGCACATATAAATCCAATCTCCATTTCTTAGATGTGTGTACTTAGTGTGTGGGATTTGTACCCACAGCACAAAAGTGTCACATCGCTTTCCAAATCACCATCCCTGCTGATTGCATTGCAAAAGAACTTTTAAAGTCAGCTTTTACCAACTAGGGTGAGCTAACTAGTACTTTCATTAAAATAAAATAAACGACTATGCAGCATGTTTACAAAACTGATTTTCTGGGAGCACATTCAGCTAGTGAAATGTTCAACAAGCGGACAATTTTACTGCTGCAAAGCAGAAGTTAAAAGCATATTACTTACAGCTGGGCAATCTTGCTGTATTCCTGCAATGTCAGAAAAAAGAAAAGGCATTTTACTATGCAAACATTAATAATTCAGCAGTAAATATATGCATATATTTTTTAAGCCAACAAAAATGATCTGACCATGATGAAGGCCTGGTCCTTAAAAGAGTTGTCGCCTCTGGTGTCAGCCAGATTCTCCAGCGTGTGAAGGCCTTGTTGGATGGATTGAAGGGAGCTATGGAGGTGGCAGAGTTTCTCCTCTAGTCCCCCCAAAACTCGGTTCTCTTCCTTCTTCACACACTGAAGAGCCAGTTGCTCCTCCTGCTCCAAGGCCTCTTTGATGGTACTGTACTGCTGCTTCACTCCTGCTTGTGCTTCACGCAAAACCTCCTAGACAGACACAGTATAAATATATGTAGTAGTATTGCGGTAGTATTGCATTTCTTTGCTGTTAGTTATTACTCATTTCCGATTACTAGTACACCGTACAACACTTCAGAAATGCAAAGATTTCAACGTAAGATGCTTTTCCAGTCTATTTAAATTTCAAACATGGCATTTTTATGTTTTCCTTTTTTGTATTAACTGGTTTCCTCAGCTCAAAATAAAATCCAGATTGAGCAACAGAAATGACTCAAGGCTGCCTCCTAAGAGTCGGAAGGAAGTGGCAACACTCGGTAAGTCGTAAACAGAATGGTCTCTGCAGAAGAGTTTGCATGGTCAAAATAACAGGCAGGGAGACGGACATCTGCATGGACCCTCACAGTCATGGTAACATTTATCCCACTTGGACTTTAGCATACTTGCAGATGGGAAAAAGAATTACTTTAGTACGGCCACTCACTTCAGTGTTAGATTCTATTTAAGAGTTGCTGCAACTTAATAAAGCTTTGTGCTGCAATGTAGCACCCTGGGACTAGTGCCCTAAAAATACAAAAAAAAAAAAAAACAGCTCGTCAATTAATCACTTGAATGAATGACTATTACTCAAGGAGAAGTATTTAGTTGGGGGCAGCAATCAACCATGTAACCCTAACCTGAAAACCTTAAGCTTAATTTCTTTACATTCTCAAACAAAGCCGCCTAATATTTGTATTACTTGTATAAAGTCTTCCTATTCTGACATGAAACAAAGAACTGGAGAAGTTTATTAACTAATTTTAGCCAATTATATGCACTTCTATAAAAACCCCTTAAATTTCAATGCAATGGGTGTGAAAGAAAATCTCTTGTAATTCTTAGCGGCTAAGCAGAACGAACATATGTATATTTAACAACATACTTAGCCAACTCACTTTGAAAGTCTCTTTCTTCTGAGCGAGCTCAGTCACTCGGTCCTTCACTTGCTGCTCAGCCTCTTGCAGTTGTTTGATCTCTTCTTTCAGGTTTCCCTGAGGAAAAATGTCCACAAAGATTTAAAAACAAGTCACGAGTCTATGGCTTTGATTATATCTATATTTAGCCACAAGTGCTGTATGCTCACAGCTGGATAGTTACATGTTTTTTGTTCTTCAGGCTATGTTCTTCGCCACTTTGAATTTGAAGCAAAGTAGTTTGAGCAGATTCTCCAAAATATAAAGTCCCAAGACGTATTTTGAGAAAAGCCTAAAATGATGAGGGTTATTTTTAATAAGCTGGTAGCTTAGATCAACTGAAAAACATTATTTTGTACTAAATTAGATACAAATGGCTGTTGCTTGTAAAACCATTAAGGTATCCCTCTAAATCTCTGATTGTCATGTTCTCAACTTTGTGAACCATATACATTTTCCATGTGAATAAACAGACCTGTGTTTTATCTGCTAGGGGCAACAGTGTAAATTGGAAGATAACAGACTTCCTACAATACATCTAGAAGTTACATGACGAATGATTAGTTAAAAATGGCTGTCAAAATAGCAAGTAAACTCATAGGAACGGTCATTCTATATTCAAATAATCCGCTATCATAAATGGTCAAACAAAAGACTGAAGATACATGACCACACAGAAAGACGAGAGACAACTAGATAATTTTGAATAAAATTAAGAAACCAAATATCAGGAAACAGAAGCAAAGATTACTTTAGAGACCGGCTCACCATTGCCAAATATAACCCTGCTTACAGATCATTATGGGCACAAAAAGTGATTACAGTGGTAATGATTTTGTTTGTTGCCTATCTGCCTTCTGTTTGTGTGTTAGACTGCGTTATTCTTGCAGTGTTTGTTTTAACGTTATGCTTGTCGGAACAAGCAGATGAGTTGAAATATTTTTGGATGTGTGCTTCTTTTATACTCCAGGGGCGCATTAACGCAACCAGTCCAAAGTTAACCCAGCTCAGCACCTCATCTTCTGATATCTATCAGATCAAATATTTCAGATGCTCGGTCACTGCAAGGGATTTCCCACAAAACACTATATTTTTGTTTTTACCCCATGTGTATCTGTGTAAGTATTCCTCATCCGATTATCTTCAGGTACTATGCATTGAAATCAGATCTCACGTGCATTAAGTCAGCAGCACTCACCCTGAGCTCTCTCTCTGCCTCCCTGATGCTGATGCATTCGTGGTCACGATGGGAACCTATGACGGTACACACAGTGCACACACACACTGCACACTGCCGACAGTAGATACGGTTTATCTCGTGGTGATCCTGACACCTCCAGAGGGAAATGTCTTCCACTGGAGAAACCAGGGTGTGACTTTGGAAAATTGGGATGTCCAGGTGGGGCCGCAGGTGCTCTGAACACATGGAGGCCCCGCACACCAGACAAGTCTTCACTGCAGACTGACACCGAGTTTTAGGACAATAATGACAGGGCACAGGGCTGGCGCTTTTGTTTTCTGCCCTGGAGAAGATGCCAACATGACTTGAGGATCCTGAAGCAGGTAAATTAATTTTGCTTGGAATCGGAGATGACTTGCCAGCATGGTGCACAGGAGGCTTATCTTTTCCTGGAGTTGAGGTTGCAGGAAAGGTGGGAGTTGACAAAGGCTTCTTTGGTGTCACACATACCCCAGTTACTTGCGGGTCTTTCTTGGGGGTTGCAGGAGGAGGTGCATCACATATGTCGACTTCATTGTCAGAGTCATCCAGTATGATGGCCTTTTCTGATTTATGCTGGACTGAGATGGCTTGTGGCCCACCGCTTGCAGATGCTCCATTGCTGTCAGAGTTCTCCTCGGAGGTTGAGCCATCACCCTCTTTAGATTGGGAAGATTCTGGTTCTACTACTTTCTTAGATGTTTCCACGGCAGTTGACTTCCCAGTGTTATTTGACAAGGAAGTGGTGGGAATCTCTGTGTCACTGGGCCATGCATGGGGGCTCTCGACAGTTGTTCTCTTTGCTTCAGGCTGTTCAGGTACAGGTGCGCTGGCCTTCCTCTTTCCGAGGAGTCGGCTGGTGAGCGATGGCCTCCTTAAACTCGAGTCAGATGTACTTTCTTCATTGTTACTGGTGGATGAACCTTAAAAAATAAATAAAATATAAGTAAAACTGTTTTTAAAGAAGGCTGAGTTTGTACTAACTACTTAGGAGTTCTGTGATGATGTTGCCTTGTAAGGAAGGAAGGTAAGCAACACAGATGTAACTGTTCAGTGCATTAAAGGTTTAAAGGTGCTGCTTACACTCATGATCACACGTCAGAAACAGACTTTTAACCCTGCTGTCTATTTGCTTTAAAAGAGTTCAAACTTTGATCTCAGAGTTTTAATTGGACTTTGATCTGTGACACTGTAAACAAATGCCGAACACTGCTCCCATTAAATTACACAAGAGCTAATGCTTTGTTTAAAATATTCTGTTTTAAACCTTGTGACAGCAAGAAACAAAGGAAATTTGCTCAAGAACTGTAATACAATCAAATTCTGAGGTACCTGTATTTCACTTGAGTGTTAAATGTTATACTACTTCAATTAGACTTTATTTAAGAATGCATTATGGGTTTTTACTCCCCCAACTTTTATATGAAAGGCATTTTACTGGTGATTACTAGGTGAATAAGTTATTTAACTATTTACAGCTTTCTCGCTCTGTGTTAGTCCTGGCAACCAGGATGTACCTCGTCTTTCACTCGTTGTCAGAAGGGTTAAGGATAAGCTCTAACACTCCCGTAGGCCTATGTCGGATAAGTAGTTAAGAAAATGGATGGACATTGAAATGCTGAAAATTGTTGCTTAGTACTCAAATCTAAATCTAACAGTCTCACAAAAACAGTTAAATATGAATATTTCTAACTACGACAGATTAGAAGATTAGAGCCCAAATGGTATAGCAGTTGGCAATGATGTATAATGTATCATAGATAGAGTGGTAGTCCTCTGTCTGTTGTCCTTTTTAACAACATAATATAACACCAAAGAAATGCTAGAAATAGTATTATTGATTTTCTTTCCTGCAGGCTCCATCCACTGTTAAGCACATGTATTTGTTTACCTTTATTTACCAGCACATCCCATTGAGATCAGATTTGTTTTACAGATGAGACCTGGCCAAACAACATGACACAAAACGCAACAACTTAGCACTGTTTGCAGTAGGGATGTGCATGCCTACTCGACTACATGACCAACAGACAAGTGGTGCGTTCACCTGAAGCTGCCACTGGTACAATTGGGCTCTAAAAAAAAAAAGACACCAAAAATATAGTCTTTTAACCTAAACTGTGAGTTCTTCATTTCACCTAATCCATCAATAAATGAATACAATCGAAAAATATGTTACTTTATCTGTCACTGGTCATACATGCACATAACAAAGTTCTGGTTTGCTAAAACCTTTTTTCCCGCAAATTAAAGATTAGACCATCATGTGCTACTAGTTTTATAGTACTCTTACGTCCCCTAAGGTTGATCAAATGGTATCTTCCATTTAGAAAGCGCAACCTATTTGCTATTTATTAAGGTCTTTGGATTAGAAGTAAACTAGTGAACATTTACTAGCTACAGCTAGAATGCGATTATAAGTATGCAGTAGTCTGTCTAGTTGTCTAGTTTACAGTACTGAACATATGCGTAACGCCCATTTTGCTTGTGAGCGGGAGACCTCTGACGTTAGCAGCTAGCTAGCATTAGTTTATAATCCCGCTTTCACGTTTGTAGTTTTAAGGGCCGTTATTTCACTCGTCCGGTTACAATTTAAATGTTAACCTAATCACCTTAACAGTACCTGCAGTGCTGCGAGGCTGTGCTTGTCCTCGGGGAGTTGGTGACCGTATCAAACTGCTATGAAACGGCAAAGTCTGGTACTCGGTTTTACACCTCCACTCCGGACAATGGTACGGCCCGTTCGGGTTAATGCTCCACAAGTCTCCAATGCATCGCTGGCAGAAACTGTGGTTACACTTCAGAGTAACCGGGTCCCGTGTCAGCTCGGTGCAGAGAGGGCACCTCGCTGGAGTATCCAACGATGCTCCCATTTTGTTTTGCCCTGTTTACTTTCTATTTCCGCGACGACATGCAGCAGAGGCGGAGCCAGATATTTGAATCTCGCTTTCCCCCTTTGGCAGGGAGTTAAAGGTACAGTCTGTCGAATGCAGATGCATGCAGATGTGATATCTGCTCTGAAGTTTGATCTTAATTTAATTAGCACTTTTTTACTCTACTTAAACACTGAAGCGCTTAATACAACATGCCTCATTCACCAAGTCATCAACCTTCTTAGATGGCCTGCTCTCCATCCGGTGCTACACCACCCAATTTAATATCTCAGAAGATGAATATGAATACAGCCTTTTTATGCCAAGCTCATTCTGTGGGATATCTTTTCCACAGTGTGCTCTCTGTCCCGCATCTCTCCTCTCAGCCCCAACCTTCCCCCCAAAAACAGACGGCTACACCTTCCAGAGCCTGGTTCCACCAGAGGTTTCTTCCTGGTAAAAGGGAGTTTTTTTTAATTCCCACTGCTGCCAAGTGCTCACTCTTAAGGGTTTATCTGAATTTTGGTGTTTTTTCATTATTGTTGTAGAGTCTTTACCTTGCAACATAAAGCGCTTTAAGGCAACTGGGTCTTTTATGTTGTGCGATATTTTAAAAAACTAAAATGAAGTAAGCAGCACTTTTTATCTTTGTCTAGAATATCTCAGATAGGATGCCGAGGTATAGGACTGTATTGGAGTTTTGTCCCTCATCTCCCTGTTCCACAATTTAAGACCTTTATCATGGTTTAAGTCCATGAGTCCAATTCTCTGTCCAGTGAGTGAACTTGCAAGTCACCACAAGGTCATAAGCTGTACTTGAGCAAATATGATGAAAACTACCCCAAAGAAAAACCACTGAGGTGACAACAGATACCCAGGTACTGGTTTTAACTGACTTAAGTTAGTGGAAAGAAATTCTCAGAGTATTTGGGGTTTTTTGCTAGTTATTTTTTTTTGATTTCGCACAAGGGTAGGTATGTCGAAAAGAAACACACTATGTGTGAGTTTCATAATATGCTCTAAATTGTTAGAACTGACAAATGTGTTGAAAAGAGATGCAGAAAAAAAAGTTGATTATCAGACAGAACAGCCACTGGAAATAAGTTACCAGAATTCAAAACAGTAAGAGCATAAGAAAAATAAGACTATATGAAGAGCTCCTGTTATCCTTATTTACTTAGCAAGGGTGTTGGAAAAGTTGAATTTAAATGACCTATACATGTCTTTGGCATACTAATGCAAAAGCTGTACACACATACTTTGTTGTGTGTTTATTTTTCTGATGTATCCCACATTGTCCCACACAAACACACGCTTGCCCTACTTTTAGTTTGTTGGGAAATTGCCGCCCTAGTTCCTGTGCAACTTCCTTCCAGTTTTTCTCTTCGTTTCCTTCATGACTCATCCTGTTGCAGCGAGTTTGACAGAAACTATATTTTACATTAAATGATCTGTGTTTAAAAAGAAAAAGAAAAGAAAAGAAATGTACAGTGACAGAAAAGCTCAACATAACACTTGATCATTCAGTTAAAATAAGAATTACTGCAGTGATTTTATGCCCTCACACACTGAGCTGCACTGGAATATAATTAAATCTAAATGAAGCTATTCTTCATCTCACCCCCGTATACCCCACAGATTCCCATAAGGCACATAAGCCATACACAGCACAACTCCTGAGTTGAAAATCTGGCAGTACTGAGTGCTTGAAGTCTGAGCTGCCATAAGGGGGTTGTTGGTGTTACTCCTTAAAACACTAGATGGGAACAATAATTCTCTTCTTTCTTTCTTTCTGCGTGGAATTTCTTTTGCTTTTGCGCTCAAAACATGTGAGACGGATAAAAACGGACTATTGTGAGTGAGAGGTTAATCTTTCATAATCTCATAGTGGTTGTAGCTCTCAAACATAACTGCATTTTTCATTTGGGTTGCCTACAACATGAAGTGAGACGTGGCCTTTTATGGCAGCTGAATTATTAAGGAAAGTATTTGGGAAAAAACTATTACCCTTTTACATTTATAAATAAATAAATAAACATAAATATAAATAAAGAAATACATACATACATTTATTTTCAAATACTAATGCAACCGCTAAACACTCTATAATTTTCCTTCTTTTAAATCTAAATTTGTTCTTTCAAAGCTTTTATTTTGTAGTAGCAGCTTTATCTCATTCAGTGATAAAGAGTTCAGTGTACTGGCTCCTTAACTTCTATTTGCATTTAGTTTTTTTTAGAGTGTAGCTGTCGCAAAGAAAATTTCCAGAAACAAGACCTGACCCAAGTGTACCCCGTGCTCTTGCAGATGTGACCATATCACTGATGTAATTCTGTTTCTTTTCAAAAGAAAAATTATAATTATGAAAGAGAACCCTATTGAAAAATGCAGTCCCTTAAAACTATGACACTGGTTCGATATTAGTTCCTTGTAAGTCCCAATCCTTCAAACAGCAATTCTTTCTGCCACTCTGTGCTCCTGGAAAATGAAGGAATGATTGCAAAACCAAAACAGGAAGATGGTGATTGTTTGTTTTGTTAGTAGCTATTGAAAGCTTACCATAGATTGGTTGGATTGTAAAACAACTGGAATAAGTGTGGAAATTCTACCTGCAAAGGAAGAGCAGCTCCAATATGGAGTCAGTTAAGAAGTTTAAAGCAAGTGTTACATTTTTAGTGTCACTGAGTTGAGCGAGTCCACTTGGGTTTGAGTAAATTTCATCACTAGAGCCTGAAAGTGAAACTCTGCATAGATGTCCATGTACCCATTAATCTTTTGTGACCACACTGACTTTTCTGCAACACTGTACATTACAATGCACCCATTATGCATTCATCCATACCATATCCCTCCAATAGAGCTCTTTGATCCTAGCTTACTGGCTGACTTGTACTTCTGAGTTTGTCTAGTAGTAGAATTAAGGCCTGTCTTCTGTTTAACCAGCTCCTAGTTTGGATTCCTACTCTTCCACAAAATGTCTTCTGTCCTACATCTCTCCCCTCACCCCCTGCTGGTCACCGCAGATGGCTGTCTCATTGTAAGGTCTTTACCTTAAAATATAAAGTGCCTTGAGGTGACTGCTGTTGTGATCTGGTGCTATATAAATAAAATACAGTTTAATTGAATCCTTCTTCCAAACTCCAAGCAGATTTGAACAAGTAATAATGAGACTTACTAACCATCTAAATGTATACAATGCAACAGAGAAGCCCAAGTCCCAGGAGAAAAGATGCTCAAAAGTGAGCTAGTTTTAGTTTTATTAGTAACTAAATCTGCATAACCTAAATGATACAGTGGGTAAATGAACGGACAGGGGGGAGGGTGCAAGGCTGCTTTAGCCATTTAAACAGCAGAGAATAAACCATAATGTGTATTTTTTATTATTATATATACTGTCACATGTCTCATCCATTTACATGGTTTGCCCTTTAAAAACTTCATAGCTTTGGTTAAAATAATAAATTTTAAAAAGCACAACAGAGATTTACAGTGAAAACCTTTATTAAGTGTTAATATTATTTTTTAAGGAACCTCTTCCAATGCTGTAAGTTAATCATCTTTTCCATATTTGCTAATTGGCATCTACAGAATATCTATTTACACAAGAACACACCCACAGGTGAGGCTGGGACAGGCCTTACTAATTCATTATTACTTGAGTTCAATACTCAGGCACACCAGTCACCCCACGTTATACTCCCACCCCCTTTATGTTACCCTGTATGTCCCAACAAAGCAAAGAGACAAAAGGAGTCAAAGAGGGAGAAACAGAAAGAGACCTGGACTAAGACATAGACCCACAGATTTAGATTAACAACAGGACAACTGTGTGTGAGGCTGGCATATTGGTTCACTAGACCAACAAACTATTGCACACACCACATTCACACCAGCACTCACATACGTGCATGCACTCCCTCAAATACCCACTGACCTCCTTACGGTATGCACTCATACAGAACCACACAGTCATACAGTAGCTAGGAGTCCTGCAGCAGTCCTAATAGCCACCATCACAGTGTAGATACACAAACTATAAAATATTAGATTTCTTCTTAAACTGAAGCGCTGTGCAAAGTTAGCTAGCGGGGCATTAAATGGACTTAGTTAAAATACCTATAACATCTTAAATATTTACTGTACATACTTTGTAATACAAGTTGTGTCTGTTTTAGGTGACAATATTCTTATAAAAGAGTCTTAAATATCCTTTTCTCTAGTAAAGTGAGGGGGAACAAGGGGGGTGGGGGCACATAAGCAAATAAAACTCTCTTTTAAGTGTCAAACCTAAACACAACAGATTTACATAAACCCGATATTATCTGAAAATGAGAAGTTTCTTCTTTTCACAAATAAAACATGATAGGCATTCTGACGTTGACACACACAGCTAAGTGTTAACATACTTTAATACTTGTAATTACAGAATTTTGTTTATTTTTTGTTTGAATGTAAAATCTTGTGTATGAGTTGTAGTCAATGTTCCCTCTAAGCTGCGCGGGTGCGCAATTGCGCACTGCTGGCACGGTCTCTGCGCACAGAAAATCTGCGTTGCACACAGAAAAAAAATCTAACCTGAATGAAATTAAAATGAATACTTTAACAATTCTGTTTTGCCGTGTTAGTCAGTAAGTACTGGCTGCTCCCGTATGGGATTACAACGATGCCACCTTATCCCATAGTCCAGCCAATAATGTGATTCACATTTGTATATACAAAGCTAATCAATGTCGCTGACAGGCTATGACAGCGTCCTTATGTGCCGACACCGGTGTTTTAGCTAGCAAAGCGGCATGGCGTCAATGACAACGTGTACAACCATTGGAGATGTGAGCAGGACAAACGGAACAATTGACGGAAAAAGTGTTGACTTTATACCAGTTTTTAAATTGTGTTGATAGGCCATGTAAAACCAGAGTTCTGATAAAAATATCTGCAATGTTTGGTTTTCTTCCTGAATACTATCGTTGTTTATATTTAGTGCAGGAAGAAAGGTAAAAACTGCGTTTTATAAGGAAAACGCTCGAAAGCCCTCTCCACCTGTGAGCAAAAACAAAACCAAAAAAACCC
Source organism: Mchenga conophoros (assembly GCF_057382185.1). NCBI lineage: Eukaryota > Metazoa > Chordata > Actinopteri > Cichliformes > Cichlidae > Mchenga > Mchenga conophoros. Next base: position 16,113,637 of record NC_140532.1, read on the forward strand.
CACTCCTTCCTATTGGTGGAAAAATGTACCATGTCGACCAATCAAAAAATGATATGGCAACATGGCATTTAGATGTTTAGGAAGAGGGACGTTTTAGGAGTGACGGCGGTGTTTTGAGATGTGAGAGATTTGCGACATTTAGCGCAAATCTTGTGCAGTTAGTGTGTAGTGTAGTCAATAGTTTTGTTGTGTGCGTCAGAACAATGAGGTGACTGCTGAATGTTACAGGTGTTACAGCAGTGATACATCTCCTGTTGTCAGGCCTGCAGCTATCAGGCTGTTGTTCTCCTTTATCTCATAGTGGACAGAAATTATTTGTTGGAGTGGCACAAATGATTTGTGTGGCATCAGATTTGATGCAGAACAGCTGATTGTTCTGTAAATAGTTTGTTTATTTAAAAAACCGCCTTGGCTGCATTTTGGGTAAACAGCTGCAAAAAATGTTGTTGTTTGCATAACTCTGTTACTTTTTTAAAGAAGTAACTATATAATTAATTGCCCAACATTGGTCATTATATACTGTATTTTGCAGACAGAGACTTACAGGACTATCTCCCAGACCACAGACTCATACTCATAATACAAGTCAGAGCTTTATAAAAAAAAAGAAAGAAAAAAAAAGAAAGTTGTGTTTTCAAAATTGGAGTTCAAGTTATTTTTACTTCCAATAGTGTTAACATGCTACACAGGTCATGAACAAGATTTCTTTTTAATTTTCATTGTAAGTGGGCTAAAGCAGTTAATTAAAAGTAGTCTAACATAAATGCTGTAATTTGATTATTTTAATAAACCGTGTAACTTGGATGGATTCAATGCTGCCGTGACCACAGTGCACACGTCTGCTGTTGCTCACAGAGGTCCAAGGGACCGCTCAGGGAGTTTGTGCGTTCGCTCAGACACGTGAAAAATTAGAGGGAACATTGGTTGTAGTGTGTGTGTGTGTGTGTGTGTGTGTGTGTGAGTGTGAGTGTGTGTTTGTGTTTTGTCTGTGCTCACAATGCAAGTGTACAATGTCAACCCTGTGTCTTTGCAGGTAGGTAGTGGGTAGTCCATATACTTGTCGACAGATTAACAGTCTCTGCCCCTTGCCATGGTCTATGAAATGTTGTGCAAGGCTCGGACACATTAGGATAGAAGTGCTTTGGGCTCCATCTAAATGCTGGGGATGACGTTAGGACTGTGAGCACAACGGTGAGCACAACATCAAAGGTAGGTTACATTGGGGTTTTTTGGCAGGTAGTTGCAAAAGGCAGGCTGGCTGGTTCAACAGAATTCCTTTCCACCACACACTCGGACCGCCTCCCTCCTTTTTAAGCTGATGTTGATCGACTGGTACTTTATGAAAACAGACACGTGGATCTTCGGGAACCTGCAACAAAGAAAGTGAAAGACAAAGTGTATTTTGCAAGCTATTCCAATTTTTACAATTGTTATTCAAGAGTTATGCTTACACATACGTACACCATGACCTTGTTAAGATGAATAATTCTGGATAGGGAAAAAGCATTTTATCTATACTTCATTGCCTTGCAGAGCAAATGTGTGCAAATTATGCTTAATCAGCAGTGTTGCTCATTTGTCTTTGTTCTGTTTTGCATGGCTGCATGTAGAGTATTGTGAAAATAATCACTGAGCTGTTTGTTGCTTTTAATTGTTACTCTGCATGCTTTGTGAACTGTTGCTTGCATGCTTCTTTTTAATCCTTTCAGTAAGGTATTACTCATTTTTGAATAGCTTAAACACTGTACATCGGTAGGACTTTATAGAATTTTATAAATGCAAACCACTGATGTGCTGCAGCTGCACTGATTCACTGATTTTTTTATATTCATAATTGCAGTGGTCGTATTTATGCATAAAGCATGGTTCATTTGACACGTCCTGACACATTAGAGCCATTTATGTCAGTTAATTTCTCAGTTCGCTGTCCATGTTTTTGCTATATATTGCCTGCACGTGCATCTTTGTCTTAAGACATTAAAATGTTTTTTTGAGTACATTTGTACGGTACTGGGGTTCTTTTTGGTAAATGGACTGGTTCTTATATAGCGCTTTTCTACTCTTCTGAGCACTCAAAGCGCTTTACACAACTTGTGCATTCACCCACTCACACCCATTTGCACAAGCACATTGTTCTAAGTGCTTTCTAAGTAACATTCACACACATTCATACTCCGATGGATGCATCGGCGAGCAATTCGGGGTTAACATCTTGCCCAAGGATATTTGGCATGCAGACTAGGGGAAGCCAGGAATCGAACCACCAACCAGCTTAGATATGCAGTTCATGACAGAGGGACCAACAAAGCCACACTGGCTGACTTAAAAACAAATGTTGGTTGAAGGATGGGATGCCATGTAGCTCAGGCGGTAGAGCAGGTCATCTACTGATCGGAAGGTTGGTGGTTCAATTCCTGGCTTCCCCTAGTCTGCATGCCAAATATCCTTGGGCAAGATACTAACCAACATCCATTGGAGTATGAGTGTGTGTGAATGTTACCTAGAAAACACATAGAAAAATGTGCTTGTGTGAATGGGTGAATGCACAAGTTGTGTAAAGCGCTTTGAGTGCTCAGAAGAGTAGAAAAGCGCTATATAAGAACCAGTCCATTTACCATCTTAGCATGAGGAGGAGGTGCCAGGCTGTTGTGGCTGTGAACAGTTCTTCCACATGCTACTGAGGCAGCTGTGTGGTAATTGAATACAATTGTTAGGTTACCAATGTCTCTTGTTTCCTCAGACTTAAATCGCCCTAACCCTAACCATATGTCACACCATTTAAGGGGGAATAAATAGATTTCCAATAGTAGTTTTATTGCCAAGAAGCATTGTTATATCAACGATTTGTCAGCAGCAGCTGTGTTGCAAACTATTTTATGTGTTTAACCTCTTCATATATTACAGTTTTATCTTCTTGTGTGACATTCTTGGTTGATTAGATCAAGGGTATCGAACTCCAGGCCTCAAGGACCGGTGTCCTGCAGGTTTTAGATCTCACCCTGGGTCAACACACCTGAATCAAATGATTAGTTCATTACCAGGCCTCTGGAGAACTTCAAGACATGTTAAGGAGGTAATTTAGCGATTTAAATCAGCTGTGTTGGATCAAGGACACATCTAAAACCTGCAGGACACTGGCCCTCGAAGCCTGGAGTCCGACACCCCTGGATTAGATGTTGCCAGTGTCACCTCTTTCATGTGAATGTGCAGGAGAAACTGTCGGTTAACTGGGTTAACGTTATCAGGGTGATAATCAGCTTGAAAACAGAACAATGAGCACTTATCCTGATTGCCACTGTTAGGCTAAGTGAATCCAGATAACAGAAAGATATCCTGGGTATGCTGAACTCACTTTGTGCTAGAGGACCCAGGACACAGCATAAGAAACAAAAAGCAAGCTGTACTGCAACTCTCCTGAGAGTTCATGAGAAAGCACCACCAGGTAAATAAACAAAAAAAATATCTTCAAACCTAACTAAATACAAACAAACCCACAAGCGACACAGAAGGAATAAACAACACACAATCCAACAAAGGCCACAGAGAAGACAGGAATAGTTAAACACAAACATCTGATTACTGATGGGAAACAGTAGGAAGGAAAATGCACTTAACAACAGGTAAAAATAACCAGGGAATCAAGGGAGGCAGTGAGGGAACGAAACTGATGCAGGAAATGAAAGAAAGGGAAACAACCAGCAGAGATGAATACCAATCTAAATACAAACACTTTACAACAAGTACGGGGACAGGGAAACACAAAGGGACTGACGCATGAACACCGAACGGGACACGCGGGATCAGATAAGGACACACTGAGGCAACCAAAACACAGAAAATATAGCAACCTCAAATAGGAACCTACTGATGCTTCTAGCCAAGAAACATTTATAACCCAAGATCTTTCCATTGATTTGAAATATCGTGTTATTGTACTTTAAATTAACGATCCATTAAGGAGTGAAATGTAAATTACTTTTTTCATTTACACTGGATTTACACCTCTATGGTGCCTAAGGACACAGATAATATTTCAAACATTAAAGCACAATCAGTTCATTTAGGAGGCTTGTGTAATATAACAGTTAAAGATGTATGTTTGTGCTTACTCACCTAATGATTTGATTAGGCATTCCCTCCATCTGAAAAAACAAACAAACAAAAAAAAAACAGAGAAAAATATAAAACACTTCTAAAAAATATATGAAAGCATGTCCAACCAATGCCACGCATATGATTTGATGCATTGCACACAGACACCAGTAGATGGCACCAGGGATGAGAGAACTGGTTAAAGATTTTTGAGCTATAATGAAAAGATTCTCCCACGCCCTGAAGTAAGAGAGAAGTAAGTGGTGCATTATCATCATCAGAGTATTATTGGTATGGTAAAGCTAATGATAATGATAATGCCAAGTTTTCATTTCTATGATTTTGTCTATAAATCTTTTATAATTTATTTTTACCTTTAACTGTAACTCGAAGGTCACCAGAGTTTAGGACAAGATAAAATAAATTGCAGATCTGAATTATTTATTATGATTGCTGTTTTTATTATTACCAGCTGCATTCACAGGCCATCAAACATAGCACCCGATGATGTTACACACGCCAGTTTTCACCAATCCCTTCTGCTGATTAACAAGTCTTTTCTTTTACTAGTTCGTGTCCATCCTTCCTCCTCACCTCTCTTTAACAGTTTGCCCATGGCTGTCTGGTTCCATTACAGACTACAGGGCATGGACATGCAAATCGCATTTCCCACTGGGAGACATTCCTTTACCCAGGCCTTTCCACAGTACCTCACTGTGTCGAGCTGTGATCGTGATGCAGAATTACATACAGTATGCATGCATGCTTACCAGTACAAGACAGGCCTTTTCTACATGTTTCGTAAGAAAGTGAGGTTATATTTTGATAAGAAGTTTGCCAGATACTCACACAGTCACAAAACTGTTGGAGACGCAGCAGAAATGTGACTTGCAAGTTTGACTAATTTGGAAATATATCTGACTGTATCCTCACACATGTTCAGAAGCTCAAAGCTCCTGTTATAATATCCCCAAAACAATAATAGAGATCAGTTTAAAATAATTCATTTACCTTGACAAATAGGTGCAAAACAAACTAGCAAAAGAGATTACAATGGCATTCTCTTGCAGAAGAGACAGTGTTCATAACTGTAATCAAAAGAGAACAAGAATCATTTTTTTTAGCTGCCTGACTCGCAGGGATGTGGTGGGGAAAAAGCTTATTAAGGGGTTAAAACGGGTGCTCATTAATGGTTGTAATTATCCGAAAGAAGGCTTATGCCAGTCCCTTCGTTATATTCAAAGTGTGCATCTGAAGCTTTCTAAATTTAGCTTTGCTTTTAAAAAGGCTGCATCAAAAGCTCATTACTTCAAAACTTTCACTGGGCGTGAACGCAAGAGTGCACTGACTGTAATCCTTTCATGGATTTAGTTCATCTCATCTCTTTTCAAGCCTTGTTTATATTTTGTCACCTTGTTAATGAATGTGCATTTTCTATTTTCAGTCTGGTGAAAGTCACTTGGGCTGTGATGAATCGCGAGCCGACTCTTGAAGCAAGCTTTAAAACGTTCTTGCTCTGTGTGTGTGTGCATTTGGCAGTCCCCACCAACACAAACTGCATTAAGATGCACTTTCAGAGCAATTTATATGGCACCGCTCTGCCAAAAAAAACAACAACGAGAAAGAAAAACTGATTACTTCTCAATTAATGATAAAAATGTTAAAATATTTGGAAATTTAGTGGGATCAGTGCCTAGTTCTAGAAATATTTACTGTAAGTTTAAATACATTTTTCAGAAAGGAAAAATGAGCTTCAGCTATTTGATGCGTCATGGATGAGGAAACTTCTCCAACTATGATGGGTTTAATAACTTTTTTCACATCAGCTTTTATGAGTAAGATGTTGCTTTAAGTTTTCAAAGGAAGTCAGTCATGTCTTATTCTCACCCTTGCTTTCAGCCAGCAGCTCCTCTGTCATGAGGCCGTCCTGCCGGTTCCCCAGGACGAAAGCCAAGAAGGAGAGGATGAGGGCGTCCAGGATGCCCATGATAGCCAAGATATAAGCCCAGCGAACGGAGCACGCGCCGAGGCTGTACTTGTCAGTCTGCTCTCCGCACATCCGCCGGACCTCGTCGCTGTCCCATCCATCAGGATAGATCATACAACCCAGCACCAGACAGACACCTAGTCGGAGGCAGAGATGGGCAACGTGAATCAAACGAAGAAAAATAAGGACAAGCCAAGAATACATATGAGCATAAAGGAGGAGAATATAAGGGTGGGAATAATGGTGTTTAATAGCAGTGACAGATTTAAAGTGTTTTGACTACTCAAAACATTATGGATTTCCCAGCATCCTCAACCTTTTACATTGGTGATAATATTAGATTTATTGCTCATAATTCTCTGTTTTGTCCCAAAGTGTTTAACTTAATTTAACCTAACAGATTCTTCTCTAAGGTAATGTTGCATCAGAAAAGCACAAGAAAATGAGGAGCCCGTCTAATTCTTTCTCACTTATTGCCCAAAGGGTAAAATTTCTCTCATCTTCACTTTGAATGAGGTCCTCCTCTGAGGTGGTGCTGCAGCAGAGCAGCAGTAGACCTGGAAAAAAAAAGCTGACTGCACAATTATCCACAGCGCATTGCACATTAATAATAAAACAGACTCCCCACTTCTTTATTCCCTGAACACCTAGTTGCTTTCAATGTTTTGCCCCTGAATGCTGTTTGTTTGTGTATTAGGTTTGGGGGTTTTGAGCGTTTTTCTAGTTTATTACCCATGAACTTTCAAACACTTACCTGCAATATGTGTGTGCCACTGTTAGGTTTAGTATGGTATTACAAAATAGGGTGATCTTTTCTTTGTTACACTACAGGTAACAAAGAGCATTACAATTTGTTTGATTCACAACACGAAGAGTTGTGTTCAGCAGCAAATATCTCCGAGAGGTAGTTTGATGCTGATGGCGTAAAAGAAAAGAACTACAGCTGCCTCTGAGTTTCATTGGCTTGAATTTAAGACTCTTAGACTCACATTTTCTTAGTTGATTGATTCCTGTGGCCATTTTGGAAAATTCTTATCTTAATATTTTCCCCCTTAAAAAGAAAACACAAAAAATATATAACCAAATCTGGGGTATATGACAATTTGCTTTAACTCTTAAATGTTCACACTTTGATTGGTTTGTTGTTTAACTGACTGATGTTGCCTTCTCACAGAAAAGATAATAATAGTTTGTAATAATAGTTAATAATAGTTTGGTTGTGATTAGTATAAAAGACTTAAGTAGCTACTGTGAAAGAGATGAGCATTTCTTACTTGGTTGTGAAAAACCAGATGTGAAACGGAATGGCAGGTCTGACTGGTAAACTGGACACTGATTGGCGATTCACAAACCATTAGCCAATGAGCGTGCAGTTTTGTACCCCAGATCCACAAATACTCCCATTTGAAATATTTATTTCCTAACTAACTTCATTAAATAACGTTATTTTTTCTAAACCAAAGCTACATCTATGTTTTGTAACATCTGTGCTTATGTCAGATCTGTTTCCCGTATGCACAGCCTGTGCATAGCAGCTAACAGTCACTCGCACAGCCACACACTAGCATGTCGTTAGCAAGGAAGGTTTTCACTGTAAGCGAAGACACACCAGTTCACCAAAGTGCAAACACCTAATGAAAGCACCCTTAACCAGCCAAGTTTAGCATTTTAAAGACGCTAACTAAGGGAAAGTGGCTAAAGCTAAATAATTCAGAGTCAGTCAGAAGCTAGCAGCCTTGTTATGAGCAAAGGATCAAAAATGTTATAAGGAAAATTATGGAGAGGTATAAAGCAGAAAATAAAGGTGGGTGTCTGTTATCTGATGGGGTGTTGCATAAATCTGTTGCACCTGCTTTTGTTTGGTAAGGTAAAATATGCTAGGTGCAGCGAGTGTACAGCAGCTTATTTTCCATTAATTATTTGTACCGCTTTCTGACTGCAGAGCACTTTATTTTCAATTGTACTTAAGTGAAAACAGATCATGTAAACTAGTGTAGTTTTGAGGGAAATGGTTAATCATTTATGTTACTATGAACCTTCTTGTTTATTTAATTTTACTTATTTTTAAGTGAAGAAAAGTTGATTTTTGTTTGTGTACACAGTCAGCTATAGTTTTTTAGAAAGAAAATCAGTGAACTCTTACCAACTGTGCTTCTCCTAGCAGGGGGTGTGTTGTGTACGTCATTCATCGAACAGAGGGAGTACCAGAGAAGGCCATTTTCGATATTCACCCAGTCAACACGCATTACTATTCTTTGTCTCCTTTTTGATGTATTTGCTACAAAGGTAGCAAGCACTTTTCTCGATCTTTCTGGCTGTCTCCTGTGTCGCTTTGGCTCAGTTCAACAGGATCATGAATATTAGATTGAACCACAGGAGGATCCCTCTTAATAGTTTTGTTGCCAGTAAGATGGAATAGGAGACAAATACTGAACGTGTGACGGGAAGAAGGACAAAAGATAACACTCACAGTAAAATATGTCTCAGTCACTACTGAACTCTATTTACTACAAAGTCTGCCTCTGCTGATAATCATCTCAGAGGGATGCACTGGACAGGATTATACCAACAGAGGGTGCCACATATGTCACTCTTGTTTCCAGAAACAGCTTGTGGTTAGAGGAGGAGCACATGTTCCCTTCATGCACTGTAACAGAATGCCTGCTATGAACTAATCCATAATCACACAACACTACAGAGAAGCCCCATCCAGCACAGCACTGCTTACATAATGAGACCTTTTCTGTGAATTTGGATTCCCATAAAGGTTACCATCAAGCAGTCTACACCCATATCATAATAACACCAAAATAAGCAAGAGCGTTGACTTCTTTCAGTTAAGAGGCCTTTAATAATAATTTAAAAAAAGATTATATGATTTACGAATGTTCTACAAGACATGTGGGAATTCTGTTAGTGGATCAATTATTAATCGGAAGTAATATGTAAATAATACATGTAATGGTGCTTTAGCTGTAATTATGGGCTCTAGAGAGTGACAGTGGATTCATTAACACAGGAATTTTAGAAAAGAGAAAAAAATTATGACATGGTTAAACGCCCTATGCCAGTTGGGATGGGGTTCAACCCTCGAGTAACCCTGAACTGGCGAAATAGAATGAAAGGACAGACAAAAAATGTTGGAGTAATGGAAGGTTTTGGCTTTCCCCAAAGGGACAGCACCAGGATTGTTTTTCCATATACATTTTCCATATGCAACTCTCAAAAAGAAAAAAAAAAGTTGTATATAAACCACATGAAATAAATGAAAACCTGATTGATTGTTTGTTTTCAATGTTTTATCTGATCTGTTTTATGTGATGCTAATTGGGTGTTGAGTGTTTGGTTTGTGGACTGTTAATGGGACAAACCAGTAAAAACACATCACCTTAAAAACTGTGTCTGCAATTTGTAGCCATGCACTCGAAGTTCATAAACGGTTAATAAATTCATTAAAAACAGGGTTGGCTTGCGGATATATTAAAGTGGGTTAAAAATAAATTTGCTGAATGCTCATAAACTGCCCATGAATGATAAATAGGCTCTCATAAAGTAAAAAAAAAAAAAGAGAGACAAAAACCATCTCATTATCTCTGTGAATCTGCTGGCTGCACCCGCTTGCACTGCACTGAAGCAGAACTTCATGCTGCAGTAATAAATGGTGTGCTCCGGCTCCTCGCCACAGAAATAGCAGCACACCTAACAGAATGCAGCTGTCAGTCGGAGCGGAGACGAGACATTAACTGACGGGCATTATCCTCCCTTTTGGCTTTTTTTCCTTGTCTCCATCTCGTTCCAGAGCGGCAGACAGGCGCAGAGAAAGGGAGAGACGGATGATGAGGCAGGGCGAGGCAGAGGCACGCAGAGATATATAGGGAGAGGATGGAGGAGGGGACGTGGTGAGAGACTGAACCCTTGCCATGTTCCACTCCTGTGTGTAGCCGCCAGCAAGTACCCAGCACCACTCCAACGTCATGAGCGCTGGCTACCATATGCTGGAGCCCCTCGACAAGCAGAGCTATTCTCAGCATTTACTTGTTTTTGTTTGGAGGTTTTTTTTTTCTTTTTTGCAGGTTCCACATAAGCACACGCCTTCCTCTGTTTGTCTTCTCCTTTTGGGGAAAATTGGGATCAGGCAAGTGTAAAACTGGACTGTGAAATGCTTGTTGGCTAACAGCAACTTACATAAGAGACTGTAGGTAGGGCAGATTAGGTGCAAACAGCACTACAGTAGAGTTTGAGAGCAGACCGACAGATGGTACAGAGCCGTGTGATGGCAGCAGATTCGTCAGAAGCACATTGGCTCATTTTTCCCAAAGAGACAAGTAAATCCCATCGATACGGAAAGACCTTTGATTTATAATTTTCCCTTTTCATAATCTCCGCATGTCATTTAAGAGTCAAGGTGAGCAGAGGTCTGAGCAGAGGTGTGACCACCAATGCGGCAGCTTCATTGGATTTGTGCATCTGGTTCGAGAACAAAGAAAAACAAACCTGTAATCTGTTTTGCTGTAACGCTGTCAATGCGGCTGCATGTCTGACTGCATCATTTCACTGTTACGGCATGTCATTGATTGACCTGGAACTAAACAGTTGTGTGTATTCCCAACTCCCTCCATCACTCAAACGCCTGCGACATATCTAAGCCATGAAAAGGGATTGACAATTTTCAGCTCCCACAGTCCTTTGTGGAATGTGTTTTCTCCTCTCCTCATTTAAACAGCTGCGACAAACTTAATTATGCATGCACGCATAGTAAACTGTGCTATCTGACGCTGCATGTGGATATGACCCTCGCACATAATCGAACACGTGCACGCTTCTTTTCGTTTAACATAGTAACACTTAATGTCTTTTTCACAACGATCAAACCCCGATGATGAGTGTCGGTCCAGAACTTACATTAGTGAAATGGTGACCTAATTATTGAGGAAAATCTAGTTCTGCTCAAGGCGTTTATTCTACACTCTTTTATGCTCTTTCATATAGAAATCGACTATGTTTAAAGTGGAAGCAACATAATGACTTAAATCCAAGCTGGTTCTCCAAACCTACCGAGTCGCCCCGTGTGAAAAAGTAATTGTCCCTTAAACGTAACAGCTGACTGTGACGCTGATTGCAAGAACAGCAATCAATGAATTTTGGCTCACATTCTTCTTTGCAGAATTGTTTTAATTCAGCCACATTGGAGGGTTTTTGAGCATGAACTGTTTAAGGTCATGCAAAAACAAGTCAATCTGATTAAGGTCCAGATTTTGACTAGGCCACTCCAAAACCTTCATTTTGTTTTGTTTTAACTTCAGTTCTTGAACTCCAGGGCGTGAATTAGTGGCTTGATATTCACCTTCAGGATTTTCTGGTAGAGAACGGAATTCATGGTTTAATTACAGGAAATCGTCCGGGGCTTGTAGCAGCAAAACAGCCCCAGATCATCACACTACCACCACCATGTCTGACTGTTGATATGGTCTGTTTATGAAATGGTGTTTTAGTTTTAAGGCAAATGCAACGGGACAGAAACCTTCCAAAAAGTTCAACTTTTGTCTTATCAGTCCACGGAATATTTTCAGAAAAGTTAAGGTCTTTTCTGGTTCACTGTTCTGGGCTGTTCTGTGACCTCCTGGATTGTTTTGTTCTTGGAGTAATTTTGGTATGCTGGCAACTCCTGGTAAGTTTTACCACTGTTCCAAGTTTTCTCTATTTCAGTGTAATGGCTCTCACTGGGGTTTGATAAATCCTAAATCCTTAGAAATATCTTTGTAATCCTTTCCAGACTGATAGATGTCAATGACCTTGTTTCTAATCTGCTTTTAAGCTTCTCTTGATCTTGGTGTCATGTGTTGCTGATCTTTTAACCTGCTTCACTTTCACACAGTTTTTATTTAACTGACCTCTTTATTCAACGGCTCTGGCAATAATCAGACCTGGGCTTGGCTATTAAAATTGAACTCAGCTTTCCCCCAAAATTTGGTTAATCACAGTTAATTCATGATTTGACATGGGTGGAAATTGCCAGGAAGATTTGGAAGGTGTTTGTCCCTTAAATAAAATCATCATTTAAAAACTACATTTTGTATTTAATCAGGTTATATTTTTCTAATACTAAAATTTGGTCATCTGAAACATATGTGTGTTGGTGTATCTGATATCCTTGTGGTGGTGTTGTTCCTGCCTTGTAGGGGGAAAAAATCCTTTGTTTATATAAAACTCTCTTATAGAATAAATGGCAACTATTTCAAGTGTTTTCTTTATTCATTTATACAATATAATAAATATATTATCAAGTTAGGTTTGGTTTTAGTCTAATTTACGTTACTCGTCTTGGCTTTCTCGTGATTGTTTTTAATAGTATTAGCCAGACTCTGGGCTAATGCTAACCACATGCTCAGACAACGTTATTGGTCAGTGGCAATTTTTTCCTGGATCAACATCATTATGATGACAACAACAATTGGATATCAGTGCAGTAAGAATAAAAAACATGCAAAAAGAAAAAAAAGGAAATCAGAAAGGGGGTAAATACTTCTTCACTGCGCTGTATTTTCATTTGTAGTCTACATCTCATTTATCTCAACAGATTATCAATGTCAAAACTTCTACATCTGAATCCAAGAGCAAGTAAAAACAGATAACAGATGCCTCACGGTACCATTGAATGATCACAAAGAAACATATGTAGGCCTTGATATCCATGTGACGATGATCTGCACTGTCATAATTTAATACTTAATTTACTCAGTCCAATTCTGTAAGCTTAATTTTCAAATGACGAGGGTGTAAAATGAGACTGATTAATACAATCTTTCCCATGGCAAATTCAGCCTCTAATGTGGGCATGATGAATCCCCTTTTCACACTTGACAAGACTTTTCTCTGGCTCTATAGACGAGTGAATGAGTACCCAAGAAAGATGGCCTAAAACCATGACAATGATATGCCATAATTGCCATTAGATAAATGGGGTAATTAAGGATGTATGATCCATATATTGTGGCTAAATGGAGTGTGAAAGTGTGTCTCCACATAGTATAAGCTTGCTTCATGATGCGGGTTTATGAGGAGGAATTATACATGCAATGAGAGAGCTATTAATAATATTTAGATAGAAAGTGTTACTGTTGCAGCGTTTATATGTGGCTGTAGGAGAACTGATCCTCTTATATCAGGATCTTGATATACTTTAAGACACCCCAGCTGGGCACAAATATAAGAAAGTTCTTTAAAAACATATTTCCAAAGTGTCTGGGATACAGTGGAAAGTGGAGCGAGATAAACTTTTAAACTTACTCTGACAAGCTCCCCTGGAAGATGAGGAACATGCTCATCGGGATGAGCTGTCTACAGTCCAAATCTATTTCTGCTTCAGTTGCTGGCAAAACTTGATGGTTGCTGGAGGGGAGCAAGGAGCTTCCAGGCACTCTGAGTATTCCCCTCTGTCAACATCTTCAGCAATTTTCTGCACATCGAGCACATAATACCCACAGCTTACCTATCAATTCATTTGAAAGGATTAGAAGGAGCGGGCGATGGCTTATTTCATCGCGTTATCTCCGTTCTGTGTCAGGGCAAGTCTTGCAAATACTTTTTAACCATCTTGTAATGTAGCAAATAACCTTCCTTCAAGAGCAAATTGCATTTACAGCATACAGGATATGCTACGGCAAGCACTCTGACTTCTGCTACAGGGAATAAAACTCTACAAGAAGGAAATCGTTCCCAATATAATTTTGGCTACAGCTTCAGAATAAACCTGAATCCCAAAAAATAGAGATGGGGGTAAAAAAGCATCTCTGTGTAAGCAGAGAGGACAAAAAAGATGCAGTGTCACTTCCACCACCTACGTGCTAATACACAAAAAAATCATTTAGTCAATCACTTACAACAGGCAGCTGGATTGCACTGAATAATAACTCTATTGTGCGCATGTGTGTGTGTGTGTGTGTGTGTGTGTGTGTGTGTATTCCTCCCTAGAGCCCTTGTTTTGGGTCAAGGTCAAGGTCATATTTGTTATATCAATGCATCATTTTCAAAGGTTGAACATTCCCATAAGAGGCTACCCACTATTACTATGACTAAAATAAATGTACGGTGCGCTTAATTTTCTGTTGCATCAAATCTGAAAGCACTGCAGTTCAGGCTCAATAACATCAGTGATGCAATTTTTATTAAATAAAGTAGATATACTAAACAATAGATGAGGGGTTAAAGGGTTCAGTTCTTAGTAACTGTTAGTCTAGCTATCTAGGATATTGTTTAAATCCCTCCTCCCCGTCAGAGTGTATGTCCCCTGATTCTTACGCCATCTGGTCAGAGCCTCATTATTACACATCAATTGAAGTTAAAAAGAAGATCAGCATGTAAATGCCCTGCAGCAAGCTAGACATACAGTAGAAAAGGCTTTTCTTGGAAATTATCAGTTGACTGCACTTAAGAGATATGGCAGCTTAGGTGAGGATACAGAGGTAGAGAACGCAGGCAGCGGGGGAGAGGAATCATGGGAGGAGTGCGGAGTAAACTGCAGTGAGCAGAGCAGGAGGGAGTCAGGCTGGGGTGATGGGCTTATGTAACAGGTCCAGATGCAGCTTGTACCTCCACAGAGGATAAAGATTGGCAAGGGCAATGGGGATCAAAAGAGACCTTTGAGTTCTCTGTGACAAATACTCACTGGGTCACCCGTTTGGGGACCATGGAGGCAAAACAGCAATGGCTTAGGCAGGACTGTGATCTCTCAGTGAACATTTGACAATGGGAGCATTCACCCAAGACAGAATGAGAGTCCAGGACAGAGCATCATCCAGCCAGGAGACAGTGGTTTGAGCCCAGCTGGAACCTTTTTGTTTTGGGTATGCTTAGCTTTTTTCCTCTTGCTGAGTTTTTTAGGTTTTCACTTTCACTCACTGATTAGGATTAGAGACCAAAGTTAGGGCTGTGCGATATGACCAAAATCTTATATCCCGATATAAAACATCTATCGTCCGATAACGATATAAATCACAAAAATGTAACATTTTCTGTAAATTCTGTGAATCTCGGGTAGCTGGGCGTCGTATATCTGGAGTCGAGTGTTTTACCGATACATTAAACTATACATTTTTAGACATAGGTTGTAAAGGCCGCCGTTTTCTTTGTGAGTATTTATTACACAGGGTGCTGCGGGGAAAAGCCTGTTCTAACGTTTGAGTCTAAGGTTTATTTTTTAGCACCTGACGGCTCCTTTTTTGCTTCTCATCGGTAAATACTCTGCATACTCTTTCACGTGATTCAGTTTATTTTGAAAAGTCTCAACAGGATCTTGAGCTTTATTGTGAAAGGTTTATGTGGAAAATAAACAAGCGGACACGTGATGGTTTTACCGTTGTTGTTGCTAACAACAACGCATAAAAACAGGTGCTTGTCCGTCTGTAGTGTGGTTATATTAAATATAAGAGAAAGAGAGAACTTTAAGAAATTAATATAACCACTACAGTGACCATCAAAACGATGAAAAAATATTGCCGTAAACAGTTTATTTTGCAACAGCACGAAAGAAACGATAGCGTAAAATGAAACGATAGACGTTTTTATATCGTCATTTGATATATATCATTATA
This sequence comes from Mchenga conophoros, assembly GCF_057382185.1. NCBI lineage: Eukaryota > Metazoa > Chordata > Actinopteri > Cichliformes > Cichlidae > Mchenga > Mchenga conophoros. The sequence goes on from NC_140532.1 coordinate 16,129,306, forward strand.
TCGAACAGCCCTAGGTCAGGTTTTACTTGAGTCGGTTTAAGCAATTAAACCCACTTGGCTATTTTCAAGAAGAGATCATTGTTTGGTCATTGTGGTGCAGTGGTTAGCCCTGTCGCCTCACAGCAAGAAGGTCCTGGGTTGGAATCCATCATCTGGCCAGAGCTTTTCTGTGTTTCTCTCCAAGTACTCTCAGTCCAAACATGCAGTTAGTGGGATTAGGTTAATTGGTGATTCTAAAGTTACCATAGCTGTGAGTGTGTTTCTGTATCTTTGTGTCTGTCTTGCCCTATGATACCTTGGATACGCTTCAGCTGGATAAGTGGAAGAAAATGGATGGATGGGATTGGTCAAAGCTCACTGAAAAGTGGTGACTTGAGAGTGGCATACCTGTTTTACTAATGCTGTTACTCGGTGTTTGATGTGCCAAAGAACACATTTGGTATAAATAAACCAAAGCTAAAAAGCATTAATGAACACTGATGAACTGAAAATGAAAATAGACTAGTCAGGCCTGCTGTAGAGAGAAAAACATGTTGATTAAAATATGCTGATTATGCATGGTCAGTGTTAATGTTATCATATATATATATATATATATATATATATTAGGGGTGCAACGATATTCGTATCGATATTGAACCGTTCGATACAGTGCTTTCGGTTCGGTACGCATATGTATCGAACAATACAACATTTGTAATTTATTTTATCAACTTTCCTTCTGACGATGCTGTCTGTGTTGAGCGCTCAGTGAATCTGCGTTCGACTACTCCGCCTAGGCTGCACTGTCGAGCGCAGATCCACTGAGCGCTCAACACAGACAGCATAGTCAGGAGGAAGAGCGCAGGGCAAGCTAGCGAGACAGAAGTTAAGCTCTCCTTGCAAGATGGACCTCCCCCACCCTCATTCAGATCTGGCGTTTGGAATTATTTTGGTTTTCATGTGACGTATGACCCTGAAGGTAAGCGAGTCATGGACTAAAGTAAAACAGTATGTTGGATGTGCCATGCAATGCTTAATTACATTGGTGTGAACTAGTGTGTTAGCGCAGTTAGCTCGTTAACGTGTTGGCCGTCTAGCCCCATGCACGGGGCGATCGGCGGTAGCTCGTTAACGGAGATTTGCCGTGTTGTGGCGTTAAGGTCATTTCAACGAGATTAACCTGAAAGCACTAGTGGGAACACAACGAATATGACTGCACATTTACGCTGACATCATCCTAGTGCAAAGACAAAAACAACAAGCATGCTACTAACTTTAGCCGAGTCATTTAGACAGCTGTTAGCACGTGATTCTCCTTATGCTGCTGAGAATATAGCCCAGAAGAAGCGGATAGTATAGCTTTTATTTTGGAAAGAGACATTTCTCTGTAATAAACTCTCTTTTCCAAAGATGAGTGATTCCTCAATCAGATACAGGGCTTGCAAAATCGCTAGCCCGACGTCCCGGAGCTAGCGATCTTTCCAGTCGGGCTACAAAAATCTCTCTGCCCTGCCCGTCGGGCTATTGTAGGAAAAATATATGTCAATGCTTTTGCATTCTTTCAGAAATGTAGCTGGGTAATTATGTCATTGGCATCGGTGAGCCACTGTCAATATGTGACATATTGAAATCGCGTTTGAATTTGCGCTTGTTTTTTTGCTTTCACTTTGCAATGACAGCACTGATCTGTGAGTGATGATAATTTGTGCACCAATTCCTCTGACATCGTCTTATTAATCGTTAGCTTACTATGCAAACATGACAAGTGAAATCTCCCGCAGCAAGCTTAAACATGTGAGAGGTTGATCGCGCAGAGAATCGCTGAGCTTATGTGAGTCCGTGTGTAAAAGTAGCAGTATATATATTTTAGTTCTGCTGAGCCAAATAAGACAGGTCGGGGTGAAGAAGTGACAGCCAAAGAAAAGCTTACCACAAAACGGAGAAGTTATGACAAATCAGACTATAAGGCAAAAAGAAAGTGCAGCTTTATGGTTTCATGGACAAAAGAATTTCTGTGGCTGCAATATGACGAGCTAAATAACCAGGGGTGCACAAAAGTGGTCCGCAGGTGCGCATTCGCTGTCAAAATAAAAAACGCGCACAAGGGTTAGGGTTAAATTTAAAAACTGTACTTTTGAGTTAAAATATATATTTATAATTTTAATAAATGACAAATTAAAAAGGCATGAACATTTTTTTGTATCAAAAAAATATCGAACCGTGACACCAAAGTATCGAACCGAACCGAACCGTGAATTTTGTGTATCGTTGCACCCCTAATATATATATATATATATATATATACACACATACATGCTGCATCTGCACCTCCAAAGCAAATATTATTTTTAGCTGTTAGACAAATGCACCCAGAAGTTACATGTGCATCACATATTCATCACTACAGCATGCAAAGTTTTTTTTAACACTCTAGGTCACTGTGCCCTTGCCATCCCACCTCATCCCTCCCCCTGTGGAATAAATCAGCAGCCTCCCCTGCCGGAGCTCTGGCCTGAGCTAGGCCACTTCTGAGATCACAGAGATTAACTCCGGCAAATCTATACTCCACACCCTGCAGCGCTACAGGGACACTGAACACAGGGGAGTCATGATGATGACTTGGCTGGCATTTTGAGTTTTGTATTCCACGCTGCTACATTCAAAGTCACAAAGTGTGGGCTAATTAATCAGCATTGATCTGTTGGTTTTTATCTCCAGATAGGCAGTCTTACGGTTTTTAAATTAAACCAGCTGTTCTGTAACCACATAGTAGAATTAAATCAGCAAGTATGCATTACAAAAACAGCATAGACCTCGCTTCCGTATGTGCTGTAATCACTGCAAAGAGGAGCGAGTGCATTGCATGCATGCAAATTACCATGCTTCAATGTGCAATGTGCATGGTGGTGTGTAGATACGGACTGGCATTTATATGGGGCTTTTATAGTCTAACTGACCACTCAAAGCACTTTAATCTATGCACTGTGTTCATCGCTCATTCACTGCCAACAGTTAACCAAACATGTCTCTGGACTGTGAGAAGATATCTGGGCACCCAGACAGAGACCACGTGGGCACAGGGATAACATGCAGTGTCCACACTGGAAGGTCAAACCCAGAACACTTGTTTCTGTGAGGGAGCAGTGCTGACCACTGCACCACCACGCAGGATAATATCCTTCATCGATCTTCTTTGCCTGTCCACAATCAGCAGGAGTGTGAGCTGCATACATGATAGTTTAGTTGCCTTCCTCTGACTATAATTAGATGGTTCAAGTGACCGTGTGTTTTTTAATTACAAAAAACTGGGGGATGGAACAGTGTTAACGGAGAGGTAATTTGAAAGCAAACTACCTGGGTGGACGTGAGAAAAATGGGTAAGAAAGCAAGCAGATCGTTCCTTGATTTTTTGATGTGCAAGGAAGACGAGTGTGCCAAATAACAGCGTAGAAACAGAGCTAAATACAGACTGTTTCACCTTCGACTCTTGAGCCGGGTGCTGCAAAGGTGTGGATTAGTGCATAAACAGTGTTGTGCATCCAGTTTATTTTGCTGCAAAAAGGTTGAGTTTCACTGCTGCGCTGAGAAACAGCAAGAGGATAAATCAATTCTGTAACTCCTGAGCCAGTTTGTTTCCCTTTACGACCTCACCGCTACTGCCAATGTTCCCACACGGCCATGGTAGATTTCAGCCAATTTTCAAGCCATTTTTAGTCTGAAAAAGATTCATATATCTGTTTCGAAATCTCTCAGATCTCCTCCTTTCATTTGTCATTTCATTCCCGGTCCCCTGGCATAAAGAGGTATGAAGTTTTCCTTTCTCACTGGTGTTATAGTGAAAGGCACTACTGTGTGTTACTGCAGTAACAGCAGAGAGTGCTGTCCTGTGTTGTTTCATGTTGTTTCTCAAATCTGCCACAGTGGGTATCTATTTTAATGTACTGTTGAGACACATTACTCTGTTTAGTACAGAGTTGCAGCAGTGCAAGTGACTGGGCACAGGGCTGTCTCTGTCACGTGTTTAACAGACTGCAGCAAAATCTCAAAAAGGGCTAAAGAAGGATACGTTTCTGTCACAGCTGCAATCATAGTTACACAAATGGAGTTGTGTGGATGACATAAAATACTGATAGAAAAAAAAAGAGATGTCAAAAATGGACAAACAACAGTTGCCGGGAGACAGCTGTAATGTGCCATAAACCCGATTCAACCTGCAGCAAGCAGTGATCAAAAACTTTGAAAATGCTGAAACTGAATGTATAATTTTGAAGAAAATGTATTATCACGTTTTGAAATTAAATTTAAAACTTCTAATATTTGAATATAAATGGAGGTCTTTATATGCTGTATGCTGCTATAACATAGTGATTCATAACAGCAGCTTGAAGGAGTTGGACCTTTTTAGCACAATGCTAACAAAGTGTATCAGTCCCCGAGGAGGGATGGACATGCATTAACATGTAGAGAAGTGGAACACATCTGAAATGTCTAGAAAAAGCATCAAAATCAGTCTTTTCCTCAGATTGCTTTTGAAAGTCTGATTTGTATCTGGACAAAAGTTCTCATTTGCAGCGTTTACTCCAGAGAGCTGGAGCATTTCTGGTCCAGTGGCAGTGACTAGTGCAGCTCAATGACTGCTGCTCTCATGCTGAGCTCCAACCACTTTCCACCTCTACATTCAACCAGGATTTAAAGCTCCTTTCACAACAAGCCTCTCAATAGAGCAGATGGACTATGGGAGTAAAAGCCAACAACAGCGAACGGAGATAATGATACAAAGAGAAATATGTGGAGAGAGACTGAGGTGACCAGAAAGACCAGCTCGTCTTCGCTGAGCTCTGTCGTCTCATTTGTTTTCTGTCTGTCTTCTGTCTCTGACCTGGATTTTTTGTTTACCTCAAAATCTTTTGTTATTTGGTCCTTATTATTTTTTCTTTTTCTCATCACCTCGCGTGTTCCTAATATTCTCACTGTCCTTTTTCACCACTGCTTGAAGCATAGAGGTTTGAAGTTTTGATGTGATGATCCTGTTTGATCTGTTTGAACTCGGTGAGTTTGGTTTGATGAGAAACTAATCCCATATTCAACATGTGACACTTTGTTCCTTTTCTAGCTTTCTGTGACTCACGCTCAACTACTGTGACTCAGTGTGCTTCAGTGAGAAAGTTATTAACGAATGGATCAGGAGTTGCCAGTTAGTTAGGCAGCATGGTGGCATGGTGGGAACTCTCCGTGTACTCCAGCTCCCACATTCCAAAGACATGCAGTTAGTGGCAATAGGTTAATTTGTAACTCTCAATTGCCCAAAATGGTTATCTGTCTCTATGTGTTAGCCCTGTGGCAGACTGGCGACCTGTCCAGGGTGTAACCGCCGTCTTGCCCTAAGACAACTGGGATGGCCATCCCTCTACCCCCCGTGACCCTGACAAGGACAAGCAGAAGAGAATATCTGAATCAGGAGCTGAAAACTAAACTTGGGGTGTGGTTGAAAAACCACTTTTACTAATAATACCTAAGTGAAGTAGTTACAGGAAGATGGCCAGACTGCTTTGAGTTAAAAATAAGGTGGCAACAGCAGCTCAAATAACTGCTCTTTGCAACCAAGTCATGCAGAAAATTAAGAAAATCTCTGAATGTATAACAACTTCAAAGCAGACTGGCTATGGCAGCAGAAGAGCACAGTGGGTGATATATTCCTGTCAGCTGAGATCTAGAAACTGAAGCTGCATTTCACATTGATTCATCAAAATTGGACACCAGGAGATTGGAAATACATTGCCTGGTTTGATGAGTCTCGATTTCTGCTAAAACATTCAGATGTGTGAGAATTTGGCATAAACAACATGAAAGATTGGGCAAAATTGGGCCCAACCTGGTTTCTATCTAATACAGTGTCCAGTGAGTGTATATATTAAATATTTGATCTAATTAAGCACAAACTGTCTTTTTATGGACCGCTAACTTGCCATGTTAGGAAAGCAGGAATACAAGCCCTAACTATTATTTTTAATTATTGTGATACAGCATCATCTTATGCAAAATAGAACTACCTCAATATAAAACATAAAAACCTCTTGAAAACCCATGACTCCTGATTGTGCAATAGGTCCTCCTGGCAAAGTGTGTCATTTATGCATCAATTAATCATCAGAGGTAATTATGCAAATACTACAAAAAGCACACAATTTTGCACATACGTTACTAGGAATGATTTCTTGTTCTTGAGTTATTCTTGAGTATCAATAAAACAAAGAAAGAAATATTACAATAAACAAAGAAGTCAGAAAGTAGAAACCTGACCTTTATGAAATTGCAGTCCTTTGAAAACGAACCTGTTTATTCCAAATAGGTCACCCTCTGTCTGCACATCATTTCCTGCTTTACAGAGCTTTGGTGTTGCTCATTCACGTGTATGACTCACACTGTTTCTTCTCAAAAACAGACACTGCAGCGCGAACTACAGAAAAAGTCTGTCAGCCCGGCCGACAAGGCAAAGTACGCACGTCAGTCTATAAAACAGTGAAGTAATTATCGCTGACCTCGCTGTATATGTAGTTAATTGGTGTGCAGACCCCTGAAGAACTGCAGTTAAAGGCCAGAAAAGCGTGCATCATATATTTTGCTGTCTTTAAGCTCTATGAGGGGGGGTAGAAAGGTTGTACACACCTATAATTACATGCCATGAACTTTTGCAGGGGCACAGACAAAAATGGCTCTGCTGAGGAGAGTAGAAGGGTACGAGCCCATCAAAGGCCGGCTGGATGCTTGAGCACTCTCTGCACTCAGCTTTGTTTGGCCACGGTGGGCATTTTGAGACTTCTAATGTGTCCTGCTGGTTCACTTTCTCATCAAACATTCAATGTTTCTACCTGGACTTCACAGAAAAGATGGCTAGAGATGCGTTCTCACACGCTGATTCGCTGGCGAGGAGCATTGTGCAACAGCGTGAGTTTTCTATGTTAAGTGTTTTATCCACCATCCTCTGACCTCAGCCCAAGGGGATTTATGAAAGCTCCTGCAAAACCGGCATACAGAGTACCACTTAAATTACGTATACGCGTCAAGTATGACCTTGATTTTCAGTTAGTGTGCCTGAATAGACCTTTTACTCAATGAGGCATGGTACTGTTACATGCTGTGTTTTCATACCAGTCATATCACCCAGTAAAAATGTCTATAAGACACCCATAAGGATGATTGCTGGAGAAGAGAGAAAGGCTGGTGCCATGGAGCGGAGAGTGCTCTGAATACTGACTGTGTCCTTGGCCAATCTAGCAGCAGGGATGGGTGACAACAAGCTACCGCTGACCAGCTGACAGGTTTAATTTCACTTTGCTTTACAGGTATGAGATTTGTCATATACTGAGCTACCAAAATGTTTTAAAGTGAAAGAATAAGATAAAAGGAAAGAATTCAATGAAGAACCCTTTTGTATTCACTTTATTTTGTACTGAGCTGCCATTCATCACCATCTATGACTTGCACAGGAACTGCCAGTGGGCCACCTGTCTTCTATAAGTGAAGCCAGCTGAAGGTTAAGCTGATTCTAAGCGTAATAAAGTTTGACAGTGCTAAACAGTCACACTTGCTCATTAGGCATCGCTGTGCCAACTTGCTGTGGTCAGGGTCTCTCCTTTTGGCTTTCTCTTTCATCTCTTAGCTGCAGAAGCACAAAGCCCAGCGGTCTTCTTATTAGACGGGCTTATTGCGTTAATTCAGCCCAAACATAACACACTGAGCTGGAGCCTTTCCAAATACCCCCTCCCCTCCACTTTGCCTCATTTCTGTTTGTTGCAAACAGCAAGCCGACTGCTTTGACCACTAGTGCAGCTGAGCTAGGACCGATGTTTGGCAGCATCTGAACTCTTCAGATGATCGAGGCCTCTGCTGCCGCTGACATCAGCCCACCGTTAGTGAGAATACACTGCCAGCGGCTGAAAGGCTGACCTCGACTTATTTTGAAAACCAGCTCTGACATATAAGAGCACACACGTCTTCTGGCTGCGAGGGCAGGCTGAAGATCATTTGCATATAACAAGTTACATTAAATTGGGCTGCATTGTAACTATACATGTGATGTGCTATATTACCAACATAGCATGTGATTTAATGCTTATGTTATGTTGTTCTGTGGCCTTTAGCTAAAAGAAACTTTTTAATCTAAATTTGTGTGTGCCCGCCAAGCTTCATGCACCAAGCTATCTAATCACTGTGGGAATAGGTGTGCACTTTCCATGTGGTTTTGCATTACAAATAAGACAAGACCGCATATAAACATTTTCAGTTGCTTACGCTAAAACACTAGAGACTCTGCTGTGATTATATTATTACAATATATCCCATGAAATCCAAAACACTGGATTAAACTTGAAGTCCAAAGGTTCTCATTGATGCAGGCACGAGGTTTTTGAAATTGTTCAAATGTAAGACAAATACAAGGAAGAAAATGAATCAAAGTTTTTAATAGTTATTAATAATAAGCAGCCTTGTTTATTTATTTTTAATCATGAGCTGGACAATGTTTCATATGTTACTAAAACTGTAATCCAATCCATGCTTTCAGAAAGAAACTTGTTCGGGTTGTAAATACCCCAGCGATGTTGGTCATGCATTCAGCAGCCCTTCAGCACCATGGACAGCACGGTCTGCTCGGGAGGGCTGACTGCCAGCTCCCGGGGAGATCCTGGAGACTGTTTATTTTCACTCTGGCCGCTCCCAATTAATTTATCTCATCAACTCATCAATCAAAATTCGATCCATCCCAGTGTTTTGAGCCTAGCAGAGCATACACAGAAAACAGCTGGCCAGCTTCTAAGCTCTTGCAGGCATTTTACATTTAGGCAATATATTCATACTTAAAAATACGTTAAAAAAAAAAAGAAAGAAAAAGCAGTGGCGGTGAGCTAGCCTCCGAAAGGACACTTACCTGATGCTGCTTGCATCCAGCCACAGATCTTGTACACGGTGGATGTGCTGAGGAGGAAGAAGAGACTGAAGCAGCCGATGCAGGTGACGACCAGCATCATAGACATTCCAATGAAGAAGGAAGCGGCCTTGAACGCACCAGAGGGGATAGCGGAGAACTCAGTGAAGCTACCCTGGCAGGTCAGGTCTCTGGAGACTCCGTCTCCAATACAATAATGAAAAAGGCCGAAGTAGCCGACCTGCGGCGTATCCATGCCATCTCCAATCCAATAGGGCTGCGAGAAGATGGTCACGTTAACAATACCGAACAGAATAGTGAAGATGGCCCACAGAAGTCCGATCACACGGGAGTTGCGGACGTAATTGGTCTGGTACAGTTTCGCGGCTTCTGCTGACGGTAGCATTGATGCGGCGGATCCAGGTATCATTTTATGCAATCACGAAGACTAAATGAACGCTGCGATCTGTCCGAGAGCAAAGCGAGGGCTTAACATTTAGAATATAATCAGCTTCTTCTTGTTATGATTATTATTATTATTTAACCTAATCAACGCTTAAACAGCAGCGAGAAGAACGTGAGGAGCGATGCCTGTGCATCTGCAACACAGCAACATCTGTCAGGCGCGATCAACTCATGACGTCGCATAAAACCAGGCGGTGAACCAAGTGAGGAGCTGAAGCGGAGAGCCTGAACCCTGCCTGTGACCGACAGCTGAAAAGTCAAAGACTATAGTGGAACAAACGGTCTCTCACTGCGCTCGCTCCGTGTGGCCGTCGGACGTGCACATCGCTGCCGCACTTTTATAGCTCAGTACTGCCCTCGGAAAGCCTCCCGACATCTAAAGGCATGTATTCACATGGACCTCAGCTATAGCCTATAACATATGACGCGCACGTATCCTCGAAGAAACGGCTTCAGCCTGTAACGAGCAGCCCGTTATGTCTCCGAAGGTGGTCGCACATACATACATAAGGCCCTTATTCTGCTTAGGAATCAATGCAACCCGATCACAGTTACCATTCAGAAAACACGGCAGCCCCTCTCTGCGTCGTCAACGATAAACGTGTTGGTTATGACAGCATCGCGGGGCTGTCGGTGATGCTGGGACTCGGAGAGGGAGGGGCGCAGAGACGACGCAGAGGCAGTCCGTGCACATAGTGACACACACCTTCTGGATAACGCTGCGTCAACGGCCAGTGGACTGACGAAATATGAGTGCGACTTTAATGGTCTAAAAGTGGAAAGATTCAAGGCGTATGAATGTATTTTTATTGCTGGATGATACTCCACCGCCATCCTCCCGACCTCCTGCTACCAGAGGCACCTGCCGTTTTGCAGGGGAGGGGCAAAGAAAGGAGAAAAACGACTAACACTCCTCGGTTTCATGACGTGTGCTGGTCTAATGCCGAGAGGTTATGTAACAGTTCATGAAACTGCAAACAGGGGGGTGATCAGCTTAATGCACAGTTTGTGTTTTGCTACTGAAAATGCAATAAAATTGCAAAGCCATGTTGACTTTCATGGATTAAATACTAAAAAAGGGGGAAAAATTGTTACAAGTCCCCCTTCTTGGGAACTAAGGGAACGATCAAATAATCAGGTGAAATAAACTTAGAGAGCACATTGCCATGATGGGTTTTTTTTAACGCCACCCTTTGTGTAGTTTCAGGGTAAGACAAAAAAAAAACAAAACAACAACAACAACAACAAAACAAAGCAAGTAAGCAACTAAAACAATTCAAATATGCCGCTGTGGAACTAAAATGAGCAGCAACATGCACAGCAAGCTATGTGTGTCATATATTGTTGGATACCTATAATAAGCCTGGCAGAATTATCAAATAAAGAGGTCAGCCTATGAAAAAAATCATCCCTGTGAGCCAAAACATGATCATTTTTTCTTTTCTTTTCTTTTCTTTTCTTTTCTTTTCTTATGGTCAGCACAACAGGCCACACACCTATTCAGCAAACCAATCAACAACCAATCAGAAGAAAGCTGACCTGAAGGGAGGAAGCTGAAAGGAGTTTATTTTTAGACAGTGGATGAATTGATGGGCTACATCAAGGTCTAGTTTAAGGTTTATGAGGCTTACATTGAACTGTGAATTATGCAAAGCTACACTGTAAACCTGAACAAGTTAGCAGAGCTTCTTCAGGTTTTTTAAGCTGATGAACTTAAAAGGTGAAGCTTATCCAGACTCCAATATTTTGACTATATTTGACATCCACCTTTACAATAACCTAAAATGCAACCCAAAACAACAAAGCAAAAAAGAAGGGGGAAAAAAAACAATTTAATAACTTTCAGGTTTAGGGTCAAATCGACCTCAGGAATCAAAACTTCCCAAATATGACTGCCACGGTATTTAAATAAATAAGTAAAATGAAATTATGCAAAAATAACTGTTGATCAGAGTGGATCAAAAATAATAAGTTGAACTATTTCAAATGGAGGAAAATGTTAGATGAGCATAAGCTATTTGAGCTAGTAGGCCTGTTTAAAAAAAAGGTTACATTACTTAATTTATTTAATTACTTTGAGTATTTGGGTTTACAGTGTACTCTGTTTAGGTCAAGTGTGACAAATATGCAGAAAATAAGAAACCAGGAAGAGGGCACTTTTTTTTTACAGCACTCTAATGATAGAGTAAAAAATAACATGAATGCAGTGAAATTAAATTATGCAATTTTTTTTATTTAAAAAAAAAAAAAACAATGAATAAAATCTACCAGGTTCAAAAAATAAAAACAAACAAACAACAACTCAGACTAGTGTAGATATTCCATGTTATGATCTATGCATTTATGCCTCTGGTTTTTAGTAGAATTAAATACATTAGCACTTCTTTACCACTTTAACACAGCTATCATGAATGCATTTTAAGTCATTCTCCAATACAGGCTACATTCTGCATAGAAATCATGGTCATTTATGTTTTCTCTTGGGGGCTACTCTGCACATTGCTAAGGGATTAATGTTTAAAGGATTTACTGTTAAATGCAGAGTTGTTGAAAGCACAGACGGAACGCTGTGCATTCATCAGGCTGAGATGCTGCCTCATGACATTAGTGGTGTCACGTCCCGCTGATGTTTTATTCCTACAAAAAGGCAAAACACATAATTCAGCCACAACATAAAAATCTCTGACAGATGAAGTAAATAAAACTGATAGTCTTACATTATTATGATGATTGAGTGAAAAATCTTGGAATACATATAGATGTTGACTAAAACCACCTCCAGAAATATTGGTGCAGATCTCCTGTCCATACTCTGATGTGTTCAGTAGCACAAAGGGGATGTAGGTGGTTTTAATCTTGTAGCTAATCTGTGCATTTTCCACCTGTTGTGAAATGAACAGTGAGTATATGTGTTTTCATCTTCCATATCCCGTGGATGCATTAGCCTAACGCAGGCATCCTCTGAATGGATGCCAGAGAGATTTAAAAGCAATGATGGAAGAATGTTTTGTTAAGATTAAAATGCATTCTTGAAAGTTTTATTGAGAGATTTTTACATATATAAAACTGCATACAGCATAAACGGCTAAACTTCAGGTTTTGTTCTTTTTAGAAATTACACTTAAATTACACATTCACAGCAGCATAATGTCAGAGCATTGTGTAGTGAGGACTTAAAAGCAGGAAAGAGAAGCCAAAAGCACACTGCAGAGATTAAATCCAAAGCCCATCACAGAAACAACTTGGCTGAAGGAAAGAGGGGAACAAAACAGATGTCTGTTTTGTTCCCAAACAAAGGAACCAGGAAAGACTGGGCTATATGAGACCAGACACAGGGAACAAGCTGAAAACCAGCTCCCAGGTTGGATTTGGGGGACAGGCATCCTCTCTACCTCCTCTCGATCAGGCTTAAATCGTTCCCTCTTCATATCTAGTTATTTAGCACATGTAGTCATGGCTGGATCAGGTGGCCCTGAATCCTCACTTACACTGCAGCAGGGCACAACTTCTGGGGGCTTCCCATGATGCACTGTTTCTTCTTCACTCACCTTTTTCACACCTTTCTTCATTTAAAAAATAGTTATTATTAATCTCAGGCTCGCTTCCACAGTATGTCTTTGTTCTGTCTTCTTCCCCTCACCCCCAACTGTTTTCTCTGTCATGCAAGACGTCTGCACCTACCTGAGCCTGGTTATGACGGAGGTTTCTTCCTGTTAAAAGGGAGTTTTTCCTTCCCACTGTCTCCAAAACACTTGCTCATAGAGGTCACCTGATTGTTGGGTTGTTTTTCTGTTTTCTCTATATTATTGTAGGGTATTCATCTTAAAATATAAAGTACCTTTGGGTAATCATTGTTGTGATTTGGTGTTACATAGATAAATCTGATATAAATTTGTAAAAAGTTGAACTGGACAGAGAGGAAGCAAAACTAAGACGGGACAACAGAAATAACGATGTTAGCATATGTAAATATTTAATTCTCAATCCTCGATGCATATTAACAGATGATCATTAAGCACAGGTGGACCAAGGCATACATAAGACAAAGGGAAGCACAAAGAAATATTAAGGAAACTAATGGCAGACATAAACCAGAAACCGAACTTAAAACTCAACACCAGGATATATAAATGAACACAGTAAGAGCATTTCACAGTTGCACAGTTGACATGAAATTGAAGGTTGAATTTGAACCTAAAGTCAAAAGTTGAAACACCAGCATGCTATTGCCCATCGTCCACTTTAGTTCCTGTACCACAGTCTTTTCCTTTTAAGATGATATAAAATACTGTACACCTGGTCTTGCCCAATAGTTTTCCAGGCTTTCTGCAGGTCTTCCAAAGTTGGACACTTGGAGATTTTCAGTAAACCACTTAACTTTGACCAATAAATGACTCAAGCAGAAAAAGGCACCTAACTCATCAGTTGAAGTTTTGTTGTATTGACACAAAAAAAAAAAAAAAAAAAAAAAAAAAAACTTAGCAAAGGTCCAGTACCTTTAGGAACTGCAGAAACACATAATTTATTCCCATTTCTTTGCCAACTGAATCTATGGAAAATGCCAAAAATAACACCGTCTGACAGACTTAAAATAATATTTATGCATCAACATTCTTCATGAGTGAAAAGACAAAAAATGAATTGTCTTAATACAACAACAACAAAAACTTTGTGCAGCAGATGAACAGTATCGGAAATTCAAGTCTGTAACATATAGTTGAAGCAGTTGGGCATCAAATCAGATTCAATTCAATTCAGTTCAATTCAAGTTTATTAATGTAGTGCCAAATGACAACAAAAGTTACTTCAAGTAGCTTGACCACGTAATGTCCAGACTACAATATTGTGGAGAAAACCACAATAAAAAAAAGAAAAGAACGTGACAAACAAAGACATGTTAAAGATTTAGAGAAACAAATTATTAAAGTTAGTTTGGAAATAATGATAGAAGAGGAAAAAGTCAAAATAATTATTGGCAGTTATTAAAGTAGTATTAAAAATGCTTACACAGTAACGAATTCCTTACTAAATGAGTTTAGAGGCTGAGAAAGTGCTTTGGCACCTTTATGGTGCTTACAGGGAGTGCAGAATTATTAGGCAAATGAGTATTTTGTCCACATCATCCTCTTCATGCATGTTGTCTTACTCCAAGCTGTATAGCCTCGAAAGCCTACTACCAATTAAGTATATTAGGTGATGTGCATCTCTGTAATGAGAAGGGGTGTGGTCTAATGACATCAACACCCTATATCAGGTGTGCATAATTATTAGGCAACGTCCTTTCCTTTGGCAAAATGGGTCAAAAGAAGGACTTGACAGGCTCAGAAAAGTCAAAAATAGTGAGATATCTTGCAGAGGGATGCAGCAGTCTCAAAATTGCAAAGCTTCTGAAGCGTGATCATCGAACAATCAAGCGTTTCATTCAAAATAGTCAACAGGGTCGCAAGAAGCGTGTGGAAAAACCAAGGCACCAAATAACTGCCCATGAACTGAGAAAAGTCAAGCGTGCAGCTGCCAAGATGCCACTTGCCACCAGTTTGGCCATATTTCAGAGCTGCAACATCACTGGAGTGCCCAAAAGCACAAGGTGTGCAATACACTCAGAGACATGGCCAAGGTAAGAAAGGCTGAAAGACGACCACCACTGAACAAGACACACAAGCTGAAACGTCAAGACTGGGCCAAGAAATATCTCAAGACTGGTTTTTCTAAGGTTTTATGGACTGATGAAATGAGAGTGAGTCTTGATGGGCAAGAAAGGGTATAAAAGAAGAAAAACTAATGACATGGCCTCCTTGTTCACCTGATCTGAACCCCATTGAGAACCTGTGGTCCATCATCAAATGTGAGATTTACAAGGAGGGAAAACAGTACACCTCTCTGAACAGTGTCTGGGAGGCTGT
Source organism: Mchenga conophoros (assembly GCF_057382185.1). Lineage (NCBI taxonomy): Eukaryota > Metazoa > Chordata > Actinopteri > Cichliformes > Cichlidae > Mchenga > Mchenga conophoros. The sequence continues at coordinate 16,144,579 of NC_140532.1, forward strand.
GGTTGCTGCTGCACGCAATGTTGATGGTGAACAGATCAAAACACTGACAGAATCCATGGATGGCAGGCTTTTGAGTGTCCTTGCAAAGAAAGGTGGCTATATTGGTCGCTGATTTGTTTTTGTTTTGTTTTTGAATGTCAGAAATGTATATTTGTGAATGTGGAGATGTTATATTGGTTTCACTGGTAAAAATAAATAATTGAAATGGGTATATATTTGTTTTTGTTAAGTTGCCTAATAATTATGCACAGTAATAGTCACCTGCACACACAGATATCCCCCTAAAATAGCTAAAACTAAAAACAAACTAAAAACTACTTCCAAAAACATTCAGCTTTGATATTAATGAGTTTTTTGGGTTCATTGAGAACATGGTTGTTGTTCAATAATAACATTATTCCTCAAAAATACAACTTGCCTAATAATTCTGCACTCCCTGTATTAAATCAGTCCTTATTTCCTACTGAGCACCAGTGTTGGTCAAGTTACTTGAAAAAAGTAATCCGTAACTAATTACTGATTACTCCCCCCAAAAAGTAATCCTGTTACTTTACTGATTAGTTGTTTTCAAAAGTAATTAATTACTTAGTTACTTAGTTAGTTTTTAAAAACACGATTTACAACCTGAAGAGGTGATAAAGCGATAGATCTTTCAGCCCAATTCTACTTTTTCTACATAATCCATCATACAAAATGTAATCAAACGGAAAAGTCTCTTTTTTTTAACTTGTTTTATTAGTTTTAATCTTTTAACTTTATGCATCAAGCAAAAATTTAATTATATGCAACATTCTCTGACTTGAATAAATTAGTTTAACATTTAAACCTATTTTCTGTCATGGTCTCCGTGCCTGCCCGGTCGGCCCCACAAGGCTACAATTGCTGTTTCTGTTCTCTCCCTCTCTGCCTGGGCGGAGCTCACTGTGGGCTCCCGCCCTTGGCCCACACACACACCTGACAACACTCACCCATCATCACCGGGAGCACTATTTGAGGCTGGAACACAGATCCTCTCGTTGCTGGATGATTGTACCCCCAACGTTAGTGTTCTCACAGCTCTTGTGCTTCATATTTGTGATTAGTTGGTGACCTGCCTTCTCGTCTGCCTCAGATCTTCCCCCCGGACCTGCGACCTCCCTGCTGCGGGAACGCGTGTGAGTGTGAGCGAAGAAGACGTGAGCGAGTTACCCTGTGATTCCCCCGGAGTTTTGGATCCCTTCACTGTACATATATTGCACTGGCACTGTAAATAAACTACACCTTGGAGATACCTTACCGCTCTGCGTTTGAATCCCTGTACCAGATCGTGACATTTTCTGCACATTCCAGCACATAAAATAAAATATTTTTTGTGTTTACACTCTTTCAAATAGATGCAAGTAAAACACAGCAGAAAATAAATAAAGTCAAAGACTCAGCGGTCCTGTCGCTCTATTTTCACCTGTAAAGCAGGACTGGGGGTAGGCGGAGGTTTACCCTGGTGCAGGTGTGCCGCGGTCAGTTGAAGAATCCGCGAGTTTCTCTGTGAGTTTCCCATTATGTCGTTGCGCACTCGGTGCTTGCTTGGAAGTTTAGGAGTTTTTTTTGCTGTAAAAAGTTTTCTTCCCACGCACGATGGACGCTAATGTTTTTGTCACTTTTTATGGAATCAAACTCAAAGTAAGGTCAGTACTTCCACACTTTAAACGCTGCACGCTCATACTCTCTCCCACAGATATATGATCCATTGTTGATCTGCACACAGCTGTTGTCACCAACGGCACACTTGCTTACGTCACTGTCATGAGACATTCTCGCAAAAAAATCATGGTTTTAGTAACGCAGTAAGGCAGCGTTCCTACGGGAAAGTAACGGTAATCTAATTACCGATTTTGCAATAGTAATCCCTTACTTTACTCGTTACTTGAAAAAGTAATCAGATTACAGTAACGCGTATCTCTGCTGAGCACTACGGTTTATTTTAATGTTACAGGTCACCATCTGCTTTCATATAGGCTTGAACATCTCACCAGTTTTAACCCACACATTTGAATGCCTTATTGCACTTTTTAATAAAAAAGCAGTATTATAGTATAGTATTATGTCTTGCATACATGACATAGTATTTGCCAATTTTAACTGCCATTCTCTCATATTGTGTACAATTGACCGTGATTTGCCTAATTTTTATATTGCTTTGTAAGAAATGTTTACAATTTAAGTGTGCTGAGGATGGGAATTTGCAGCGTAGGTTAGCCCTGCTGTACCACTGAAGTTTCGAGCGGACTGGTTGGAGCAAAGCTTAGCTTGGAGTTATTTGCGCATATTATAATACTGTACAATATAATTTTTAGTAAACGTTTTTTAATTACGTAAAAAATATGCATTTACTATTTTTAATTGGCGTTTTCAGCTTTTTATCCATCTGCAGGGGCGCCACCCACAGTATGGAAACGACTGCATTTAGCTAACTTTTAGCAAGGGAGGGATAATCGCTTGTGCCACAGTGGAAATGTGTGTCCAAAATGTCTCCACAATGCAGGTAAGTGTTGTCAAGCCTGCACGACGTTTCAGAGTTTATATTAAAAAAAGAAAAACAAACATTTAAGCTAACTCAGCGAATGAAAACGTGTCAATCATGATTTTCATCAGCCGTGGAAAGAGCCTGTGAAGGTAAGTATCACAAGTTTGTTTCTTTTGCCTAATTAATGGATGCTGATAAGTGTTTCCACCACACCAGATTTAAGCCACAGCTGCTGGTTTTCAGAACAACCGAATTAAGAGTTGGCCGGACGTTTTAGAGCAAGAAAAACACATGTATTAGTTAATTACCTGGTACCCTTATGTATGTATTTATTGTTTCGCATGTTAGTCTGCTGACAAAAATAATAATAATTTAAAAAAAAAACAAACACAAAAGACTTTTCTTTTAGTGCTATTTCTGACAGTTTGATAGAAAAAGTCTCTTATGCTGGAGTACATGAACACAGTTTTAAACAAATCACATTAAGCTAGCCCTTTATCGCAGCAATTATTTTGATATTTGAAGTTGTAAACACAGGTGTCTAACGAGACAAATCTTTAATTTATAGGCAAGGAGGCACACAGTGGTGTTAACAATGAAGTGGGAGCAGACGAATCATGAGAATTTAAACAATTCACGAAACAGGGAACAAAATAAAAATCTGGAAAGCTTTACTGGAGAAAAGCAAAAGGCAGTGATTGGCTAATAGGAGACAGATGTGGAAGGCCACGCAGGTGAGACTAATCGGGGTGGGGGCATATAATCACAAAAGAGGGGTAAGATTAACAGGGCTGTGGAAGAGTTATAAAGTAAATCAGTCTCCCTCCGCTCCTGTGCTCTCTTCATCTGGCTCTGCTGTTTTAAGAACCTCTGTCATCAGGCTCCCCTTGGAAGCTTCCTTCAGAGTGTCATGTTTTTTTGTTTTTTTTTTAAACGAACTGCTGAAAAACAATTACACCGTTTCTGACGTGTCTCTCCGTTTGTGATGAAAGTATTTTTTTTCACAGCTTTGTAGAAAGAATAGCCAAACATAGTGCTTTCCTACTGTTTCTAAATCTGACCATTATTTTTTAAATTACATTCCGAGGTAAAAATGTGTTGGGTTTTAGATTTAATATATTTATTTGAATATAAATATACTAAAATGTTCTAAAGAGATTTTCAAACATTTTTTAAGATCTTTAATCAGCTGCAGCTTGGTGCAATACTTCTTCTCACCACCAGGGATCAGTATAGCCTAGCATTAGATAGCTGCACACGGTAGACTCAGAGATTGCAGATATACATTATTGCCAGAGCTCAAATACAGAATAACTAATGTGCAAAACTGTTTGTGTGACAAGCTTTATGAAGCTCTCTCTAGAAGATGATTTATGATGTCACTAATCTCTTGTAATCTATCATCTGCTCTGTGTGAGAGTTGTGGCTCAGATAGAAAGGTCGTGCCCTTCGTGCTCTGTGCCTTCTGGGCCATGGTGCTTCTTTAAGCCTGGTGCGCTGCAGAACAATATCGGAATAAAGAAATTATTTGGTACCAGACTTGACTTTCCTTTCCATTGCATAATGATAATCTGCAACACAGAGCAGTTAATAGTACTGTAGCAACATGCAGGGTGTTGACATCACAATTAACATGATTTTGGACACGTGGTGCAAAGCAAACATGCAATTTCGGATGCTCGCAGGGTCAGAATTGTCTGGTATTGAGAAAAGTCAAGCTACTCACAAGGCTTCCGCAGTTAAATTAGATTACTTTAGATGAAAAATGAAAGTGGGCTGAGACAAGGTAGAGAAAGGAAAGGATGCAAAGTGTGTTATGACTGTGAATCGGTCAGTGTTGGCTTGGAAATCGGGGAGAACTTAGAGGCAAGGCTGGGAACAGTGCCTGTGGGAGTTGAAGAGAAAGAATGGTTGGTGGAGGATAAGAGAGATCTGCATCCAATTTTAGGATGAAAGATAGGCTTGTGTGTGTGTGTGTCTGTGTTTGCATGTTTGAGAGAGTGAGTGAATGCCAAAAAGAGAGAGCCTGGGCATGCTGAGATAAGCACTGGTCGTTGGGCGGTTGTTGTTTTCAGGGCATATGAGCACATTATGGTTATGTTTAATTGTTGTGTAGTGATACGGGGCTGCAAACAGCTCTTTCTGAAATGTCGACCCACAATGGCGCCATTCTCGATAAGAGTCTTCCCGTGTCTCAGTCTCTCTCTCCCTCCATCTGCTGCTTCTCCTCTGCATCCCACAAGCTCTTTTTTTCTCCAGGAATTGAGTTTGTTTTTTCTGATGTTGTTTACTTGTTATTTTTAAGCGTAGTCACAAATGTTTATCTTATCATCTTTATTCTGGGAATAGTACATGTTCATGATCTCTTGCGGCGGTGCTGCAGTCACTGCTGACAGGTCCACTTCATTGCGTAAATCCTGTGCTGAGACTATTTTGGACAGTATTCCAGTGCTCTTGTTTTGCTGTGAGCAGGCACAAAACACTCAAAGTCATTTGCTCTGAATTGGATGTGCTGTGCTGAGCCAAAAAAAACAAAGCAAATTGTCCTGCTTGTTGTCCTGACCTGTTGCACCATCTCTGGTGTGGGTTCTTCCAACTGTGGGTTCTTCCACTGGAAACTGCTGTTTGGTCTCTGATTTGGTCAGTCTGAGACAGAGTTAGCTGAGCTCGAAGGGAATATATATGAATATATATGAATATATATATATATATATATATATATATATATATTATATTAGAGATGGACCGATCCGATATTACGTATCGGTATCGGTCCGATACTGACCTAAATTACTGGATCGGATATCGGAGAAAAATAAAAAATGTAATCCGATCCATTAAATATCACGAAAGCACCTCACAAAACTTGCAACACGCCGTAACTCACCTCAGAACGTTAGCACGTCGGAGCAGTATGCATCACGTGATAGAGCGGCTGTGGCATGTGGGACCTGTGGTGGTCTGGATAGCATGTGGAGCTTCGCTAGCAACCCGGCATTTCATCTCCGACAAAGTTATCCCGAGAGAAGTAAAGCAAGTTTGTAAGTCCATCTCTGAATGTTTGTAAAGCATTCCTGCGTTAAGCTTAATGAGCGACTGCCTCTCCTGCTGCTACTTCCATCATGAAACTGCTTAACGATCAGCTGATCGGCTTTTCTGTCGCGAGTCCGTGTCTCTAGTTTGCTTTTGGCCCACTTTGCACCAGAAAGAGGAAACCAGCGGCTGAACAACAGCAGCACGTTTAAGCTTGATCAGCTGTTGTTAGAATGTATTTAATATTAGTTTCTACTCGAGGATCTTTTTCTACGTAGCTGACGCTGGTAACTGTGCAGGGGCGGATCTAGCAAAGTTTAGCCAGGGGGGCCGATAGGGCATTAACAGGGAAAAGGGGGCACAAAGACATACTTTTCTTTCTTATTCTCATTTAAAATGTCTAGCTTTTAATAAATAATTATCTGACACCCAAAGTTTTAATTTGATGCAAAATGAATAGAAGTACATTACTGTATATAGTGACTATTAAGTCTAATATATATACCCTAGTAAGCTATAGTACTTTTTCCTTTGGGAAGGTACCATCTGTGCAGTCTGCAATTTTGTTGAAGAAAGATGTTGAATCTATTTAATATTTCTTGAAAAATAATTGATTTCTGTGCATTTTTTTTCACACTGCATCAAATTAAGGTTGATTACGTCGATTAAGCATCATGAGGTGGAGCGTGAGGGGTGGTTCCCTATTTTTTATTTATTTATTTTTGTTGTTGCTGGGAGTTGGAACCCTATTAGTTAGGTTGCTTAATATTTATGCTAAGTACTCTTTAAAATACCAGAATAGGGAGGATGGTGTAGGTTTAAGTTTATTAGATTGATCAGTATTGCTGAACTATGAAATTTTTTTTTTTGCATACAGGTATAACAGAATAGCTTTAGTGTAGTTGTTTTTTTAAACTTGAGTATGAACTTATACAAAATGCAGCAAGATATTTAAAAAACAGTTTTGTTGATTAAAAAACACTATATTGGATTCATATCGGTATCGGCAGATATCCAAATTTATGATATCGGTATTGGACATAAAGTGGTATCGTGCCATCTCTAATATATATATTAATATATATATATATATATATATATATATATATATATATATATATATATATATATATATATATGAGTTAGACTACACGCCTTTGGAACAGAGGATCGCAAGTTTGATTCCTGCCTGGGGAGTCTGTATCCAGTAAGGGTCCTAAGGCTAGACCCCCTATGCTAAGCAAGCCTACCGCAGACATGAGCGAGACAGATAAATATGAAGGCATGCCGGCTCGGACGTCGCCTGGATCAACAAGGTCCGCGTCAGGTGTTGAGGAACCAGGGCACCCTGACGAAAAGTGGGCTACTGGAACAAGAAGGCATCGGTGGGCAAGGGACGAAAACAGGGCGCTGTTGGAATGCTACTACGCAAGTAACCCCGGCGGAAGGGGCTACATGAATAGGATGAGGGACCTATGGATTCTTCGATACCCAACATCCACAATGACGGCGAAACAACTAGTAGCTCAGTGTTCCAACATTCGAAAGAAGGGACTGCTCTCACAGCTAGAGATTGACGAGGTACAACACAAATGCTACGGCAAGGAGGAGTCAGGACGCCAGGTCAGGGGGGAGATATCATCACCCCCACCCGAGATTGGGTACATAGCCCCAAGTGCGATAGGAGAAGGATCGTTGAGTGCGAGAGGAACTGACCTGAAAAATAGGATCATGGCCAAGCTTGAAACCTGGATCCCCGTAGCTGGTTACCAAGATTACGTGAAGTACCCTCAGAAGGTCTGCTAGATGATGTTAATGCAGCACTACGGGCAATACCTACAACCACAATTACCGACACTAACAAGCTGATCTACAATACGGCAGCAGTGATCAGTGAGATGCTTGGCTACAAGTTGAACAGCGACAAGGGGCAGTACCCTCCATGGAGAAGGAGGCTAGAGGGCAAGATCAAAGTAGCACGGAGGGAGGTTAGCCAACTAACGGAGGTGCAGAAAGGTGCGACAAATAAGGTGCCTAAGAAATACAGCAAGCTGTCCATACCTGAGGCCTTGGAAACTGCCAAGCAAAGACTCACAGCCTTGGCCAGCCGCTTGAGGAGGTACACCAGAGAGATCGAAGGCAGGAGAATAAACCAGCTGTTCTCCACAGAACCAGCAAAGGTGTACTCTCAGTGGCAAGGGAACAATAAGAGAACAGCACCACCCAGGCTGGAGACGGAGCAATACTGGAAGAGCATATGGGAGAAGGACGCAACCCATAACGGCAATGCTCAGTGGCTAGAGGATCTGAGGGCAGACCACAGCGACCTCCCTGAACAGGGTCCAGTAACCATCACAGTGGCAGATATCCAAGAAAGGGTCTCCAGTATGAAGAATTGGACAGCACCAGGGCCCGACATGGTTCACGCCTACTGGCTGAAGAAGCTGACTGCACTCCACGAGCGTCTGGCAGCACAAATGAACCAGCTGCTAGTTAACGAGAGACACCCGGAATGGCTAACCGTAGGCCGGACGGTCCTGATCCCCAAGGACCCCAAGAAGGGACCGGTCCCCTCCAACTACCGACCAATAACCTGCCTCAGTACTACATGGAAGCTCCTGTCAGGCATCATATCGGCTAAGATGAACAGGCACATGGGTCAATACATGAGCGGGACACAGAAAGGAATTGGCAAGAATACCAGAGGTGCAAAACACCAGCTACTGGTAGACAGAACAATCAGCCGAGACTGCAAGACCAGACTGACCAACCTGTGTACTGCCTGGATTGATTACAAGAAGGCCTATGACTCAATGCCCCACAGCTGGATACTGGAATGCCTAGAATTGTACAAGATCAATGGGACCCTAAGAGCCTTCATCAGGAACTCAATGGGGATGTGGCGTACAACACTAGAGGCCAACTCCAAGCCCATAGCACAAGTCACCATCAAGTGCGGGATCTACCAAGGAGATGCTCTGTCCCCACTGCTGTTCTGCATAGGCCTGAACCCCCTCAGTGAGATCATTAACAAGACTGGCTACGGATACTGGCTACGGATACCGACTACGGAACGGAGCAGTTGTCAGCCACCTCCTGTACATGGATGACATCAAGCTGTATGCCAAGAGTGAACGAGACATCGATTCACTGATCCACACTACCAGGCCATACAGCAATGACATTGGAATGTCGTTCGGACTGGAGAAGTGTAGTCGGATGGTATCAAAGAGAGGGAAGGTAGTCAGAACTGAGGGGATTGAACTACCAGAAGGCAACATTGCAGACATAGAGGACAGTTACAAGTACCTGGGGATCCCGCAGGCAAATGGGAACCATGAAGAGGCCGCTAGAAAGGCTGCAACCACCAAGTACCTGCAGAGGGTCAGGCAAGTCCTGAGGAGTCAGCTGAATGGTAAGAACAAGATCCGGGCCATCAACACGTACGCCCTGCCCGTCATCAGG
>NC_140532.1:16158579-16208579 GCF_057382185.1 Mchenga conophoros
GGCGTATTTTTTATTTGTTCTTAAAACTGCTCGATTTGCTGTAGGCCTTTTCTGCCACTTTAATATATGATTGTAATATTGCCTTTATGTTCCTTTGCGTCTAGTGCAGCATTTTTTTGGATCTATCAAAGCACAAACACTTGGGAGTTTTTTTTGTTTGTTATTTGCTTGCATTATTATAATGAGAAGTCTTTTGCACAGATTTTGGCAGTTCAAACGTCTACATCTCCATCTGGAGAGTTAAGTGATAGAGATGAAGGAACTTGGCATTTTCACAGTAGATGTTTGCTGTTATTGACTGTTAAAGAAAAAGAAGGAAGCGATTCTATTTTTTTAACTAAAAGTTTTGTTTTCTGTGATTATCTGCGCTTCCAGAGACGGACAATTTTGCGAAACAACTGCTGTTTATCAGCTCTCTACATTTGCGTGGAGGGGCTCCATCTACTCTAACCAACGAGGCTCTGACAATTATTGCATTTGGCTTTCAGGATTGTAATAAAGCGGGATTTTTAATGTTTTTCTGTGATATACAAGCCCTTGAATGGAGGTTTCTTTATAGTGATAAATACAGCATTCTCTGTGGCGAGGTGAGATGATGAGAACTCTGCGTATTTCTCTATATGTGTGTGTACATATGTGTGTTTTTAATGTTGCACACCTGCTGCATGACTGATTAAGAGACAAGCAGTGGGAGCAGTCAGCTGTATGTACCTATGGATAAAGGCTGCATGTGGAACAAGAAGGTTTCATCACACCAGGTCAGATCACCTTGCACATACTTAGACAGTCCCCTTTCCTATTCCTGTCTATAAACTGCAGGTCAGCAGCTTCTTTTTCCTCTCAATCTGTCTCTATCCTTTCTGCTAGTTACTTACATACATCATTCCCATCATACCTCTCGCTCTCTCTTCCCTTCAGCTCAATCGCACCGTACTGGCTCTCTTTTCTTAGCAAACCTTTCTCTCATCCATTATTGAGACTTGTTTTTTTTCCTTGGGTCTCAGAATAAAGAAGGGGAACAGATCTTTTGAATTTTTAATGCCCGGTATAAAAAATGTATCATCTGAGCGATACGAACTGGTAAACTTTTAGCAGGACACAACACGCCAAGTCACGAGATGATGCTAGACCGAAGAAGAACATCATGGAGTGAAATCCCGTTTTCAACAGAAATCGCAAAAAAATCCCCCGAAAAAATCTTTCGACAGTTAAATGGGAGTCCACTCAAGAAGAAACAGCTAGTGACTGTGACTGTGGATGTCACCTTTGAGGAAAGGGGGCAACTTGTAGTGAAGCCGGGTGAAATAACTCCTAGTGACGCAAAGTGGGTGCGTCCTGAGTTAAATTTGTCCCAACTTCAATGTAGGGGATTGGAGTGACTAACAAGACACTGCAATGGGATGCTGTTGTTTGACACATTATGGGGTGCTAAATACATTTCAGAGTTACCTACACAATCAGAACCGGAAATTTACGTTCCGACTGTTGGATTAATATTTATCAGCAAATTTCAACCATGTCCACGCTAGGTGGGAAAAATTTTATTCAACCCCCACATTTAGATATATTTTTTTCTGTGGAGCTCTGAAAAACAGAGCTTTTTGTCTTTGCATGCAGTGCAAATTGTGTCCTTCCTTTGGATTCATTAGGTTATTTAATGAAACACTAAAACCTGGTATTTGATCTGTAGAAAAACAGTTTTACTATGTCTCTAAAAGGCATTTTCTACCACCAGAAAGCTCTCCAAGTGGCAGAAAAGAAACATGGCAAACTTCAGATTGTCACACTTAGTGGAACAGGTCTGTCATCAACATACTCTTAAGTAGAGATATCTGTGTAAACCTAAAGGCACAGGATGTCATTTCCACAGCTGGAAGTGTGTCTATCAGTTTGATGTTTATATTTGCGTCCATAAAACATCTTAAGCCTGGATTATCGTCTGTTGGACAGCTGCAGACCTGCTGTAGTCACTGCAGTGAGGTCACAAAAACTAGGCAGGCATGTAGACAGCTGGAGTTCAAAAAGTCTGGGAACGTCTTCTGATGAAATTTACCTTACTGGGATCCAAGCGGGCCCTCGTGTTCTGGCGTTAGAATGTGTTGTACCATGTTTCTCTCCTGTCATCACTCCCAGCACCCACTCTCACCTCTTCTCTCACCAAATCAAATATCAACCAAGTCGAGTTCAGCTCTATGAAATGGCGACAGTCTTTGTTAAGAGACACACATACCTGCGACTGAGTAACTCATACAAGTTCATGCCTTGCTGGTTGGCTCCAGGAAGACAGGAAAGCGAGAGGAGAGTGGGAGTAAGTATGATTAGGAAAAACAATTGAACAATCATGGGATTATATATGTTAAGGTGTTGTCCTGCTTGCACTCCATCTTGGCTGTTTGCTACTAACAACTAGAGAAGTGGATTTATGGTTTGGCAAAATGCAGAAAATCCTGAACATATTTTCATGATGTCTGCATGCGGTGCATCACTCATTGCAGTTTGACAGCCAATAGACAAGCAACCCGAGGCAAAGAAAAGAGAGCATGTAATGCATTCTATAGCTGCAGCACAGCGAGCTTAGTGAAAGATATATGTTGCCAGTGTGGAACCAGTTGGGTAAACTGCTCTCATTTGGTTATCCAGATCATAAATTTGAGTCCATGGATGAAGCGTCAGTGTGTCCTCCTCCATCCTTTTCCATACATATGTACATTGGAAAGCTCAAGGTGGGGGAAGAAGCACAAATAGGCCTACAGCCTGAGGGAGGGTCATATATTCTCACCATGGAGCCTGGAGCATGTCATCTATATTTATGCTCTCATTGAGCTTATTGTGTTTACAGATTGGCCACATCTTTTTGTTGTTTATAAATCCACCCTGGGCAAATTGATGTAATATACATTACTGTAATCTCAAATGTGAAGTTAATGCCTTACGCGTGTGTGTGTGTAATGTATATGCAACAGTTTACATGTGAGTGTGTGATCAGTAACGATTCCCACAGTGACATCCTGTCTGTTCTGCATTGGTGGCACTTATGAAGAATGCTATATGCTTGTTATTTGGTCCTCTAATGTTGGTTGCTTTGCAGTCTCTAGTTGCCTTGCACAGCTTATCGCTGACTGCCATCCATCCATCAAGCCCAGCGAGGTAGTCTAGAGGACAGGGGCAGGGAGGGGTCCATTGCTCTAGTTTCAGGACTCAAACTGAAGGCAGTTTCCGCCACAGGCCTTGGCTGGTTATGACAGTCAAGAGGATCCATTAAGGGACCGACCCTCATCTATAACAGTGTCTCTGTGTAAACCCCATTTAGCCAGAGGCAGCAGAACTGAAGGACATTAGGATTGTGGTGTACAGTGTGGTTCACAAGCTAACTAATGGACAAACAATGATCAATCAAGACGAGTAATAGAAAAATCACTCATGTCTTTCAGCTACACACCTTATCTATAAAAATAATTAATAGTTTACCAGGCTGTAAAAGAGATTTCTTCTTTTTGTAGTTCAAAAAAAACCCAAAACGTGCTGCAGTAAGGTCTCGTGCTGAATACAGTGTAGAAAGCAGGTGTTTCATATGTGGATATCTGTACACACACAATATGCAGAATGTATAGCCTGCGGCAATGGACAGAAATAGAACCAGCAGCCTGGCAATGAAGTGTCAAGAGACAAGGAGCAAGAGGTTCAAATGAAGAGGAGGAGGAGCAGTATAGGCCCAGAAAATGAAAGAGGGACTGAACCACTGAGATTCCTTTATAACAACAGGGGGGAACCAGAGAACATCCATAATCCTATCTGACAAAGGTGAATGTCTTCTGTCTTCATTTTAGCGCCATTTCGTTCCTTCTCCCATGGCAATGAAGTTCTAATAAGGAATTGATTTTTGGCAGGCAGTTAAAAGGGTGACCTCCTGACCCCATTGCTCACTGTGGGTGTGGCAGGAGATGGTCCTCATCCACCGAGAATCGATGCGGCGTACCTCATAACCACCCTCGGCCGATTTCAGAGGCGCAAATGTGTCATCAGTGTGTCATCGAGCATACATCTTTGCTGGAGGCGACGGAACCTTCCCCACCTGCCCGCCCCATTCGGATGAGAGGGCGGAGAGTGGCATTTCTCCCAATTCTGTGAAATGGTGCAGAAAACGGGAAACAGGGACACGCCCCCCACTGTCTGTCAGTGCTGAATCTGAGGAGCTGACCTCCTGCGAAACTTCATTGAGATGCCCTCATCTATCTGTCAGTGAATAGGAAAGGAGGTGAAGAAAAGGGGGGGAGGGGGGGGGTGGTATCGGAGCCAGCAACCAATCTCCCCTCCCTTCTCAGATGCATAATTCAGTATTTCTCTCACAACAGCCTGAGCTTCGAAGGGCTCAGCTCCCCCAGCCATGTGGCCAGCAGTCTGCTAATATGAAAGAAGCTCAGAACCCACTCTGTTGTTCCTTCAGGCTTTCTGGGTGTACACACTCTCAGTCATACTTGTATGATTTATTCAGCTTGTTCATCCATGGCTTGAGACTCAGACCTCAGTGGACAAGTTGGGAAACATTTTTTTTTTTTGTCCTTGGCAGAGGAAGTGTGTCGGCTTCACCGCGGGTTGCCTGAGTGACACTGGAGTAGCTTAACCTCCCACTGGTGGTTAGTTTTACTGCTCATTCTGAGAGGCCTGCTGCTGAGCCAGTGTGCAGCAACACTGCCTTGGCCTCAATAAGCAACCAAGGAAAGAAGCAGGGAGGACAAGAACACAGAGTGGTGCTTCCTGTTCCTCCACATCCATCCAATTTGAAATCCCTTCTTTGATGTTCAGTAAAAATAAATGAACCTTTGCTACTTTAAACTCACCTCTTTTTGTGTACAACCTTGAAACTTGCAGGTTTTATCCAGCATGTCATTCAGAATGTGACCCAAAATTTCCCACATGTGAGAAATTTTCAGACTGGGGCGGTTTGTCGGCTGTGGTAAGGAGGCCAGTTTTTATCGAGTGAGTTCTGCAGCAGGGGAATAATGTTGGATGAGACCCAAAACTCTACACAGAGTGCCTCCACACGGAGCCACTGGACTTTTTTTTAAAATCTCCTTGAAGGGGTATATTACTGAAACCTGGCACCACCAAAGCGATGAAACTGAAACGGTATGGATAAGTTTGTCTGCTTCCACACTGCAGTGGCTTGGACGAACGCTTGCCAAGTACCAGAGGTGAATTTCTAGGACAAGGGTCAATAACCACTCTACAGTTATTGGGAGGTGGAACATTTGTATTTTAGAAAAATACAAATACAAAAATACAATATTTTTGTATTGTATACAAATACAATACACACTCACACGTGACTCAGCTAAAACAGTTTAGTCACGTGTGAGTGTGTATTGTATTTGTATAAAATTTATAAAATTTATAATTATTGTGAAAATTTTGCAGTTGATCAGTCTACTAAATGAAAAAAATGAATTCAGATCTGGGCCAAGGCATCCCTGAGCACCTGGACAGTCGAAGGTGCAACATGGTGTCCCAGAGATGCTTTGTTAGCTTTAGCGTGGGGGGCCAGGCTGTGGTATAAATCCTTTTCACAGGTGAACTACCTGTGTGACCTCTCAGGTATCACCTCCTGCTACCAGTGACACTGACCCTGGCCAAATGTTATAATGTTATAATAAACCCAGAAAAGAAAAAAAATGTCAGTGGCCTCCACCTGTTTGTGGGGGCTGTCTCATAGTTGCCCCCCTCCTGCACCTGTTGTTAATTTCATTAACATAACTATAGCTAACTAACAATATCCTCTGCCTCTACGGGTGATCGTGGCTCAAGAGTTGGCAGTTCGTCTGGTAATCGGAAGGTTGCCGGTTCGAGCCCCGGCTCTGACAGTCTCGGTCGTTGTGTCCTTGGGCAAGACACTTCACCTACCGCCTACTGGTGTTGGCCAGAGGGGTCGATGGCGCGATATGGCGTCCTCGCTTCTGTCAGTTTGCCCCAGGGCAGCTGTGGCTACAACTGTAGCTGCCTCCACCAGTGTGTGAATGAATAGTGGAATTGTAAAGTGCTTTGAGGGTCTCGAAAAGCGCTATAAAAATGCAATCCATTATTATTCTGCTGTTTCACTGCCTCG
The DNA here is from genome assembly GCF_057382185.1 of Mchenga conophoros. Lineage (NCBI taxonomy): Eukaryota > Metazoa > Chordata > Actinopteri > Cichliformes > Cichlidae > Mchenga > Mchenga conophoros. Next base: position 16,164,680 of record NC_140532.1, read on the forward strand.
ATGCTATACTCTGATTAAAAAAAAAAATTTTTGTAATGTAATTTTTTCAGCAGTCTATGTCTTTTTAAATATGTGTGAAAGTCTACAGAATATATTAGATTTGTTTTGGGGTTAAATAATCTTAGCTGCTTACACAATTTGGCTCCTAAGTAGTGATTTGTCTCTTCCTGTGTGTGGGCTGACCTTTAACCTCTCATTATGTGGTTGCTTCCCTTGTGCATATGCGGTATTACTTCTGTTTCTGTTGGGGCCTCGCTGATAATTATGTGGACAGATTTCTGGTTCTTATCTCTTTTAAAGAGAAAATAGTCTCTTCACTTGAGCGCTACCATAGTGTGTTTGTGTTTTGCTTCCGACTCTGAGGACGGGGATGATTCTTAAATTTTCATTCTAACCTCACCTCCACATGACGCTCCAGGTCGAACGTCCAGCCGTGACGTCAAGTGTAATAGCACGCTGTAATGGTTTTGTAAATAGCTTGGTTGTAAATGATGGCGAGCAAAGGGGCAGTTTGGGGTGAGTTAGTCTGGTTTGGCCCTGTGACAGCACCGCGCAGTCTCATGAGCGTAATCTATCAGCCTCTGCAGATGATGAGATCGCTTTTCCCAATTCATGATTGGAAATGCGGTTTAATTGCACGGAAAGTTTCCATCCCGGTCCAAGCAAATGGGTTTGATCTCACTCATCGTTGTTTGAGCACTTCATATCTCTCTGTCTCTGGTGCTCTGTGTTGATCTTCTCTCTAATAGAGAGGAGTGTAGCTTGGGGAGCAGGTTAATTATGGAGGAGCTCATTATTCATGTTTAATTATTGTAACTAGATTTTTAGATGATTAAAATGCTTCCTCTTTTTTTTCATTGTCTAAAGTGGAATTAGTCATTTGTTTTGGTTTTGTTGTTGTTTTTTAACCTGTTTTCTGAGCACTTGACACGTTGTTATTCCACTTGTGCAAAATATTTAATTAAATCTCTTCTGTGTAATATTCAGGGACTGTAAAGCATATCAAATAAATGTTTCATTCAAATTATATTAAGATATAAAATATTCAATATCTAAAGGTACTTCATAGGCCTATCCGTAGATGGACCTGCTGCCACCCACTGTAGCTTATGCAAAGTCTTTGCCCTGCATCGGCTGTCACTGAGCTGCCAGGGTATAACTTGGCCATTAGCTGACAGCCATTAGCAACTTGTTTAATTGAACTCATTTACAGGCTGTGCTAATCTGCTGAGGTGACCTTGATTCTGCGTCTGCGTAATGTTTATGCCAGTGAAGCAGAGGGTGTCTCTTTCTGTATGCCATTATGAGCACAAATGCAGTTAGGCCCATGTTTGGCCATAAAAGTCTGCACTTCATTAGTCATAATTACCTTTGCTGTTGCCCAGAGAGGTGATGAGTTTTTGTGCTTGAGCTAAACTAATGCCAGGAGAGCAAAACTCATCAGCAGAGGTGCCGAGGGATTAGAGGGCTGAAATATCAGTTCTCATCTCTTTCTCATTCTGCCTCTTCCATTTTTTTTCTTCTTTCACTGCTCACTGTATATCAGCCAAACCTCTGCCCATGAGCCAGAGCAGCTGTAAATCTCGGGCACTCGTGCAGGATATGTAGCAAGTGCGTGGTGGAGGAGAGGAATGAGGCTGATGGGGGAGCTTGTTGGAGTGATGGATTAATGAGGCATGACCTTGTCTTTGTGGGGTGTGTGGTTGTCTGTATGGAGGAAATAAATTTTATGGTTTTTGTAGCCTTTTTGTGGCAAACTATAGGTCCCTTTACCCAAGATTGTAGATGGTTTTGCCACCAGTTATTTGGAATTTGTTATGTTTTGACTTATCTCTTGTTTAAAGTAATGTACACTTAGGTTAGAATATTTATTAAGCCACAAGATGAGTCTGAGAGTGTATACCTCTGAAAAGACCATAACAAGCATGAACTGAATACCTGGTTCCAGAAGGATATCTGGGTTAGTTTGCTGTTTTTAACTGCAAAATGAATGTGTCCCATTTTTTTTCTTATTTCATTTTAATACAATTCTGTACAAAAGTCTCGAGCCATCTGTCATTTCTTTATTTTTTGTTTCCAAGGAGCCAGACTTTCTTGGACTTGTTTTTTAAAGTGGTCTTGGCTGCTTTTTTCACAAATTTTAATACCAGTCATTCTACTTCATGCTGACCCATGAATCATTTCAAACATTAAAAAAATGCACCTAACTCAAGAAAGGATTCAGTGTTTATTTTACACACATTATTTCCATTTATCGATGTTGAATCTACAAAATATGGCAACAATAACAGTTTGGCAGGCATAAAATAGTATTCTTTTGCACCAGTCAGGCGATTTTAGGAGACAAACCTGACATATCTCAGCATTTTGCACTGTGTCCTTAAAAATCGACAAGTAGAGGACAAAAAGAAGAAGTGACAGGCCTAAAAACTATCTACGGAAGATGAACAGTTTTTGAAAGTCATGTCTGTAAGAAATAGGAAAAATAGAAAAAAAAAAATCCCAACACCGGACAGAGATGTATCTGGCCCTTCAGCTGATTCCTCTGCTATTCACTGAAGCCTCATTGGATTTGGTGTCAATGGAAGGGCAGCCAATATTAAGGAAGGGAAAATTACACAAGAACTGGAAGTCAGTGGCAACAGAGTGAAAGACCCAAAAGTTTGGTTCAGTTTTTAGTGAGGGGTGCTCGTGTTGTGGATGTTGTCAAAATGTAATTATTGTAATTGAATTATGAACACAGAAAAGTGCTTTCACATTTTGATTCACCTGTCTGAAAAGTGCCTGATTGGCAACAGCTTTATTTTTCAGCATGACAATGACTTTATTGCATTATAAATCCAATATGCTGCATCTTTTTCCAATTTTCCTTACAAAACAAAGTGCATATGTTTGGAAAAAAATGGGCTTAAAGTTGAATTTTGCTTGTCTTGCAGGTTTACCCCAACCTGCACCTTCAAACGATGGGCTAAGCCCCATCAATGGCAACACGTTCATTGAACTTTCTGAATAATTTTGCTAACAACCAGGAGACAAACTCAACCAATCACATATGATTTGTTGCAGAGGTAATAAATACCAGATTGGCCTAGGTTTGAAGATTAATCTTTACATACACTGTACAATAAAGCCAGTCTTTTGTTGACACAGTGACACAGTAACATGATGACATCGGCTTACCCAGCTAGTTACCAGAAACAGATACAGTGCAGTGACACACGGTGTAGGGAGGAATAGCTTTTTCCTGTCTCTGGGTCCAGTGAGTTGAAAGGGAGAACTTCCCTTAGGGCGTAAGCTAGAGTTTTAACATGTGATAGGGAGCGAGAATAAGGAAAGAATAAAGGAGAGAGTAGGAGCGAGTCTAAGCGAGTAACAGTGGAGGAGCGTAGGAGAGAAAGCTCGGAGAGAGGGCAATCATTGAGAAAAGGGCAACCACAGAGAAAATAGATTAGCTGAGGAACTGCAGCAACAACACTGGGAGCAGTGTGGAATGCCAGAAGTTAAAAAAATTTTAAAAAGAGATTTAAGATTTATTATTTTTTTTAAATGAAAGCAACAGTGCTGTTTTTGTTTTATAAGATATAGGATCACTCAGAGCAGTGAGCCTGTGATTGGCAGACACATTTGTGATGGGGGACAGACAAAGAACGACAGCCCTGTGAGCACAGTCAATAGCCATTTAGAGGAGACGAAGTGAGAGATGACAGCTGAGCAGAAGGGTGTGAAGAGAGGAGGATAAATGAATGAGGGGAATGCTGGGAGGATGGGGAGAAGTGAGTGGGGGGAGGTCCTGTTGTATATTGTGGTAGGATGGGACCGTCTTGTGACCTCTGACCTGTAATTGGATCAGTGAGTGTGCGGAACACTGTGTTGAAGGACCTACAGTGGAGGATTCAATGGACCATTATATTTTGTGTAAATTGTGTGCATATCTGCATGGATGTGTTAATTGTAACGTACGCCTAAACCTCGCCGTTAATTACAGTCTCTAGCCATCATGATGATGGTGGAGCAGGTGTGCAAGAAGCACTTTTCTCTTTGTCATTGGTACAGCGTTGCACATAAACGATTGTCCTTGGTTGTTATGAGTAAACATCGAGTGCACAACATCATTCTAAAGCTGAATATAAAGTCAGGAAACAAAGGCCGCTGGTTTCCTTCTGTTTCCTGTCTTGCTTTGTAACATTTTGTCTTGTAAAATGCTCATGAATGCGTCATTATTATGAGAGAAAATGCATTCATTTGACTGTGTGCATGTGTGTGTGTTGTATTTGCAATTTGCATTTCTCTTCTTAAAACAGGGCCCCATCGTTGATTGACTCGAATCAACTCGCTCTCTGTGTATGTCTGCATTTGTTTGACTTGTTGATACCCCCAATGTGGGACCACCAGCTCCTGGTCTGCTGACCCATATAATTAAGGCCACAGGGGTTCCTCCTTCTATTCATAGTGACAAAGATGAAGGTCACATTATCATCTGTATCATCTGGCTCACTCTGTCCTCCTCTCCATACAAGGGATGTTCCTTGTGACTAATTTCATTATCAATTAAATGTTTGAGAAATGATTAAGACTATAATGTAATTACTTTTGTACAAGTATTGTGTGCATAGCCATTTCACTCTGTTAATTCCACCCTTTTGTTATCAAATCATATTTAAAATGCCTCTGAAATGTATGGAGCTGTCTGCTGTCTGTATCATTGCACATGTCATTTTGGCTTGGCGAGTGTGCTGCCACCAGCAGCGTGGCAGGATAGTGTCCACACGGCTGTATTGAATGTGGGTGACAGATTGCTCTGGTTCAGTGGTTCTAGCCTGACACAGCCTAGACCCAAGCATTTCTTTTCTAGATCAAAATACTGCCAAACCACACAGGTTTTACAAGATGTCATCTGTCTTTCCACCTTGCTTGTTTAGAATATTTCATCACCGAGAGAAAGGGGAAGACATTGTTGTAAGTGACTGCATGACATCCCACAGCTCGTTTTGTGAAATCTGAGCAATTAGTCGAACAAATGAGTATTTCTGGTACCGACTAGTGAAGGGAGCTTAAGCTTCTAGTCGACTGATTGTTCACATCCCTGGTCCCTCTTCAGTTGTTGACAGTTGGAGTATGTGCACAGTTTAAAAGATATTGTGTCATGTCTGCCTCAGTACGTTTGGTTTAACCAATCCAAAGCAGGATGTTCATCCATCTGTGTGGGGTTTATACGCCAAAACAACCATCTATTGTGTCTCTCCAGCATCCACACCCACAGATCCACATGCCCACAGCCGCTACTTATATCTGTTTGTTTGCACAGTCAAGCACAATATGGATATGGCGACAAATTGGCTTAAATCAGTTAGTATGCTGTAGTGTCTCAGCAGGCTAAACCTATGTGCTTCCCCTGACAGCCATGCCTTTCTCTAATTGGCATCATCCTACCTGCCACGAAGCCTGACATAAACTCTGGATTATAAAATGGAGCCAGGTGCATTTGTTACAGTAGATTTACACAAACAGATACAATGGTCTGACAACCTCTGGCGCTTTTGCCGGTTGATTGCCAGATTCTGGTGTCGTTGGGTACTGTCAGAGCTCATCCTGTGGAGGGGGGAAGAAAATGGAAAGCAGAGCCAGCGCATCCATGTCTCTGGAGCCCTATGATAGGTGGGATGGATGGAGTTGAAGAGATGGATGCTGGGCAGCCAGTCTTTGTGCTTCTTCAGAATGAAACCTTGATCTGGGATATGGAAAGGAGGAGGAGGAAAAAGGAGGAGAGCTGGGAGGAGGAGGAGTGGGCTCCAAGAGGGGGTGCGAAGCTTCTGGTTTAAAATGAGATTTTCATTTATTTATTTATTTAGCTGAGCTCATAGCTCAAGGCTGTCTGCTTGCTTTTTGTTGTATGTTCTGTGGCCTCAGTGCCCCCTTCCCCCTCCTCCCGCCTTCTTCTGTGTTTCTAATGTGAGTGGATCTGCAAGTGCAAATATGTGTGTGTGTGTATGTGCGCTCATGCACATTTACACCTCTACTACTACTGCCAGTGTTTGTTTGACTGTGCATGTGTGCGAATGCTGTGTGAGTAAGACTTTTTTGCGTATCTCAACAGTGTTTACTGCTACATGCGACTGTTATCACTGCATATGTGTTTATTTGTAAGAAGTGAGAGTCTGTGCTGGCCGTCCAGGGATGAATGGTATCTTTTGGAATAGATCTGTTTTATTATGTGTGTGCCAGCCATGCTGTGCAGCTCTCACACACACAAGCAGAAGCAACTTATCCTAGCTGCTGAAGAGCGCAGTGCCCGAAAACAGCTCAGATTATGCCACGGAGTGAGAACAAGAGCTGTTTTGTCTTACTTTTTTTTTTTTTACAAGTTCACATTGGCATTTCCACCAACCACACTAAAATCAATACTGTATCTATTAGGCCATAAGAATGTATGTGAAGAGAGATGGCTTTTTGATGGCCTGCGTGTAGGATTTCAGTTGCTAGAACACCTCTCTATCATTTATCAAATTGATTTTCAGCCATGGTGATAGCCTATTTTCTCCTGAGTTCTAGACTCTGAAAAGCTTGTGTCAGGAGGTCGACTCATTGATCTTATTTGTACAGTGAACAAGTCTGATCTCAGCAACAGACGAAGGAATGACAGTACGGGACCCTAAAGTACACGGATTCGCCTCCAAACAATAAAATCTGTGTCCAGCAAGAACTTCCACTCTGCTGCTGAATGCCTTGCAAATACTAGAAATCTTGTTTTTCTCGACTTGCTGTGTCCCACATAACTTCTGCCTCATGTCCTTCTTAATTGCTTGCATGCTGGATGTCAGGATGGGGAAATCGCTGTCTGTGGTGTCAAACCACTCGGCATTCTCTTCGTCTGTCTCTGTCACAATGTGGCCATGTGTCTGTCATCCTCCATGCCTCATATTCCTCAGCTTGTTCTTTCACAGCTCCGTTACCATGACTGCAGGAAGGGAGGGGGCTGCTGTGATGACAGTGAACTGGGAGCTGAACTGAAAGCGAGGAGTTTGGAGAACAGATTTTGCGTCTAACAAATGCAAAAGAAGTACGAAGCTAACTGTCTGTAGATGGAGGCAGCCCCGAGCGACGCACTTTGCCTTGCTCAGAACTCAGAAAGAACTATGACTCACAGCTATTGAAAAATGTATCACACTTAAATGGTGCCAAGCCATGTGCCTCCACCATTTAAACTCACAGATATATAAAGACTGTATTCAACGCAGACAGCCCAGTGTTTGACTATTTGATATATTTAAAGCAAATTTGCGGGATGGCATTATGCTAGAAAGTGTGCAGAAAAAGGACATCGGGACATGTGCACCTGCATTTATTTTTCTTTGACATTTCTTTTTGTGTGGAGTTTGTTCAGTGGAACGAAGCTCCTGCAGTTAATGCCAAAAACTGCAACATTGCATCATTAAGCTGTCCAGCTTGCAACCTGCTATGAGTCATTCTTATCACTCTCACAGCATTCATTTGCAGAAAACCACTGCTTTCATCAAAAAGCTGTAAAACCTTACTGCACACTACCTTCTTAGTACCAAACACTTAGCCGTTTTAATATTTCCGTCAGGCTTCAGTACAGACAGCAGTTATTACATTTACCATTCATGAAGATCCCAGAAACACAACTTCAAATCAGCGGAAAAGTTATTTTCCATGAGTACAGCCACACATTTACCTTTTATTTAAGTATGAAAATGCACACAGATTCAATTATTATTAGTTAAAGGCATTTTAGCTAAGGTAGCAGGTCTTTTGACGGTTTTCTTAAATCTCTACTAATCAGTAAGTTGCTTGTTTAAAAAAAAAAAGGAAAGAAAAACAGTAACTTGGAGCGTTTGCCAGAAATGGTCTGTGCTGTCATGCAGCAGGCTGGCTCATGTGTGTTATTTGATCTAAACCCCAAATATTTCCAAACTGAAGCAGAGGCATTTATTATCCCCACCAGTATTTACCATTGAATTAGTTGCGTGCAGTATGTGCTGCACACGACAGTTTATTTGGTTTATAGCATCTCTGTATGAGTTTTACAGGACTGGGAGCATATGTTTGAAGGCTTTTAAAGCTTTGATTTCTAATCACTGTGATGTACCTTCATTCTGTGATGTCTTTCAAGCCAAATTGACGTACCTTTCTTCACATTTCTCAGCAGCAAATGCTTGATGTGCAATTATTTAAAAAATACTGTATCTTACTGTTGTCATGATTGGAAAATTACATTATAAACACACCAACCGATGTCTGCTTTGAGTGTTAAAAATTAACAAGGGTTATATAGGGTACAGACTCTTGTGATGATATTCTTTTGATTAATTAAAAACTTGCAACATACAATCTAACAGATAAAATCATTGTCATGTTCCTAAGAAATTTGCATTTTAATTGTTTCATTGCATTTTCTAATCTTAAACTCAGCTTTAAATGTTGATATTTCTAAACACCTCAGGTGCTCAGTGATATGTGTACATACACATAATGTGGTTCATAGAGTGCTGGGGGAAAGTCTTTAGTTACACCTTATTTCTTCATGCTTTCCTAAAATATGGCAAATAGGAACAACAATTTATTTAAAGATGTGGAAACATACAAGGCAAAACAGAGTTTCATTCTAATGAGCTTAAACGTCAATATTTTGTATGACCACCTTTATCCTTCATCCTTCACAGCCTGAACCCTTAGGCATGCTTTCTTGTAGAAGTTGTTTACTTTCAGCTGCTCCCTTGCCACAAGGGGTCGCATGTTTGATTTGGCTGAATTTTATACTGGATGCCCTTCCTGACACAACCCCAAGGGGGATTTGTGTCTCCAGCTGGAAGCGAACCAGCAACCTTTTGCTTGCCAAGTGATTGACAAGCAAAAGGTCTCTGCCATTGGAAGCAAGCTTCTTCGCAATTTCTTTAAATAGTCTTCAGGAAGAGATCTTCTGGCTTCTTAAAGGACAATCAAAGCTCTTTTTTGGATGTACGCTGCCAAGTCTGGGCTCTGGGGAGGCCAATCCATGACTGACTGCATTAGCGATATGTTTATATTTCAGCAACACAATGATAACAAAGATAAGATAAGATAAGATAACCTTTATTAGTCCCACACGTGGGAAATTTGTTTTGTCACAGCAGGAAGTGGACAGTGCAAAAGTTATGACGCAAAAATTAGAATACAATAAGAATAAATACAGTACACAGCTGTACAGAATAGAATAAAATAATATACTATATACAGTAGAATAAAGCTGCTTCAATCAAATGCTTTCCAGATGGTTTTGCATGGTATATCACATTCTCATGGCATTTTTCTGTATTCATCTCAGGACTGGCAAGATCCCAAACACTGCTTCCTGAAATGAAGCCCAAGCTGAGAGCCTCCACGGCGTATCAAAGATGGCTATAAACACACACTATTGTACCCTTCTCCTGACCACGTCTACACATACTGATGACAATTTGAAACAGATTTTAAATTTTGGATTTGTCACTCTATATAAGGCGCATTAGCACTGATTTTCAGTCCAGTTCTTGGGTAATTTCCCTTCCTTAAGAATGACCATTTGAGATGAGGCTTGAGTGAACGGTAGATGGATCAACTGAAGGGCCAGCAGCATCTCTCAGGGTCCTGCTAATTGCTGATACTTCATTTGTCATTTTTCAAAAAAATAAAAACAACTACCATGAGGAATTTAATACCAGTAACTTGTTTAAAAGTAAGAACATCATATCTGTATATTTCATGTTGGATACTCTTGGTAATTCTTATAATTTAATTACAAGAAAAATAAAAGCCCAGCTCAAAATAGGTTAAGGTTTGCAAATGGCACTGTTAAAGTCAGATGAGCTATAACAGGTGTCCAAAACTGAAAGCTGCTTTAGATTAATGATCTTCAGGCTGCACACAAGTTCAAAGCAATACCTGCATGTTTCCCCAACATGGTTTTTAGTCATGCAACAAAAAAGAAAAATGTTTGTGCCGGTCGTTTAGCTTGAAAATGCACTTGACCTTGGTAGCAACAGTGTTGGGCTTTCTTCTCGCAAAGAAAAACAACTCTGCTGAGTGCCAGCGCAAAAACTAGTGCATACTGTATTTCTGGCTAATAATGCTTCAACGAGAATTCATGGAAACTGGTTCACATGTGAGTATTGAAAGAGAAATTCTGGAGAAAGGGCACAACAGGAAATTCAAATGAAGTACTTTGATATAAGTTCCATGGTGTACAGTCTAGGAACCTGTGAGCTAGTCTCAAAACCTACTCTTGTATAACTGAATAATTAGTCTTAGATGTTTACTTGCTTTTAACCATAACAAATTAAATACCATTTTACGTTCTTTTTCATTTTTGTTCTGTCCAGTGTTTTGGTTTGTAACATGGCCTCACAGAGTCCCACACATATTCTGCTACTCTCCACTGGTTGCTGGCAGATTAATGTGGCCCGAAAGTGGAAAGCAAAAACAACTGAGTCACCCCTGAACTGTGTGAATGAACAGAGTTCTTTTGTCGAAGATCTTTTTTTTGCTTTTCTTGTTTTTCCTGTCACTTTTATACTACATATAATTGTTAACGCATTGTGTCTGCAGACATTTCCATGAACAGATGTTTCACTAAAGCGAGTTTTTATACATCAACCTTTATCTCGCTTTGTCCAAACAGCAGGTTTGAGTTTGGATTTTCAGTTGTTTATGTGGTAGAAGAGAACCATAGAATGTGGGGAATGTTGATCCCACTGTCGTTTAAAGGATGATGCTGTACTTACTCTGCATGGCTTACTCATTCATCAAGGTGTCAGTGTAGCCACTTCCAGAGATTTTTGTCCTAATTGAGGAGTGGAGGACAGAGGACATGGGATTTTTTTTGTTTTTAGCAGCCATGAGGACTTATGCTTGATTTTAAGAGGGAAAACTTCTGTCTTAGTGTCTGAACACAAAATCTGAGTATTTAATGCCTTCATCTGTTAAAGCAGAGAGCGCATGAATGTCTAGATCTAAAAGGTTGTCTCTAGCTAGCTTAGCTTGTGAAATTTTCTTAAGAACATCAATATGATTTTTCTTATTTCGATTTTATACATACACCCACTACCTACTTCAGCACCCCAGTTTTGTTTGGGGGGAGGGGGGCATGTAGAAATAGTCAAGATGAAGTTCAAACCCAACGTGAGAATGGGCAAAAATCCAATTCAAGTGACTTTGAACATTGCATGGTTGTTGGTGCCAGACAGTCTGCTCTGAGTATTCCAGAAACTGCTGATCTCCTGGGATCATCAAAAAGTGGTTTCTTGAATATGACAATGAGTTTACTGTACTCAAATGGTCTCCACAGCAATTAGATGACAGTCCAAAAGAGGACTCCGTTTGGATGTGACGACACTGGAAGTTTGCATCATGGATGTATTAATGACACGTCTGCAGCCAACTGTGTGATACTCTCATGTCAATATGGACCAAAATCTCTGAGCACCTTGTTGAATCTATGCCACGAAGAAGTAAGGCAGTTCTGAAAGCAAAACATGGTCCAACCCAGTAGGAACAAGATGTTATAAATAAAGTGTCCAGTGGGCACGCTATCTCAGAATGGTACAAAATATCCTGCATCTAGATCCATATCAAAGCTTTACATTTGATATGATGATGTTGAGGCAACCTCCTCCACTGATCAAGTTTTAATCCAATTCCATCTATAACGTAAAGAATAATCCTGCTAGCAAACAAATAAACCGATTCAATCACGTAACTTCTGACAACCCAGTGCAATGAACAACTATAATGAAATACAAGATTAACTTTTTCAGTTCAGTTCAGCTCAGCAGTCACCTCAAGGTGCTTTATTTTGTAAGGTAAAGATCTTATAAGAATATAGAGAAAACCGTAGTAATCTGATCTTCTATGAAAAGACAGGAGGAGACCCTGTTATAATGGTAGATGGCCTGTATTTATATAGCGCTTTACTAGTCCCTAAGGACCCCAAAGCGCTTTACATATCCAGTCATCCATCCACCCATTCACGCACACATTCACACATATAATATTTCAAGTGTTGCACCAAAGATAAGTCTAATAAAAAGTTTTACTGTAGGCGAAAAAAATCAAGAGGAAGATTTTCTATCAGATGGCTGAATTTTATCAGAGATGCATAAATTTGACCTGCATAACAAAGACTACATGAGGATGATTGGTATAGAATAGATGGAAATCCCTCACCTATGGCCACGAGCTGTGGGTAGTGACCGAAAGAACGAGATCGTGGATACAAGAGGCGGAAATGAGCTTCCTCCAAAGGGTGGCTGGCCTCTCCCTTAGAGATAGGGTGAGAGGTTCGGGCATCTGGGAGGGGCTCAGAGTAGCCGCTGCTCCTCCACATCGAAAGGAGCCAGCTGAGGTGGTTCGGGCATCTGACAAGGATGCCTCCTGGGTGAGGTGTTCCGGGCATGTCCCACCGGGAGGAGGCCCCGGGGCAGACCCAGGACACGCTGGAGAGATTATATCTCTCGGCTGGCCTGGGAACGCCTTGGTGTTCCCCCGGAAAAGCCGGAGGAGGTGGCTGGGGAGAGGGAGGTCTGGGCTTCTCTGCTTAGGCTGCTGCCCCCGCGACCCGGCCCCGGATAAAGCGGATGAAGTTGGATGGATAGATGGAAATAGATACTACAGCACACAGCAGTAACAGAACTAGACCTTCAAATGATCCAAAGGAAAACACTGCTTTTTTTAACAGTTTTAAATTGATTAATATTTATTTATAGTTGGAGCAGAAGTAAATCACTACATTGATTTTGCAGTCTTTGCACACTGTTATGGACTATGTATGGTTAAAGGTGCATTTCAAGTCATTCATTTATTTAGTGAGTGTCAGCAGCGTTTTTTTTTTTGGTTGTTTTTTATTTATTTATTTTTTTGTGGTCGCTGAACCTACGTGTAATACGTACAGTACAAATAACAAATTTAGTGTCATTAACAAAACAAACTGTTAAGTGATGGCTGTGTGCAGACAGGAATAGGACCCAAGGTGCAGACTCCAGAGACAAACTTAAACCGAAGCAGCTTTAATGTTGAACTCAAACATAACATAACTGGAAAAAATCAAACTAAACTAACACCGGCGGAATGACAAAACACACAGCAAAATAAACGGTAGATCGCGACACGGACACAGAGAAACACAGGGCTAAAATACACAGAGGGAGCAATCAGGGAATGAGTAACAGGAGGGAAACACAGCTGGGGCAAATCAGGCCTAACGAGACAAAGGAAGCAAAACCAAACACATTAACATGAGACATGGACTTTCAAAGTAAAACAGGAAACATAACAGAGACTGAACAAAAGACACAGACTCGCATGCAGTCACTACAACAGAGGGAACAGAGACGTGGAACCAGGGCAGACACAGACCCTGACTGGACACGGGGATATAGCAGACAGGGGAGACAGCAACTAAGGATTACACAGACAGAAAACCAGAACACTAAAGCTCTAACCAAACCCCACCCAGAGAACCTTAACTAAGAATAATCCTAAAACCCGTAAAGCAAAGCTAGAATATAACGAAATAACAAAATCAAAAAACCAAAAACACAAAACACTGGGTCAACGACCCAGGGACCCTAACACAAACTTGAAAACTGTTTTCATTGTACGTGGCCACGGCTGAGTCCCAACAACCAGTGAAGTTGTTCCTTGTGCAGTGGCCCAGCAAGAGAGTTTTGGGGTGAATATGGCTGTTTTTATTTACGCAATGAGCAACTCACCCCTTCCTTAACTCCTTTCTAGGGAGAGAAGCTTTTCATGGGACTAATTGGAGTGTGCAAGCCATCACAGCGCCGAAGTGTTCCCGCAGGGCCTCGCTTTCAATTTTTCTCTTTCCTTGCCTTCTCCCCTCATCCAACACCCAGGCTTTTATTATCATTCGCCATATCAAGTAAACAACCTGTTAGTGTAAATTAGGGTCCGGTGAGTGATGAGGCGACACGTCCGACCCCTCCGGCTTCCCCTGTCGCCCCTCTCGCTCTCTGTCAAACTCTTTCTATCCCTTTGAGCTCTTTTCCTCTTTTGTGCCCCCATGCTCTGTTCTGCCTTGTTTGGCACGTAGCCTTTTCAAAGACACTGGTAGTGATGGTGGTGTGTGCATGTGTGGATGTTAGGGGCTGAAATGAAGATTGAAGCAGACAAAAAAGCCCCGGCGCAAGCTTGAGGTGGAAATTAATAATGATAAAAATAATTACTGCCCCACTCTACTCGCCCACTCCTCCCCGACCTAGTTTTCATAATGGAGAACGATAGCCCCCAGTCGCACTCTGTGTATGTGTGTGTGTGTGTGTTTTGTGTATTAATACGTCTGTGTGTGCACATAGGGGAAGGGGCTGTACAATAGCCACGGTGTAATAGATGTAGGACAGGACCTACATGAGGAATATGGAGAGATCACCAGGTTCAGGGGTGTGAGTGTTTGTTACTAAAGCCTGCTACAGGTAACAAATGGCTATCCTCGAGCGCGCCACCGGCATCAGAAACACTTGTTCAAGTATTCATTCTGTCTTAGAGCGCTCTGATTTTAGTCATGAGTTAAATTCTTCATTTTGTGCAGATGTATTTGTGAGAGTATGAGTTTGTTTGTTTCTTTTTTTCATGAAAGGTAGTCAGTGTTTAGGATGAACTATGACACAATTTATACTTAAAGTATGCAGTTATTTAGACGGGCTCTCATATACTAGCGAGTTGTCAACGTAGCCCTAAAGCATGCTATGCTGTGTCATCCTTTTAAGTATGACCTTAATTTAGCAGGTGAACATTACATTGTATTAAATGTGAATTAAAACTACCAGTTGAATCAACAGGAAAGTTTTAAGTCATACAGCGAGGCATCCAAGGGCAATTTTGCTTTAAACTTCTGCACAAGCCTTTTTGCAACCAGAGGAGTCGCCCCCTTCTGGCTGTTAATAAGAATGCAGGTTTAAGGCACTTCTGCATTGACTTAACTCTGCATATAAAGCTGATGTTGTTGTTGTTGATCTTTTATGTACAGTCTATGTTTTCAACCACAACAGCTGCTATCGCTAAACTCCTTGTCATAAAAACATAGTTTAAACTTTTAAGCTTCAATACATCATCATTTAATACGTCAACCAAAATTTTGAGTTCCTCTCTACTTCACTCCCGACAAAACCACAAAGTGTTGAGTCTCTTTTCTGTTTCTTATAATAATTTGTCATAAAAAATAGATTTTAAACTTAAAGCAAGATGGTGTGCTCAACTGAGAAAGTTTGTAGGACCAGTGGTACCAGTGGAAAATTTTGTCTGGTGCCTTGGCTAGACTGATTTTTTTCCCCCTTGAGTCCACTGCATCAGCAAACCCATTGTGTCAATGCAGTCGTCGCAGTGAAATGAATGAAAGGGCTCGCACACTGTGCTTTTGTCTAAATAAGTGGGGCTAATTAAAAATAATGAGCTGCGTGGGCCGTCAGTGTACCGGTCATGTAAACTATACTGTGGAAAGAGCAGCCGTCTACTTAATTATTTGTGTTGCATTATCCATCTAGGATATAAACAAGTTTTTATATAAACCAAATAAAGAGGTTACACTTCATGAACTTTACAGTTTTCTGTTTACCCCAAACTGTTACCCCCATCCTGGCCCGCTGATGCTTTACTGGAACTTCTTTGAGGAAACCAGAAGACGTTTTCTTGGTTTCTTCTTGGTTTTGTGCGATTCCCTCCTTCTGTTGTCCATTCCTCGAAAACTTCAAAAGCAACATCTTGTTCCAAGTGACGCAGCAGTACAAACCGATTTGGCTTTCGTTGGGAGCAATTTTCACCTCTTGTTCAGACTTTTCAAATATTTTATTTTCTTAAAACTATAAACTTAAGGAGTACATTTTTCACTGCATACTTCAGGCTGGAACTACAGCAAAGCATCATTTTGTGCAAAATGCTACTGTAACTGCACTTAAGGAATTAAGTTCTAAAAAGAAATCCCACCAGTGACTTAATGCATTTAGTTTAATTAAAAGTGCTTCATTAAGCCAACACAGAGCTGTTGGGCAACTGCAGACTGTTTGAGAGGAACAGCATAGGACTGTGATAACCTCTGATCTCACTCTCCAGTCTCGGCAGACAGGTCCGCCGAGCTGACCTTATAAAGAATCTGGGGAGGGCACACGCTGTTTCTAAAAAGTTGCTGCCGTCCAGTAACTACCTGCACTGTCCCGATGTACTTGTTTTCCATCGCAGTTCTGCGGTGAATGTGTCAAAACAAAGCATTACAGTACACCTGTTCATGGTAAAGTTGCTGCTATGCACTTTAGTCATCCTTTTAATGTGTTGTCCCAGCAGTCTGGTCACATGATTATCTTGGATCCTATATGAGGGAAATGTGTGTTTGTGTGTGACTCCACAGCACTCTAAGAGTTTTTTAATGGTTATGAGAGAGAGAGAGTCTCTATAATTTGCCTATGCATTAAAAAAAGAACTAAAACTCAAACACATGATCTCATATAGCATGAACTATGCTTAGTGGAGTATTGACAGAGAAAAAGTTTTTAAAAAAATGGCGAGGAGAGCACTGAATTTAACAGAGAAAGAGGGTTTTTTGTTCAAGCTTGACAGTACAGTTTGCATTAAGCTTATTTCACACCATGTCATGTTTTCCTTCATTATCAGGCTGGATGTAAGTGTAGCTGAAGCTTCTCTGGGATTTGTGGTTTTGTCTGGCACTTTTCACAAGTTATTATAAATCAGACTGACCACTATAATAGAAATCCACAAAGTGAGTGAAGCTTCCCTTTACAGTTGCATAATATTTGTCTTTTTGCCCAGCCGTCTTGGATGTCTGGACTGCAATGTGGATAAACACGCTGACTGGAGCTGGTCTGTGAGCTGCAGCTGCCCTGGCAGGTGAATAACTTTGCAAGAGCCAAATATAAGTCATTATATCAACATAGAGATAACAAGAAACTGACAGAACCACTTACTATATTTCTTTGTGTGTTTGTCTGTAAACAAGAGTACTCTTTAGTGCATTTTGATTCGTTGTGCAACTGTGTATTTGTATCTGTATATGTGCATACATATGTGTGTCTGGTGCAGCGTTTAAGCTGTGAAAGCAGCTGCCCATGCAGGACTGTTTGGACATGAAGCTGCTGAGTGTGAGTGTGCGTGTGTCTGTGTGTACCTAGCTGGCTTGGGAGTGTTTATGTCTGCAATAGGAACTGATGCAACACAAACCCAGCAGGCAGCTAAAGAGAAACACCAGAGGAAATAATTGGTGGTAACAACAGCTTCTTTACGTCCACCCCCCCCCCCCCCCCCTTTTGATAATAATTTATTTCATGTGTCTGTTTTGTCTTTGGCCGTGTGCCATGAAAGGAACTGTGCGGCCACTGAGACAATTTTTATGTGTTTGTCATATATCTGGAAAATGTTTTTGTCTCCACAAGGTCTGAAGAAGGAATGCTTGTTGGGTGGTGGGGGGTGCAAAGTGTATCACTTACACACAGAGCAAGAGAGAGATGGGCAGAGAAAGAGAGTCGCATGGCTGTAATACAGGTTCTTTGTATTTACTCGCAGGTGAAAAGGGAAGATATGCATGTGCTGGACGAATACTTATCCATCAGCTGGTGGTGGAGTAATGCAGGGTGGAACGGTGGCGCGGGCTAGTCTGACAGGGGAAAAAAAGTTGGAGAATCTTGTGGAAAAGGAGATTCTCATGGAAAACCCATGAAAAAAAAGCGACAGAGGAGAAGAAGAAAAACAAATGCCGAGCACTTCTAAAGATGAGAGAAGAGACGGAGAGGTAGAGGTTTGAAAGAAGAAGGAGAGGGAGATCGAGGGGCAAAGTGGGAGAACAGCAGAAAGAGAGAAAGGGAAGGAGAGGGAGGTGAAGAGAGCTTAATAGGGAGGGAGAAAGGAGGTGTGATAGTGGGTGGGAGAGGAGGAGACAGTCTGGTGGATGGGCAAAAAGACAAAGGAAGAGAAGAGTGAAAGGGATCTGTCAGAGGGCTGCTTAGGGATGAAGAAACTAACAGATGCATAGAGATAAGGCCGCCAAGGTCTCCAGAGAGGGATACAAGAGTGCAATATGGAGTAACAGAATGGTTTAGTGAGAGGTAAAAAGGAGGAGATAAGAGAGGGGGAGAACGAGATTAAGGAAAAATTCAGAGTGATAGACTGGCGGAGAAGAGGGAGGAGAGAAGAGCTGGATGAGAGAGAGGAGGGAGGCCGTCTTGTAGAGCGCATACAGCACGCGTGGAGCTGGTGTTGGAGCGAACGAGAGACAGAGAGAGGAAGGGAGGGAGGGTGGGAGGAGAGAGGGAAACAGAGGGAGGGGGTGAGGTATTTAAACGCCGGAGCAGGACAGCACAGGCGAAGCTCTGAACTCCCCGAGAGTGGAGGTAGGACAGGGAGAGGAAAAAGAAGAGCAGTTTTCCTGACGACCAAGCCCACACACTCAGACACAGAAATACTGCACATACAAGCACACACAAGACGTGCACACTCTCACCCACACACTTTTGGACTTTCGACTCATCTCTGGACTCCAAACCTGTCCTCTGGAGCTCTACCCGCGCCTCCCTTGCTCCCAGCCATCACTCTCCTTGCCACTTCACCCACCTTCACTCCCTCAGCCCCTCGCGTGGTGTGAGGGCAGATGGCCATGGCGCGGGCCTCTCTTGGGGGTGCTTTAGGCTGTGCCCTGCTTGCCCTCGTCCTGGGGAGCAGCAACATGGATTTCGGGGCTCCCCCTGCAAGCTTCTACCCCCGTTTCAACCCCTTCTTCTTCCTGTGCACCCACCACGGTGAGCTGGAGGGAGCCGGGATAGCAGAAGGTGGGGGAGAGGTGCTTCTCACCCTCCAAATTACAGGCAACCCCACCACCTACACCCCTGGACAGGAGTATCAAGGTGAGCACACCCCCTAAGGTGTCCACTTTTTTAAAAAATTCTGCATGGAAAAGAGAATGGGATGTGTTTGTTTCAGCAATGTTGATGTCAATAAGGAATCAGTAAAATAGAAATGCTTTGAATTGATAAAATTGTGTATTTTAAAAAAAATCTCTTTTTGATGATTCATTTCTACAAAAATGCAATATGCATAATATGCACTTTGCAGTAAGACATACAACGAACTTATCGAACAAAAATTTTGCACACTGCGGGTGCAGTTAATTCCTTTTCGTGCAGGTGTTTCGTGCGGCTGTTGCGTGTGCACATGGGAGTTAACAGGTTCTGTGAGGTGGCTGTTGTTGGAAACCAGCATTTATGTAACTGTAATAAATAGTGATGCTGAGTGGGACTCCTCTGATCCCAATGCTCCATGTGTAGGTGGCTTCTCCACAGGACTAACGGCGAGATCCCTCCAACTGAATGAGAGTGAGAGAGAGTGTGAAGGCTGCGAGTGCGAATGGACAAAACGGAGCACCACAGAAAGAGATGCTCTGACTGATAGGGAGAAAAGATTAGGAAATCAGTGAATCGTGCTTCGACTAGAAGAGGAGACAGATACTTGTGTCCCCTTTCCCACACTGTTGTGCCGGCACCTGGTCCTGGAAAGCAGATCCCCTCTGACCTCCCCAAACTCTGCTCGTTCGCTCTCGCCTTACTTAACACTGGGGACGGTGACCCTAACAGGCCACCACAGACCGACTAAGGTTACATTCCCACGCAGCTATCATCTTAACAGAGAATTGATGTATGCACATTTTAATGTGTCCACCATATACGGTTTCCTAAATATACATGCATTGCGTGCACCTTGCTGATGTATTTGATTTAATTTAATACATTATTGTTGACGACGGAATCCAGTTATCTTAACTCTCAATTCAGAGTTTGTGTAACTGTATGAAGAAAGGAAAAAAAGGGCAGGAAAACAGATCAGGAAAGGATGAAGCAGTATTATTCTATGTCGGAAAAATAACAGCCCGGATCAGCCCTTCAGTCAAGCACCTTTAACTGGGGCCGGGCTTGTAGGGAGAGTGGGTGGGGAGAGATTTGAATAACTAGCTGGTGGATGGGAGGGAAAGCGCGCACAGAAAGGTTTAGATAATTAGCATTAGAAATGTGGTGGACTGGGAGGAGGGAGGGATTTAAATAGGGCCAAGACTGGGATCGGATGGAGTAGGGGGAGATTTAAATGACGATGAGAGGATTGAGCCGATAAGATACCAGCAGCAGGGCTTGCACAGAAAAATGACAGGGTTCCAAGCTGCTCACTTTTTTTCTCTCCCCCCCCCCCCCCCCCCCCCCCCCCCCGCCTCTGTCCCATGTTTTGGCACATGGCAGCAGGTCATTGTTACATTTCCAGGGTTTTGACTGAGTTTGCTTGGGGATGGAAGGGAAAAATGGCAAGAGAGCAAGTGAAATGCTGCTGGCTGTGTGCATAGTTGTGCAATCGTGAGCAATCCCAGTCTCGTCTCTTTTCCACCTCTCTCATCTTTTCAAACCTTGATGGTTACAGCCAGCCTTGCATGTTCTTACCACAGCCATTGCCAGGCTCATCGTGGTAGGAATTGAGTGGATTTTGAGGGGCTACACATACACAGCAGTGAGACTGAGGACGGGCATCTGTCTGCATGCCCTGCTAAATGTGGAGTGATAGAAAAAGACAAAAAAATGACATCCTCTCGTTATATGATAGAGCAGGCAAAGTGTTTTCTGGGAATAAGCTTGTGTATTTAAGTGGTTTATATTTTTCCCCTGTTTTTCTGTGCTTTTTGAACGTTAGTTTTGGATTAGATTTTGGTTTAATCTTCTAAAGCAATGTGTGATATAACTATTGAACGAAATGGGGGTGGAAAGTATTCGAGGTTCTGGCTGTATGCTTGTTGAAGAAGCTGTAGAAAAGAAAACTGAAGAAAGACTGTGAAGGAGAAGAGGTAGAGGTTAGTGGATGGAGGTAAAGTTACAGAAAAGGAAAGAGATAGATGATCTTTTATAAAAGAGACAGGAGGTGAGTGTTTCAGAAATCTAACTCAGCGTTTGGCGCAGAGCAAGAGGAAGATTCAGTGTGGCCGCACAGTAATTGAGTTTCCAACCTGACCTCACTGCCTCTTGCTTCTCTGTTGCTTTTGAGTGATAAGACCATGTGTGGGCAGTGTACTTTTGAATGTGTAGACAAGATTACGGTGTTTAGCTATCAGAATGAAATGACCAAGAGAGGCTGAGAAATGTTTGAGAGGGTGGGTGTACTGGCAGGGTCATTGTGGACAAAACAGAAATACAGCACTGTTGGGACTTTCTGAACTGCTTGGAAACAAAAGGGGAGAAATGAAAAGGTCTGTTGAGATTTGTTTGCTCACATTCGGACTCTAGGGTCGCTTCTTATTCCAGACAAATGGAAGCCAAGTGTGCACATACTGCCTACGTAGAGCCTTATCTTTTAATAAAGAGACAGAAGCAAAAAAGAAAAAAAAAGTGAGGTCACACTGGGATTTAAGGCTGTCCTCTAAATAACCAAATGACCCTTTTGAACTACTCTTGATACACTCGGGAAGCAGCTCTCTTTATTTCAATAATGTTAAAACATTTTTTTCATTTGCCGCCTGGCCTCTTTTAACACTGCTCTGGGAGTCAGCGACGGTCTCTATACAGCAACCACATGTTTATAAGAAGCAACATCAGAATACAAAACCCAGAGCACGGTTTCTAAACACAGTTAATCAGAGAAAGCTGTTATGCATTTCTGTCATTTCTCGTCACCCTGCTGTGGAAATCTTGCGTGTTCGTCTTCACAGATGAACAATAACATTAAGAAAACACGGTGACACAGCAGAGAGAAGAAAAGGAACAGGCAGATTTGATCTAAACAGAGCATTAGATTTAAATCCGGAACTGAAGGGACATCATTTCACCGGATCGTGGAGCGTTTGGGTCTTCATTAGAAAGCACAGATTGGCGAGGGGACAGAAGGGCTGTGTGGTGTCCTCTGAAAGTCAGCAGAGAACAGCCAGACAAATGGAGGTATATAGGTAGAAATGGGGCCAGTGAGATTGATTGGGGTCTTTTTCATGTCAAGGTGTTTGCACCAATTTGTTTGTGTTAATGGCCGTACACTCTTGGAAAAAACCCCCACAGTCATGTTTATCGTACCACGACTTTTCGTATGGACATCTGCGTTTTGTTTGTGCCACTTGAAAGTGTGAGTGAGTTGTCTAGAGCTTGCTTTTATATGCACAGTTCTTGATGTCATTGTGAAGCACTGAGCCACTCACGCAACCATGCAGGTTCCAAACAGCCCATACAATGGTCTTTTTCAGTGTCGCTCAGGAGGAGGAAGGGGCAAAACAAGACGGCTGCTTAGAAAAGGAGTTGTCAGTAGATGCTGAAACAGCCTTTCCTAATCTGTCTATGGTTTAGTCCGTGGACCTTTTCCATGTGCAAATGATTGAAAAAGCCAGAGAAACAATCAACATTTCAAGGAGATTTGGACGTTGCCACTAAATGACATTCTTAGTGGGAGTTTGGCGATAAATTCATCCTCACAAAATGCCATCAGCTCATGCCACGATAACCTATGAGATTAGGCTTAGTGAATTGCTCTGTCCGCTCTCCTGTCAGTCGCCAGAAACAGCTCATTGTGCCTCGCAAAGTGAAAGAGGCCATTATCTATCTGCAAAGTTGATTACTCGTCATGGTTGGGGGAGTTTTTCTGCAAGTGTGCTGTTGACTGATGTCTGTAGAACAACATGTTGAATTGAAGGTCACAAGAACAAGGCCCCAGAAGGGTTGTAGAAAAGCAAATATTATCTTGCCTACATCACATTATGCTAGTAAACCCCCAGAAAGATGTCTTGCAAACATAGGGCCCATCTTTAGACTATCCAAACAGGCACGCGCCGGCTTCAGATTGAATGGCCAAATGACATCAATCTGCTGTGACTATGGCAGCCGCTTGGATGTCATCAGCACCTTCTGCAGTACTTAACCTCTGAGGACTGTTAAGTGTCTGCTTTCTGACCTCTGACCACTTCTTGTCAGTGCTGCATTGTTTAGAGTTCTGTTCCTGGGAAGATTAGATTAGAACTTTTTTTTTTCTTACATTTCTGTTCCCCTTACATGTAATATTTTGTATGTGTCACTTCACAAGACTAAGAAAACTTGAAGAAACCTTGGTCAGCAAACCATTTAAAGACTGTCCTAGATTTTATGCAGTTTTGGGAACAGCGTAAACGTGAGCAAGACTGGGGAAAGAAGTGAGGGGCGAGGGGCTAATGGTTTAATAGGGCTCTCTTGTGAGCAAAAAGCAACATGCGGACAGCACAAGCACTTTCAAGTGGTCCAAACCCGTGCATTCATTAGCTTCCCGGCCCTTCAGCCTCTCTGCCTCCTGCTGCTGTGTTTGAATAGGTCACTTCAGTGGGTAGAGAGAAGTGTGTCAAGTGTATTACTGTTTGTATGGGCTTTTTTGGGTGTGTTTGGGTGTTCTGTCTTTGTGGACACTGAATGATGAACCATTTAAAAACCATTGTGCTTTCTGAGTTATGCCAGTTTCCTTTATATCAAGGAGCAGATGGGCGAGAAATGAGAATGGATATTCATTGGGAATCTTCCCTTTGTCACACATGCACGCCTGGCTGTGTGCACAGCACTCAGCTCTTGGTGGGTGATCCATCATGACATAGAGACAGGTCAGATGTTCCGCTGGCTAAACACAAATGTCCTGATCAGCGGGCTATTACAATTCTCTGTGGCGGTGTTACAAAATGACATCGCAACATAAGTTAGTATTTTCCTGCTGTCATGGGCTAAATTGCTATGCCAATATATTTCCTTATTAATGTTCTTAAGCTATTATAACATACTGTACAAACGCATGACATTGCAGAAATAATAATAAACTTGCAGCGACAAACACACTTCTCTGTTGCCGCCTTTGTTTTCTTTTTTCTCATAAAGAGTCAATGAAAGGCTGCAGCAGAGAAATTCAAGCCGTGATAGTTGAGATGGCGCAGATGCCACCTATAAGCTACATTTCTGGAAAATTGATTTACTGCATCAGAGCACAGAAAATCTCCTTAGATAGCAGTTACATTGTTAGCCGTTGCCTGGCTGGTGCCAGAATGATGCCAGCGTGGTGCCAGGTGTGGTAGAAAAACTAAAATTGAAGGCAGTGAGTGGATTCCTGCCAGGCAGAGGTGCGCGCCTGTGCCAGTCTTATCTGGCCAAGCGGCACAGAACTGCTACATCTTTTATTTTCAATTTCCTCAACGGATTCATTTTCCAGCCAAAACAAGAAAGCTCCTAACAAGCACATGTGAGTTGTGTTTTCATTAACTTTCACGAGTGGGCAGATGAGTGGCTGTAAGGATTTTCAGGATGCTAGAGTGCATGTTTGTCTGTTGGGAGGCAGAGGGGGGGCTGATTTGGAGTGTCTGTATGTTGATAATACGAGATGTGATGTGCAGAAACTAGACTCCCGTTGTCCTAACGTGTCCTCAAATAGTGCATTTCCCATGTGTCTGTTTCTGAAGTGTGTGGGTTTCTGTTTTAGAAAGCACAAATACCAGCATGTTCCACTCCTGGCACACATTTTGCAGCCAACGTAAACCACATCAATTATAGTGACATTATGAGCTTTTCCACCTTTGATGCACTTTAGCAGCATTCTTGGTGGTGACTTTCTCAGGATTTAGCAGTAAACAAAGCTAATGGAAGCCACAGTGTGGGAAGACAATGGCTGTACTTTGTGAACACGATTGCTATTTGCTTAAAAACGCATTCAGGCATGTCTAATTTGTCATTATTCTTAATGTAAGAATTAGGACAAAGGAAAAGAAAAAAGTACAAAAGACATTTTGCAGCAGAGCAGCTTCATTTTTAAAACTGCGTAAAATAGCGTCCCTCTTTCTCTATTTGCACAAAAAGTTTATTTATCCATGTTACTTGTAAACTTGATTTCTTATGTTTGCTTTGACACAAAGCGTGTCGCTTCAGCTCACAATTCTCTGCATGTGTTTGCTCTGATTTCATCTGGAAGTTTTTGGTGTCTTATGTATATAAGTCATTGTTGATTCTTTTAAAATGCTGGCATACTAGTCCTTTTCGGATATGCTGTCTTCTTTATTTTTCCTAGTTCATGTGGAGTAGAAAAGTTTGTGCACTGAGTAACATGCCAATTTTAGTTCCATAGATCTGTTTAGCAAGAGGGTTTGTGGGTTCTGACAGCACAGAGGAAGAATCAAACATGTTCAATGTTTGATTCTTAAGCAGTAAATAAAGAGCAAAATGTCTTCCAAGCATCCAAGCCACCCAAACTAGCATGCTAGACCTACATCTAAGATTTAAAGCGGATGCTCCAGCACCTTCAGTTGATAAACCTGTAGCTCTGATAGGCTGGTTACTGTCAAATTAGGGGTTTTTTTTTTATGTCTTGGAGATATTTACTCAGTAATAAGACAAGAGTGACATCCCACAGCCTCCTAACAACTTCAACACATCCTTTCTTTCATCTCATCCCTGTGTTCATGGTGCAGATGTGAGGAAAGTTAGATACTTAAGAAACTAGCTAGCTCCACAGAAGAGGAACAAGCATAAATGGAGTACAGCTTTTTTTCTTTTTCTTTTTTTTATTAAATGTCATGTAATTTTCGAGCAGCTCTAAATATCACCAAACACACAAACTTTCTGGGCAACGTTTTTGCCAGCTAAATCAGCAGCTGTTGTACTTTCCGGGGAGATGAAAATGTGACAGTGTCAGAAATGGAGAAAGATGTAAGACAGGAGTGGAGAGATGGGAGAGAGCTTGCTTTCAGAAGTAACTGCTCAATACGTGAAATTTGATAAAGAGGAAATGTGAAGCTTCTATTTAATGTCCTCATTCATTTTCGAGGTTTTAAGTCGGATATTGGATTTGTACAGCACACGTTACTGAAGTTGTGTTCTTCCATTTTGTGAAACATCACAAACTGAAGTATAATAATTTTGTGTTATTCAAAGAAAATACCAGGCAGTTTATTGCCGGATATTCAGGTTAGTTTGCAACAGTGTTTCAGGTTTACTGTGATTCAGTATGGTTACATCAAAGGTAGCAATTATTATTATATATAATATTTAATGGGATGCTGTTTATTAGTTTCACTCACCTAATTTACCTTTTATACAAACATTATACGGTCAAGGGTTTGGAAATCAGCCTTTAATCCACAAAAAAACTGTGAATATTAGAGTAGCAGGTCAGCTGATGACAGCCTGTGCACAAAGAGAAATCTACAGTAACTCACAATGCAAGTTATTATGTGACTTATTTTTATGTACTCTTTTCCCTGCACTGCTACACCCAATATGGGGGTTCTCCGATATACCAAATCCCACTTTATCCCCTGTCTACACCCATTTTGGGTACAAGTCCCATTTTGGAAACCATGCTCAAGGAATGGAAAACTACCTTTGCAAAAACACAGAACTTTGAACAATAAGTAAAGGAAAGAAATCTGGTAACATGTAGAGAGAATGTCAAAGTCTGATGAATTCATAAAAACTCTGAAGTGCGTTGGGGATTTTTGAATATAAATTTAAATCATTTTTAAAATTATTCAAGTGAGAGACTTGGGTTTTTGGGGGGGGGGTTTTGCAGAAAGGGTTTCCAGCATACCCCTGCTGAGGAGAAAATTAAAGTCTTTTATTTCCATCGAGCACCTATTGTATACTGTGGAGAAAAAAAACATGGAGAAAACTTTCAGCGCAACTGTTTCAGCTGAACGTCAACCAGTCAAACTGATTGATTGACTGAAATTCCGTTCTGCCTTTAGTGGCATTGGTATTGGATGACAAAACATTTTACCCTCTTTGTATGTTTTATTTCTATTTATTCTCATTTAACTTCTTGCACAACTTCTTTGTGCAGAATGTTTTTTATTCACAGTTGTTGTTCATTTTTTAACACAAATGCCATTTGCTTTCACATGTTGTCGTCGAATGCAATTATCTCGTGTCTTAGAAGTGAAGTTCAATTGCGTAAATACTTCCTGGGGCAGCTGCATGTATCAGTTTCTATGATAAAGTATAATGAGAAACAGAGCGTCAACTCAAATAGCCAAAATACTCGAAACCCTGAGGGAGGGAGAGTATCAACCGCATTGTATTTACTGCTCAAGTTGTTTTAATAGAAAACATGAGTGACACACCCTTCTGCAGTCTATTCAAATTATTTGTATTATTTTATAATTGCACACTCCAGTTTTCCCTTTTCCTCTGCCTCTTTGATGTTCACTTTCAACTAACATGTGGTTGTAAATATATTTACAAAGTTATTTCCTTCTCAAGTCTCAGATAACAGGGCTACACGTGGCATTAAGAGTTCTCTGTGTCTATTCAAACTCCCCCTTACCACTTTGCCTCACAACAGTGTTGGTGATTCTCATCAAGGGGTACAAAGTGGCTCAAAACTGGATGAGAAAAGTGATGAATCCTTCTGTTGTTCTCTTGGGATCCTTTACCAACTGCTCTCAGTTTTGCCAATGGCCTCTTCCTTTAAGAGAAAGGAGGCTGCTGATGGAGCACTGTGCACCTCCGCCTCTTTCTTCTACTTCTCTTTTTGCTCTAGACCCTCCTCCTGGCAGCTTCATTGAGAAAACTGTAATCCCTGCTTGGGGGGCAGTGTGTCGTCTGTGCTGATAGCATTCAGAGGGACTTGTAGCGCTCCAATGGGCCCACTACAGAGGAGGCGGCTTGGTGCAACTGGCTGGGTGCTGGGCACACGCCGTGTGGCACAGGCGGATTAGTCCCAGCCCTGGCCCCTTCCCCCCCACCCATTCAGCATCAGCCTCCTTCAAACGACTATCCCACTCTGCCCAGAAAAACACAGCAGGCTGGCAGAAACAGATTACAGATCGGCACATCGAAAAGCACATATTCCGTCCTTGAAAATGCTTCCCATTTCCCCGCTGTTCCCAAATATGCAACCTCAATCCTCCAGCCTCCATTACGCCATGTGTGAGTTCTGACTCAGGAAAATTGAAACTTCCTCAGAGCTTTTTCCTGTGGACCCCAACAACAAACATCTATTTTTGCTTTTGGTGGTTCATCAGCTACATTTCTGAAATCCAAGATCACTTTTAGTCATTACTTACTCAAGAAGTCTTAAGAAAAGAATGTCTTTAAAATCTGTCCAAGTAGATAAGAAGCCCGTAAAACATGGAATATCAATGAGCCAGTGACATATTTTTTTCAAAAGATAAAACAAGGTCTCTTTTTGCCAAGGAATACCCAGTTGAGCTGTGTTGTACACCCCTGTGGATCAGGTGTTTGATTGTATCTTGCCTGTCAGGGAGAACCGGGAACTGAAATCAAGAATGATAGAGGTCTAAACTAAAGATTAAGTGAGACCTCACCTTCCAGACTTGCTGCACTCGAGGGAGACTGACAATATCCAATAAAAAGACACAGTTTCTCTCACCCTTGTATTTTTCATTTAAAAAAATAAATAAAGTGAAAGTGTGAACTCGCGGTAAACACAACTTTAGCATTCCCGAAGCCACAGCTCCTTCTCGAGATTACATTTATTTTTTTACATCGTATGTGTTCACTCAGTGGAATAATCATAATAGGTTTAACTTAAATAACGTGTTAGTTAGAATAAATCCCAGGGAAATACTTGTTTTCCTGACTCTCATTCAGTGGATCGTAGCTAGCTGGGGGTGATTTGGAGCCACAGGGAAAGAAGACATGACTCAGAAATGTGGCATAGTGTTTTTTATTTGGAGGGCCCAAAAATCAGACCAGCTGATCTCAGTGTCAGTCCACATGAGCTGGTAGTTCAGGTAATACTTTTGTATGCAAAATTCATGTAGAGCATTTTATCTAAGCTGTTTTAAGCTGCTTGAACTTGCTGTGTATCTGCAAGCCACTTTGCAGCCCACCCCTAGCAGAGCTCCTTCCTTCGTGCTGTATCTGACTTAAAAAGTGTCATTTTAATCATTCATTAGTGTTTATTAGTCCATGATCCTGTGTTCTGTTCTCGGTGTCTCTACTGCTCTCCAGCTTTCCGTGTGGAAGGGCAGGGAGGTCCAGAAACAGAGCCATACTGTCACTTTTAAATTACTGCAGACTGGAATATTAGACTTGTTTTCATAATACCGTATTTAACCGAAATACTTATGGTTGCAAACACACCAGATACCTATTGCACCAGCTTAGCACATTCCACTTTGTCTGAACACAGACATCGCATTTGTCAATGACTCAACACATTAGCTTATTTGCACGTCACTGTCACATGCAGAGCGATAGTAATTGAGTGATCCCTGTTATCAAGTGAAAGCAGAGGTCTGAGGTGGAAGTTAAGACAGAAAAGAGGTGGGGATGAGAAAGGGGAGATGGTGAGAGTATGAAAGCATTAATTTTCAGCAATAAGTGCATTCTTAGCAAGCTGTGCTGGTGTGATTAAGACTGGATGTCACAGGAAGCACTCCCCATTGATCCGCTGCCAGTAGAGACCATCTAGTCTTTCATTATGGCAACCAGCTTGTTAATTAGAAATCAATCATCCCCTCTGCTCTATGCAAGCCCCTTCCCCACCAGCGTGCCACTCTCCTTCCACCAAGCATTCATACCCAAAAGCTACAGAGGCGTGTCAGACTTTGACTGATGTCAGTACTTTTTCACTTAGCTGGCCATAATTTGTAACTTTCACGCCAAGAAAGAGCAGGGAGCTGAGAGCAAAATAGCGTGGCACTTCCTTTCCAGCTGCCAGGAAGTCTTTGAGTTCTTGAAAGACTTTGACAATTGGAATTCATATTCGCCAGATGAATAACAGCTATCATGTTGTCTTTTGGCTGTGTGCACTTGTATATTTTCAGGAAGAGACCTGTAGGTTCAGAGGACACTTTTTGATGACTGTTAAAGTCATTATAAATCTGATGAACTGTTTTAACTGTTTTGATCCATAAAAAAAATCACGGATAAGCCGACGTGTTGACGAAGCATATGGTTATGTAATGTACTGCTGTTCTGAATAAAAGAAGCATAATCTACAAAATAACTCACAGTTAAAAAATAAACACGATCTCCCAAGTATATACATAGAACAAGTGTTATTAATAGAGGAAAATGTTGTGTAAGCAGAAAGGCGTAGGAAAAGTGGGTGTGGAAAAGACGCTAAGATGTAGTGACAGAGCTGGGATGAAAAGTGAACCTCTGTGAAATGACAGTTCCATTATTCATATTAGCGCTATTAAATCTGTGATAGTAGGAATATGGTCGGGACTGCTGTTAGCCGAGAATACACTAAGCATGTGTGTGAGTTACTCCTGTGTGCACATATCGGAGCACAGATGTATACATACTGTTTTTGAGCTCCTGTGTGCACATGCATCCAGTAGTAGTACAGTAGCAGTAGTAGCAGAACAGCTGTGTTTTCAGAAAGCCATGTCCAGATGTTCCTGGGCAGTAGGCATTAAAAGCTAGGTTAGTGTATTACAGGCACAGGTGGGAAAAAAAGAGCCATTGTAGACGAATTCTGTGCATCAGATTAAAAACATAAAAATACATAATTTTTTATCCTGGCCTTGGTTAATAAAATATCCCATTGTTACTTTCCATCACTCTGTGTCAAGAGCTTTCCCTAGAAGACATAACTGTATTGTGTAAAAACTCTGAGTTTTAAAAGCCATGAATTTTGCATGGACAGAGAGCTGACCTGCTTTTTGGAAGTCGTAACAGCTGAAGTTCAACATGAAGTGGGCACATTGTGGTTTTTTTCTGTTGATGAGGCTCAAACTGTTCAAAAGTCCACGTTCATAGCCTGATTAAAAACTGCAGTTTGATGTGTCAGCCCATGAGGATGGCTAAGACGAGGGCAGGTGCACCTGGTGTTACTTATTCTCTTTCATCTCATAAGCCTTAGTGAGTCTGGAATATGTAATGTTGGAAATATGAGGATGTAAATTCAGGGAAACACTAAACAGCAGGATTTTATTTAAAAAGTTTTTTTTTTCACAAACAATATGAGAATATTCACTTTTTAGGCTATTTCATCTCAGTTGGAAATAATTCAATATAAGCAGTGTGATTTCATTTTAATAAAACATGACGGCTCCAAGACACTGGCATTTATAAGGTTTTGTCTATTTGTCTCCTTGAAAGTGAAGTGAAGTCTGTGTTGTGTGTCTCCAACAGCACACTATCTCTCAAATAAAACTTTTCACTACCTGACTCTTTGCGTACATCCCAAAAGGTTGATTCTGTTCATCTGGATGTAGCGTTTTCTTCAGTCTCAGCCGACTACAGGTTTCAACAACCTTATAAACAGTACATTTGTACAATGACTGAAACCAGCCCACTGAAGGAACAATGGGCTGTGAGGTCAGTTCCTTGATCATTAATATGCAAATTCTCATGACCATTGATCAACAACCACTGATCAAAGACCACTGATCAATGGCCATGAGTACCATTCACAGAGAGTTGGGGAATGGCTGCAATCACAGCATTGTAAGATTGCAAAATATGTTCCCATTAGGCCCCCTCCTCGATTCAGAGATGGTCTTTCCCTTTTCACGTAAATGGCCTCCTTGACTCCTCGCTCAAACCAGCGTTCCTCCCTGTCCAGGATGTGTACATCCTCATCCTTGAAAGAGTGTCCACTGGCCTGTAGGTGTAAATAGACTGCAGAGTCCTGGCCTGACGAGGTGGTTCTTCTGTGTTGTGCCATCCACTTTGCCAGAGGTTGTTTGGTTTCCCCGATGTATAAATCAGACCCGATCCTTGGGGTGGACTAATTTTTGGCGCAACGTGTTTTGGGGTTTAGAAGCCACATAGACTCTGTGTTTAGAAAAAATGTGTCTCAACTGTTCCAATAGTCCTGACACATACATTGTTTATAGCGCTATCTGTACTGAACCCAGGAAATTATTACCCAGGAAAGTATTTTTTTCTTTCTCTTCATTTGTAATTGATTCCACTTAATGATGAAGATTGAGATACTGATTTCCAAATCTAAGCATCTTCACACCAAAGAGTGCAAAACACACATACATTACAAATTCTGTTGTCTTACTTTGGATTTACCACCTTGTCACTTATATTGATGCATTGATGCAAGACAGAAGTGTTTTGGATATGCAGGCCTGTAGGAAATTTTAGAGCCTTTGAAATGCTTTAACTTTCATTTGATGTGAGGTTTGGTGTTTGGTGTTTCAACCATTGGTTGGTTGATTGACTGGACAGAGTACAAAGTTTGTGCTTCATAATTTTTACTTTTTTTTCCTGGCATGTCAAAAAAAGTTGTAGTTTGGTAGGCCAAACAAAACAGATAAATGTTTCAGTCATTAGTTTTAGTCTCTGTCATTTTAAATGCCCATCTAAATCCCTGCTCTACGTTGGGCTAAAGTCTCAAGGCCTTGCTTTGACAGATGCCTTCCTGGCACAGATGACTCAGTTGTGAAACAGTTTAGTTTACACTCCTTGTGGGAGATAAACCAGTTGTGGAAATATGATAAACAACTTTTAACCCTTGTGTGGTGTTCATATCTTTATTACTCAGCCAGTGTTCATTGGTCTGGTGGACCCGCTAGAGTTTTGGCTTTCCAAATTAACACTATCAAACAATTTTATGTTAAATTACTCAACAGATGTTTACTTCATCCCAATTACAAACCATATGAACAGCAAACATGGTTAATTTTTTCCCTTTACCTTTGTTAGATCACATTTATGAATTAATGTGCTTCTCTTTTTTCTTTCTTTTTTTTTTTTATAAAATGTTATAAAAAGCCCCTCTCTCTTCCAAAATCAATTGGATGGCCCTCGCCATCTTTTGCCATCTTGTTCAGTTGTGATAAAGAACCACACTGGCAAAGTCTTATTTATAATATTTATGCACCTAATTTGCCAGTGTGGGACAGGGTATGAGAAAATAAAATTTGGATCCCTCAAGAAAGAGGGTAAAATGTGTGAGGTGTAAGAGCAGACGGTGTTGATAGTTGAATTTTCAACAATGTTGCAACTTTGTGCGGGAGCAGGAGGGGAAGAAAACACTATCAGCAGCACCAGAAAGGAGGAAGACAGAGTGTGGGAACACAGGACCTACACTTTCAACACTTTTATTAGACCTGGGTCCAGTGGACCCGAACACCTTGTATGTAATGTAAATGTGTGGGGGGAGGTACAGTATGAGGCCATTGAAAATTTGTTCGGATTTATGTTCTTCACAGAAAATAAGCCAAAGCCAATGAATTTCAGGTTGAAAAAATAATTAATTGTTTAATTTTTCTTTTGAAAAAAACTGAAAACGGGTCTCACAGACCCGAACACCATACAAGGGTTAAACAAAGCAACCTGGTGTCCCTGACTGGGACATCAAAACTGTCATTGACGTTATGCCTAACAGTTCACAGCTTGGCCCTCATTGTCTCCTTCCTTTTTTCCTATAGGGTAGCTCCCAGTGGAGCAGGTGAGATGGAAAGGGAGTTATGCAACAGTGCTGTGCATGTCCAGTGTCTGGATTTGGTCTGTGTTTTTGTCTGTGGTTACTATTTGTTTGTGTGTTGCTGTGAAAGCAGATTACTGTACGATCAGGTGTCTTTTTGATGAGTTTAGAGTCAAGTTTGGATTATATTACAGTACAGATTTGTCAGTGTGTGTTGTGTGTCTCAGCAATATGCAAGAAGTTGTGGTTTGGGTTTTACCCAACTTTTCAGGCTAACTCAGCTTTTAATGTTTTCCTGCATTCCTTGGATTTTCTCTCTGGAAGGCATATGCAGTCGCAGCTTCCCTCTGTAACATTTTACCAACATTAATGTGATTATATTTTGTCAGTTTCATGATTAGCATGTTGATCACCTTGGCTTTTCATGTCACGTTTGCATGTTCAGGATGGCTTTGACAAGTGACGGAAGACGCTTTGCTTGTCAGGCCTGGATAGCTGAAGCTTTTTTCTGTCTACAGAACACATGGTGTTGATCATAAGGACAGCTCACTCTCCAGTCCTGGCAGCCACCACGCTACAGAGGGAAAGAATCATGGTGTTCTTGAACCCGATTACAATATAACCCTTTATAGCAACCACCAATTATGCATCTGACGCTGAACAACATTCCCTTCATGGCGAATGTTTTGGATTTTGTTTTAGCAGTTATATTTATATAACACTTGCCTGCTGCTTTAGGTTACAGTTGTATTAGGCTATTTCTTGCATTTTTTTCCCCTTGTACATACAATCACTTTCTTATCTCATGCTTCTCATCATATGAAAATTTCTTAACAAGATGAAGACCAGGTAACAGAAGTGCAACCTATCAAAACCAATTATGAGTCTCAAAGCAGAGCTGGGTAATGATACGGGATCTGCGTGCAGTTTGAGGCCTCTGTACAATGAAATAATGAATAATGTTAAAAGCTCAGAGAGATGATGTGCTATCAAAGCTAATCTCAGGTAAAGAGAACAGCCTTTGAGTTGTCTAAGCTATGAAGTCTCTTCTGTCATGACTTATTTTGCCTCGCTGATTGGTGGACATGCCTTCCCACTGGGGTTGTGTATTCCTTCTAAGTCCAGTGTAAGCATTTTAGCACCACGAATAAAAAGGACATAAAACACTTACAGATGGTGGAAGTGGTACTTAACAAAGGAAAAGCCCCTAAAGTAGAAACATAAATATTACAATGTGAAAACCTTCGATTATTGTAAAATAATTTACCGAGGATCCTTTTGGTGGATCCCGTACACACCTGCTCATGTTTTCACAGTGAACATTGTATGCATTGTATGAGAGCTGCACAATGAAGTGTGATTGTGAGGCAGATTATGTGTGAGGAACAGGATGCTTGTGACAGAACTGCCTCTTCGCTCCTGTTTTTTCTCCACGGCTGTTGCAGGGGTGAAGCCAAGTTAGGCGGGCAGTAAAGGCTTCAGCTCCCCTCTTTGGTAAACAGAGTAGAACCTCAATAGAAGAAACTGGATCGAGAACAGAAATTGGCTGTTATCTCTGGCAGTGATCATGAAAGGACACGTATCCTGCTCCCAAGAGGAAAAACTGCTTTCTCTGAGCCTTTTTGCAGAAAAGGTTATACATGTTGTAGTTAAGCAGACCTGTAGAAGCTCTGTGGCTGATAGGTCGTCTGTGATCTAGTGTTTCACAGCAGCAGATGGCGGTGCCAGCAGGCCAGGGTGGTGCCAGAAGGTTACGCAATGGAATGATGCCTCTAAAACCTGACTCGAACGCCACATGACACATATATGTGCAGAAACACACTTCCCACACAATCTTCTGAAGCTGTAAGGAGAGACTTAGACTTGGGTAATTCAGATGGCCACGAACACGCTGTCCATTTAAAGCTCCAATCTTTGCTTTCTTCATTGTCATTGGTAACAGCAACCTATCCTTCATGGTGTCACGGTCAGGTGACTGACAGTTTGAACCATTTCAGGAAGCTCAGAGTGAAGTGGCACCCCGACACTGGCATGGCCATGGAAACAGATGGAACTATAGCTTCCCTGTGATCTGGCCTCCATTTCCTGGTCCTCTCTGGGGCACGTGTGTGTCTGCCAGTGGGATATGGGTCAGATGGTCGGCTATCTTTATCCAGATCGTTGCCAGGAAAACCTCCATCCATTTGGAAACAAAAAGGGCATCCTCCTGGGATGGAGGGAATTTCATTGATAATATATTCTCTTGCACTGTCTGTACTCTGATGTCTTGCTAAAATGACTTTTTCAGACTCTTGCTTCTTTAAGCTGTACTTTCAGCCCCTGGCATAAAAGGGAGCAGCTGTATCAGATTTTGTCAGAACCTCCTTCTAAAGTCATTTCTTTCCATTTTAGGTATTTTCAATAGGTTTATTTGAGACTTGTGCAAGTGAAGTGAAATTGGGTGAGGCTAAAGACTGGTGGGTGTGTCTGTACACAAAGAGCAGAAAGGAGCTGTTCAGGCCATGCCAACCACATAGCCACTTCAATGCAAACACACTTGTCCGTGATGTAAGTCAGGTCTTCTTTGAGACCTCCAGGACTTCCTGTCCAGCTCTAGTTTAATCCCTTCCCATGCTTTTTTTTTTCTTTATTTCTAAGAATGAGCTCATGCCACATGTTGCCAAGTACAGTACCGATTATGCTTTGCTGCACCATAAGGAGACATTACCATGGCTTTTAAAATGCCACTGGGTGCTATTTTTCTGGACCCTGTTGTAATTGCTGACCCAGCATACAGTGATCCATTCACATTAGTTTGGAATTTCCAACATGAGCATTTGGTTTGTGTTTGACAGCTTAATACACCCATTTTTTTCTCAAGGAATTGGCCAAACCTTCTATCATTCATGGCTCTCCTCTCATTGTTTGTACTATATATAGGGGAAAAAAACAGGTTCTTTGTCTAGCACCGTTACAGTCATGTCTAAAGGCAATAGCACACCTCTGGGACTAGTGTAAAACCATACTGTAGTATCTTGTAAAATGTAAATACCTATTCACTGTCTTCTTCCAGTGCCTTGTTGTTCCCATGTTGAGAATGCTTTTATAGGATTCAGGAGAGCGTAATGCACTCAGGCGATATGATAATGCAGCCCTGTTGTTCTTGGTTAGCAGCTGGCTACAAGAACTCATCGAGAATCCTAGCTGAAAAATTAATCATACAAATTCAAACCAAGATTTGCTCAGACAGAACAAGTAGTGTAGTGTTTAGCACATGCATACATTTAAATGAAAAGTAGGCTTTTCTTTTATGTACTCGCAGTTTTTCGTGAACATATTTTTGCAAAGTAGATTGTCACAGAAGATTAGTTTAACATTACCACTTAGTCATCACTTTGTGTTTTCTCTCTCTCTCTGTGTGTGTGTGTGTGTGTGTGTGTGTGTGTGTGTGTGTGTGTGTGTGTGTGTGTGTGTGTGTGTGTGTGTGTGTGTGTGTGTGCCTACTTGATCTCTGAGAGACTTGTCAGCAAAGGATGTGTATTTTGTTGCGTTGTGTGGTGCTCTGATACTTCGTGCCCTAACATTACTCCTGGTGGATCCCAGGAAGTGAAGAAAGCCCTGGGCCCATCAATAGTTGAGCGGTAGCACGGTTGTGTGTGTCTATAATGAGGCATACCACATCGCACCATCAATATTACATACTGGCTTAGGGCCAAGAGATGTGCTCTGTGGTGTGTTCCAGTATAAAATATGAGAATCTGTATGTGGGTATGAGTGCTATGCATACAGTGTAATGAGGATTTTGCAAGATCTAAGTCAAGAGCACTTGCAGGCATGACACTTGGACCTAGCGTGTGCCTCTTGAAATTTGAAACATGAAGGTTCACCAACGTATGCAGGCCTTGTTAATGTTTAGTAGCTCATTTGTCTGTAGAAACCTTCTTCTTCCTTCCTAAACACAACAAGAATCACATAACCAAAATTTAATTAAGAACAGAAGCACTAAAAAACAAGTAGCGGCCGGCCCACATGCTGTAAAATACCAACTTGTTGTAAAGCATTAAATAGCAAAGGTTTAGCGAAAGAAAACATTAAGGCAGGGTTTTCCTGTATCCTGCACGGGATTGAGCGAGGACATGCACACAGCAGAAACTGCTCAGACACATGCTAAAGCATGCTAAAGATCTACTGACCTATCCCCATTTACTAAGCTAGCAGTCAAAATTGATACAGCAAATACAGAGTTAACACACACGTATTGTTCTTTTTTTTAAGTGTGCACTTGACATGTAAACCAAAGATTAGTCCTTACTACAGGAAAAAGCCTAAAGTTCAATATAGAAGTTTGCATGAACAGCACTAGCCTGACACTCGGTTTGTTCATATGTGAGGAAACAATGCACATGGAAAAATACATACCCAAAAACACAGAACCTGCCTACGTGTTGAATGAGACTGTTGGTATTAATTTCACCTCTTTTGCCCGCCTCATGGCTTCTCATCCCCCTCGGCCAAGTGAACATTGCTCAGAAATGAAGTATGGACAAGAATGTTAAGGCTACCATCAAAGGCCTCCCTTTAGATCTGTGTGCGTGTCTGTGTGTGTGCTCGTGAGTGAAGCAGCCCCACAGGTGATTGGATCTGATCTGATCTGATCTGATTGGCTCATCTGTCTGATGCATTCCACAGGCGAGTGAGAGAAGGTTGTTAGAGGCCTTTCTAAATAATTTAGATCCTGGATTTGTATTGATCAGGTAGTGCTGCTCTCCACGGGCCACTCCAGTACCCCTTCTTTCTCCATCCTTCTTCACCCCTGTTCTTGTTTTTCCTCCTCTCCACTCTTTCTCCCCCACCCCATGCTCTACATCAAACAGAGGTACACTGCTGCGAGGGAGCAGAAAATGCATGAGAAAGGAGTTGATGGGGAAAGTGCAGGGAAGAGGATTTTTCTTTTACAGCGATTCCTCAATGGGAGTGAAGCTGTAGGAAAGGTGTAAAGCGCGGCTAAAGAGAGAAACGGCACAATGAAGGCAGGGGGAAAAAAAGTCTTTTGTTTGCTGTATTTGTGCAGCACATGTAAAGTTGTCTGTGGAGAGTAATGGAGTGTGCGTAACCTTGGTGATGCAGGTCAATGGAAGTGCAGAAATGAGCGTTTTGTGCGTACTGAGCCTGGTCCAACTTAGTCCATTAAACTCAGTCATTACTCCATTAAATACTGCTTCATGCCATGGCCTTGGATCAATACTGCATAATGTAAAGACTGATAACATGTCTTAACCACACAGTGGAACGGATTTGTTGAATGGGTAATGTATTCGTGGAGGGATAGAAAAATAGCACAAATGAGGAGGACATTTATGCATAGTATGAACATGATAACTGCTTTTTGCTTTCTTTCTTTCTGTTTTTTTAATAAGAAAGACCTTTTCTTTGCATTCTGCAGATAGGGATGTGTTAGAGGTGCACTGAGCAACATGGAGCGAATATGATAATGCTTCTGTTGCCAAGCAAAATATGTATCTTTCTCAAAATACAGCTTCGTGTACACGCTGTACATGCTGATAGAATTTGGCAGTGCTCAGAGCAGACAAGCAAAAGGAAATTACTTGTTGCTCACAGAGTGTTATTAGAGCCAGCTATTTTTTTTTCTTTTTGTGGACAACCAAGCATTTCTAATATTAAATTTTAAAAAAAGCAATCGTCTATATTTTAAGTGTAAGGCTTTTTATATTGACCAGGAGGGACTGCAGACAGCTCTCCCTTTTGACTGGTTAATATTTGCGACCATGATAACATTTATTTCTGACATATAAAACAAACAAACCAGTATCTACACATACACATTCATGCAGATATGTGGTCAAGACAAATAAACAAAATCTCGATACCATGAAAAAACCACTCAGTCATCAAGTGTGAAATAGAAATAAAGCGTAACTGGT
The DNA here is from genome assembly GCF_057382185.1 of Mchenga conophoros. Lineage (NCBI taxonomy): Eukaryota > Metazoa > Chordata > Actinopteri > Cichliformes > Cichlidae > Mchenga > Mchenga conophoros. Next base: position 16,203,952 of record NC_140532.1, read on the forward strand.
GTTTTTATATCTTGTTTACACTGTGCTGTAGAAGTTTGCAAAGTGGAGTGGATGACAGGGACTATAAAAAAATTACTCTTCCATACACAATTAATAATATGAACTGCTATGTAGGAAGTGTCAATAACGCAATCATTTTGAGCGCGTTCTCATCCCAGGGCATCACAGTCTTTCCATCAGATGCGGCTGGGGTTGCAGAGCTGTGCAGTCCGATGGCTTCAGCGGACGCTGAGACGTAATTTTCCTTCTTTATAGGGCGGTAAAATCCTCATTTGGAGGTTGGCGAATTGGCAGTGAATTAAATCACTGGAGACGGTGGTTTGTGTCTGGTTTGTGAGCTGTCTGTTTTGCACTTTGTTTTTTCCTCCACTCTCTAATTAGTTTTGTTTTCAGTCTATCGCTCTTTTTATTTTTTTAACTTTTGCTTTTACTCTCTGATTAGGTTTAGACAGCAAAAAGTATTTGGTTATGTTTAGGCACCAAGAGTTAGATAACAAGAACAACAAACCTTTTATTAAGTCCCAAATTACAAAACCATAGAGAAACAAACAGAAGTCCAAAAGTAATAATTGGGGCTGGGATTAGAGAGAGCCTCTGGAAAATATGTTACTTCAAAAAGGGACAAAAGGTAAGACACAACTGTGTATATACATGGAGGACTGAGACAGGTGGAGAGCGAGACACAGCTGAAAACAAATGGGGGGGGGAAAGACAGGAAGTGGAACTAACACAGGACATGAAGGATAACTAACCGTCAAAGTAAAACAGGAAGTAATCCAGAGACGAGACGCTACACACAGAGATAAGACTGACACTAGATCTTAATAACAGCCACAGAAACAGTAACAGAAAGATGAGACAGAAGGAACAGAGAAAGAAAAGCTGAGGCGACTAAAATAACTACAACGAATAAAAAACAGAACATGAACCAAAACACGCTGTCTACAGTAACAAGAACAAAGACTCACTGTATGCTGGAATAATAAAGAAATCAAAACAGGAAACAAAAACTCAAGTTAACGATAATTAAAAACCTCAAGCACTAGAAAAACAAACTAAATTTAAAAAAGTGTAAAGCGACTCAAAAAGCAGACCAAGGGGACCATGACAAAATACTTAGTTACCTGCATGGTTTGCTTTAAAATAGGCCTTTCATAACATTAACCCTTTCAACCCAAATTAGGCTCACTCATTACATTTAAATTGCGACAAGTTGAGAAACAGTGTGTCACAGAACTGGAACTAAAAGCCTATCTGTGAGGAGATGCCAGCAGCTGGAAAAAAAAGTGGAAGTCCTTGAAATGAGCTTTAGATCCTGTTACTTGAGTGGATGTTTCTCAGAGAAATCATCAGAGCAACATAAAAAAGTACAAAACCGACTGTTTTATACTGTAATGGAGCAGAGAGAAATTGTATGTACAGTGTGTATACTATTAGTAAACCCTGTATATACTCCTTGTGGAGTGCTGGATCCCTGTGCAAAAGTTACGACAGAAAAACAAAGGAGGAAACATCCGGATACAGTAAGGAGTGTTGTGGGATGAATTATTGAGGGTTTGATATGGAGGAGAGAAAGGGAGGGAAGAGATGGACTGAACTCTGCTCCTAAGACAGGGTGTAACACGTCTGACATACACAGACATGCGGCGAACACACACATTCAGAGACACACGCACAAGCGTCTTGTGCGAGGACATGTTAATGGAGTCGCCCAGTCAGACAGCCAGGCAGGCAGACGGGGCCACACAGGAGTCAGCTCTGCCCAGAATTCCACAGTGTAACGCACCAAACCCAGAAGAATGAACACCCTGAGACCCAACTGACATGCTGCTATTCTTACTAAAACACAGTCTCGCTGTGGGTGTCGCCTCATTTTCCCATTCAGTTTTCCTCCATAAGCAGGGGGATTCCAGGGTCAGGAAACAACAATGCCTTCATCTTTCTCAGCCGCAAAGGATTTTATTCCCTGATGTGTAAAATGGTTTTGTTTTCTGTTTTTTTTTTTTTTTTGGTGGGGTGTGTGTGTTCCTCCTTTGAGCCACGGGCTGTTCCTTGTACTCTGCTCTGTCTGGCTGGAAACAGTCCAGTGACTGAGCCCTCTTCCTCCAGTGATGCAGCTGACTCTGTGGTCCCATCACTCAGGGCCCTTGTTTACCGGGTGGATCAATAGTTAACGTGCTGCGGGATACACTGAGCTGTAGATGTGTTCAGCTGGATAACACACTCCCGGGAGTTTTCTGATCTGTGGCTGTTTGTGGTGGGCTGGGAAGAATAAAGGCTTAGCAAAGCTATCAGGGTTACAGCCAATTAGCTCATCAGTCTGTTCTAATATGGTTGTCAATACGACAGGCTTTGATTAAAGCACTGTGATTTGTTGAGGATGAGGTAGATTACATTCTGCCACCATTTTTCTCTGTAAAAGGTGAGGTGGGGATATTCTGCTGTTTTCTGGTTCAGCAACCTTTAAAGTAACTCATACCCTGGTTTAGCACATGTTTTAATAATGCTTCTACTTCTGTCTGAATATATATATATGTGTGCAAGTGACCTTCTAGATTTTGCTTTAACACCTCCATGCACTCTCCTCTCCTCCTGCAGGGTGTTTGGTCTTGTTGGCATCCCATTTAATGGCCAGTTTACCTTTCCATGTGCTAACACCTGATGTGATTAGCAGCAGGACGTTAGTGAGCTGCTCTACATACTTCCAAACATCCTGTCCACACACGTACATCACGCCTGCTAATTATCTGCTTAGCCTGCAAATGAAGCGTAAATGCAACTTAGTAATTGCGATCTCTGACACCTAATCGGCGTTCACAGTTCATCTTCCTGTATTCATTTGAGGTGTTAATACAGGGGTGGTGAAACAAATAACAGCTGGATGCATTATATTTAAAATGTTTCTGGGAGTAACTCTCAGCTTCACCAGCAGTAAGCATGTTCCTTTTTTCTCTCTCTCTTCAGTAACCATCTCCACCAGTGTATCCTTCGATGGTCTCCTGGTGACTGGCCTCTACACCTCAACACCAGTCCAGTCGGCTCCCATTCCTGCTCCAGCTGCTTTTGGCTTTGGTGAGTCTTGTTTCTTTTGCCAATACAAGCTGCTTTTTTTTATTATGCTTTTTAGTACTAGCAAACCCTCAGATACCCCGAGAAGTGTCTGCTGGGACCACGGAGTATTACGATCCAGCTCAGTGATCCACATCCGTTCCCAGACTCAGCATAAGGCCACTTCCCTTCTCTGGTTATGACAGGTCGTGATGGATGAGGAGTCAGGATGATGTGATCAAGGGTTCGGTCAGATGGGTTTTCATTGATGTTTGAGAGAACAAAAAAAAAACTGAATATGAGATAGATATGAAGAGCAAAGCAGCAAATGTAGAGCTTTCTAAAAGATTAAACTTAAAATAACAAGTGATCACCAGGCCAGCTTGCCAAATGTTGGAGTAAAGGCCCAGTGGACGGGCTGATTTACAATTTTTTTTATCCAGAGATGCAAATATAGCAACAGTTTAGGTGGTAGATGTTGCTATTAAACTGGATGAAGTTTGCAAACAACTTATCTTATTCTTTGTCCGCCTTTCCTTTGCATTGTCTGCATGCTCTGCTCTAATGATACAAATTGAATCTCTCTTTATCCTTAAAAGATTAAAGCTAAACTTATAAGTCTTTACACTTTTGACAACTGTAATCGAATTACACTGTAAGCATGCAACTGAAATGCATTAAGTGCAACTCTTTTTTGGACACACAACCAAGATTTGTAGACTCAGATGAAGTATTTGCGGATGGAGCCCTTGTGTGCACGGATGGGGGCTCTTTTGGTGCAGTGGAACAGCTATAAAGAACTCCTTAGAGAACAGGGCTAGTGTCCCAGAACTGCTGCGCAGTGGGCTCCCTTATCCTGACTAACTCCACTGTTCTTCAGACTTTGACTTCACTCTGGCCAGGGCAGTTCTTCACTCTTGGCAGCTCTGTTTACTGGGGAGGCATCCAAGCACGGATTGCGTCACCTTAGCTTCACTCTAATTACTTGAAAAGTTTTAAGGATACGCCTACCCTGATAGGCAGCAGCTTGTGGAACGGTGACTTTCTGTAAGATGTGTGTTTAAGTAAGTCTACAAAGTCTTCCGTTACAGCATGTGTAATCTGTCTGGGTTTCGCAGTGCCAGTTAGACATTTGGTCCTCAGCTGAAGAGCTTTCTGCACTTTGTCTCTCTGCTCTAATTCTCCAGCCACCCCTCCCACTGTGGGATTCAGGACTCCATGGAGCAGCAGGCACATGCAAAAGCAGTCTTGTCATAGAGGAGATTCTGAATGACGATTTAATAGATTTATGGTTTTATTTTCCCTTCGATTAATTTTTCTGCGCATTTTTGAGGTACACTGGGATTTTTTTTATGATCGAGTGATAGAAACTTTGCAGAACATGGTGGTCCACTTAGCCGTTGAAGGCTGCTCAGCGTTGGAAGGTCTGAAGACATTCTCCTAAAGAGAACGTCCTTTATTAATAAGCTCATGGAAACTTGGTGACTTAACAGAGAGCCAGCGTTTTCCCAAAATGCTTTGAAGATAATGCAGTGGAACAATAATACAGTGTGATGCCTCTTCATGTCCAGTGTTGTGAC